>NC_056743.1:336573234-336901111 GCF_019279795.1 Protopterus annectens
CCAATAAACAATTATACTGAAAGTGGCAGTTATGCCAGAGGCAGGATTCCAGTATCCTTTTGTAGGGTGGATAGTACTCTGCCTACCTGCAGAGTTTCAGCCTCCTAGCTTTTCCCCTCTTGGAGAAATAGCACTTTTCAGGTGGATTTTTCTCTATGTACAAATGGGCTGGAAATGCTTAGATACATCCACGTTTATTAACAACAAAGAAAGCCAATGAAACAATAAGCTGATTACAAATACAAGGAAATGTAAGCAGTTATACATATTAGATCAAAGAAAAATTTCTGCATGACCCCATTTGGACAACCAACCCTTCAAGACAAAAATAAGTTGAGGTACAAGAATCACAAATTTAGAATAAAGTGCTTTACACCTGCCCCCCCCAAAGCAAAAATAACATAGAACATAAAACAAAATCTGCCCTCCATGTGGTAGAGTTCCAGTGTGTTCCATAGTCACCAAACTGACACTTTCGGAGGGATATAGGAAAAAGTCTGGGAACTCGAAACATGGATCTGAAAATCCTCCAAAATCATGTAAGCCTAGAACAAGAAAAAAAATGTAAAATGTCCTCCAGTTCACCACATCACATGAAGCAAAAGGTGTCAACAATATCCTCTGAATGAAGGTGACATTTAAGTGGAAGTCTGTCCTAAGATCACCTCAAGAAATCATGCCACTGAGGTGCCATCTTCAGAAATCTTCTCCTTCCAGCGAGACCCTGTAACTGGAAAGATGTTAGTTGCATATAACCATTAATCCAAACAAAATGTTCCATAACATGAAAATACCAATGAGAAGAAGAAAGGCAGACAATCCAAGTCATATACCTTATACTTTTTTATAATCAATCTGATATCCTTGAGTTCATCAGAAATAGGAAGAGCTGGCCTCTTCCCATCCATTAAGGATTTCACAAAAACTGGGAGTCATGTTCTTCAATAATGCTGACACCATAGAACAAGCAGTAGACCTGAGTCTAGAAAAAAAACTTTATGCAAAAAAAGAATTTGTAGAGACAAAATTGGCTGGTGTAAAGCACACCCACCCTGAACAGCAGGGGCATAAACAGTACCTCTACAGACAGGATTGAGACCTGATTTCCAGAAAAAATGAAAATACTCTCAACAGCCAGGTAGACCAAGAAACAGGAAAAAAATGAACAGGAAAAACATATACCAATTTCGCCAAAAAAAAAGTTGCTTAAAAGTAATGCCTTTTTCTGAAAGGATAAGTGAAATGTTTGCCTAAAGTGTAATTTCCCTATGGCAGAGGAAACCAAAGATTTACAAGAGTGGGAAACAAATTCTTTAGTACCAAAAGGTACCCCTAAAATATTAACCTCCTGTATTGTGTACTGGAAAACCCAAGATGGAATCTGCTAAGTCAGGTCTAGTAGAATAAAAAAAGGATTTCGACATTAAGAAACCAGCCTACCTTCTGTAAAAGGGGTAAAAATTATCCAGGAAATACATCTGAACAAGAGTAGGTGACTCAACAAAAAAGGAAATGTCATGAGCATGAACACTATTGTAGGAAAAAAAACAGAGAAATGACTTTGGAGATAATGAGATGATCTGTCTAACAGTAAATACAACAGCCCTACAACAAGGCCCAAATGAAAACTACTCACGGGACAACCTCGTCTAATGCCATTCTGCATAGGCAAAGGGTCCCCTAAATGACCATTAACCAAAAGAACAATGGTAGAGCCATGAAAAGCTGTAGAAAGACCATGTACAAACTTACTGCCAAAACCATAAAGATATCCAAACAGGATGAGAAATGATATCGAAGCCCTGGGTGAGACCACAAGATCACACCCCACCTTCGAATCCTGTGGGAAAGGAAAAAAATGCCTTAAATATCATTAAGAGATCCCAAAAAGGCTTACCTGAGATTCCAAACACACCAGAGTCAAGCAAATGGGACATACAACCTGACAACCTCATCTGCAAAATCTTCATAACAATGTTATAATCAACATTGCAGAGGGCTATAGGCCTCCAATTCATCAGGTTAGATCTATCATTCTTCTTCCACAGAAATACTACGAGGGCATATATAAGCCTAGCCAGAATGTGTCGGCTTTCATCACCCCATTAATTAATTAGCTGTGCCTCTGTCAAGCAGAGCCATAGGCATGATCCCCAGGGTGTATTTTCTATTTCCCATCCACTCATCAAGGTTCCTCTTGAAGAGTGATACTGAGGGGTTCTGCCTAATGTTATTTGGGATTTTGTTCCAAAGCATGGGGAGTCTCTGTGATGGGAATCTATCCCTCCAACATGTTCTATTTATTGTAGTGTCGAGGTTTAGCTCACTGGAGCGTGTGGCCCGTAGTGACTTGGATTTCTTTAGGTGGAGTATGTCCATCAATTCTGAGTTCAACATGGCTTTGTAAGTTAGGCAGAAATCACCTCTGAGCAAGCGGTATGCCACTGAGTAAAGCTGGAGTTTTTTCAGTCTGGCTACATATGGCATATGATTGAGGCCTGTGATCCTCTTGGTGAGGTACTTTTGTGGTCTCTCCAGCTGCAGATGGTGTCTTGTGAAGTTCATTCCAAATGGGGCATTATACTCTATGATGGGTCTGATGAGTGACGAATAGAGGGGCTCTATAAGCTCTCTATTTCTAGATGCGAACCCTTTAGTAATTAGATGAACCACATAGAAGGATTTCCTAAGTAATTTGGCAATGTGATTGTCAAAAGAGAGATTACTATCTCCCTGAGTCCCCAGGTCTCTTATTACCTCTTTTAACTTAAGAGGGCTGCCCACCAATGTGGTAGTTCATGGGTGTTTTGTTTTTCCCAAACAGAATGACTATGCATTTTTTTGCATTTAACTTGAGTCCATGACTTTGACACCACGTGTCAGTCTTGGTGAGGCCCTTTTGGAGAATGTCCGTGTCAGCCAGTGTCAGTTATGGCTCCCAGTTTGCAGTCATCAGCAAATTTTGTCAGCCACAGACCTCGTGTTTGCCTGTACTTCTGAGAAATATATGCCGAACAGTAGGGGGCCCAAGACTGAACCCTGTGGGACACCACTTGTGACTGGTTTAGAGTCGGACATGGATGCCGCTATTCTTACCGTGTGGGTTCTATCTGTAAGCCAGCTGGCAACCCATCTTGTGACGTGGGGGTTTATGTTTAGGCTGGTGAGTTTATCTATGATACCCAAGTGAGGAATGGTGTCAAAAGCCTTGGCAAGGCCTTTTCCTCGTCAGTGGCTTTGGTGACTGTCTCAAAGTCGTCAAACAGGTTCAGTAGGCATGATCTGCCCTTAAAGCCGAACTGAGTAGAGTCAAATGTTAGGAGGTCTCCTATGTCTTTGTTAATGAGTTCCATGATGATGCGCTCCATAGCCTTGCAGACCAGGCTGGTTAGGCATATAGTGCGATAGTTACCGGGGTCAGTTGTTGCTCCTCCTTTGTGGAGCAGAATAACCATTGCTGTGCGCCATTCCATGGGCACGTAACCTGTGGATAGGCTGAGATTGAATAGTTTCTTTAGATGAGGGATTAGTTCATCTTGTAGTTCGTGCAAGACGCAGCCTGGGACACCATCTGGCCCCATTGATGCTGTATTTTTGGCTTTTGAGAGGGCTATTTTTACCTGTGCTGCTGTGATTTCAGGGACGTTGGCCTCATTGTGCATTTTTGTGGGCCCATTTGGGGGTGATAGGGGGGTGAAGTTAGCACTAAATGTATCTGCCAGGATGTTGGCGATATCCCTAGGTTCAGTATATTTTGTGCTATTTTGCACCAGCTTGGTGCATATCTGTGATTTACCACTTAGATTCTTAACATAGCCATAGAAGGCTTTGTGGTTCTTTTTCAAATTCTTGGCTATTTTTCTTTCGAAGTTGGCCTTGGAAGATTTTATGAGGGATCTAAGTTTCTTACTAATATTGATCAGGGGTGTCTTTCCTTCTTGGGATTTGCTTTTTTTCTGGACTAGTTTCCTTCTCCTCCTGTTGTATAGTTTTATTGCAGGAGTGAGTCTTGGTTTTACTAGGGATGGCACGATCCATACATCCTTGTAGTTCATAAAGTGCATTTGTAAAGATTTCAGCATTTTGGGTGGTGGTATCCTTAGACGTGGGGGGTGTGAAGCTTTCCACCTCTGTCTTAAGCTGTGTGAAGTTGGCTTTAGAAAAGTTTTTCACTGAGATTTCCGTGGGTGCGGGAGATGGTGGGGTGTGGACATCCAGTGTGATTAGTTTATGGTCAGAGCTAGCCAGTGACTGGTTTACCTCTGGTGTGTAGAGAAAGCTAAAACCAATAAACAGTCATACTGAAGCTGGAAGTTAAGCCAGAGCCAGGATTGCAGTACCCTTTTGTAGGATGGATAGTACTCTGTCTACCTGCAGAGCTTCAGCCTCCTAGCTTTTCCCTTCTTTGAGAAATATCACTTTTCATGCGGATTTTTCCTGTGTTCAAATAGGCTGGAAATGCTTAGAGAAAGCTAAAACCAATAAACGATCATACTGAAAGTGGCAGTTAAGACAGAGCCAGGATTGCAGTACCATTTTGTAGGGTGGGTAGTACTTTACCTATATGCAGAGTTTCAGCCTCCTAGCTTTTCCCCTCTTGAAGAAATACCACTTTTCAGGGTTATTTTTATCTATGTAAAAATAGGCTGGAAATCCATAGAGAAAGCTAAAACCAATAAACGATCATACTGAAAGTAGCAGTTATGCCAGAGCCAGCATTGCAGTACCCCTTTGTAGGGTGGATAGGACTCTACCTACCGAGTTTCAGCCTCGTAGCTTTTTCCTTGTTGGAGAAATACCACTTTTCAGGCAGATTTTTCTGTATGTACAAATAGGCTGGAAATCCGTAGAGTAATCCAAAAGTTTATTCAACAAGAAAACACAATTACAGTATTATATCTTCAAAACCACACCTACGCAACCAGACACTTGAGCATAAATAAAATGTGTACAATGAAAAGTAGAATGCATTTCCCTGCAACGTGCCAACTAAAGATAATATAAAACTGTAAATAAAACAAAATCAGTCCGCTTGATGGTAGGTGTCCAAAAACGTCCATAATCACCATACACTTTTCTAAAGTTAAGGGAAATAAAAATGGAACTGTACATTTAGTACGAAAAAAGGACCAAAAGCCCTTAACTGTAGAACATGTAAAAAATATATGATCTGGGTGGCCTAATGGGTAAGGTGTTTGTCTTACAAACACAAGGTGCAGGGTTTGAGTCTCACAAGGGATAATTGGCTAGGCTTAAAATGGCTTGCAAGGGCAGTTAGCCTAGTACTAATCTATGATATCTGTGATATCTGGTGACTCAACTTCCTGACATCCACGAAAACATGAAGAAACATGCCCCCCATGGCAAAAAAACCTAGGCAACGGCAACCTGTTAAGGGAGCACATCCACATGAAATCATGCCACTGAGGTGCCTGCTTTAAAAATAAATGTTGCTGTAAAATACCATGTTTACGAAACAAAGTATAATCTTGAAAAGCATTAATAACATGTCTAGCAGAAACAACAGAAACATACCAATCTTTAGCAGATCGCATAATATCAAAAGAATACAAGCAGTAATGAATAACAAATTGCTGTATATCCAATAATTCATCAGAAATACTACCTCGCACCCTCTTCCCACGCTTCAGTGCAGACCAGAAGGAAGGTGAAGAAGCTGACAAATGAAAAATTAAGGAATCCACCCCAACATGCAAATGAGAAAAAAGCCAGTGTACAAAATAAATCTGCAAAAACAAGGTAGGGTGTTTCAAAGAACAGCCACCCTGTGACGGCAAGGCATAAAGTACACCCCTGTGCACTGGATTCAAACTGCACCTCCAAAAGAAACAAAAATACAAACCTAACAATCGAGGAACCCAAGATGAAGGAAAAAAATAAACCTTGAAAACATATAACAACCTGGACAAAAAGAACGTAGAAAGCCAATAAACTTTTCGTCTATATGAAAGACGAAACGTTGACCAGAAATTAAACAAAGTGCATGCCTTATCAAGAACTCTGCGACACTCCTGTGCAACAAAAATAGAAGTCCCAAATAGGACTCCCAAAATACGCACACCGTAAGAAGAAACCGGAAAACCTAAAGAAAAAGCAGCGGGTGGCAAAGCAAGAGAAAAGGCAACAGATTTTTGAAAATTCAGCACCCACCCCACCACCCTGAAAAGAGGAACTACAATCGTAGAAAAATGCTCCTGCAAAGTAGAATAATCCTCTGACAAAAAAAAAAATCTGCATAAAAATAGACCCTAGGAACCAGAACATCATGACAAGTTAAGGAAAAAGGAGCGAAAGAAAGATAGGAACGAAAGGACCTCAAAACCGCAGAAACAACCAAAGACAAAAGATAGCTACTAAAAGGACAACCCTGCCAAATCCCATTACCCATAGAAACCTTCTCCCCCGCCCAACCATTCACAACAGGCACAATAACAGACCCCTGTAGCCATCCAGGAACAGAACCCTTCTCCAAAACCATAAGCCTGTAAAAGACAAAGAAGCACACCATGAGAAATGTTGTCAAAAGCATGCATGATGTTGCAGGACACCACCACACCAGGAGAACCACTTCTCGAAGAGGCCACCACCTTCAAAGTAATCAACAGTTCCCTCATTGGCTGACACGAAACACCATACACACCTGGTTCCAAGAAAAGATGCAGTCGAGGCCTCAATCTAAGCTGAAAAATGTTCATGTACAACTTGTAATCTGTATTGCAAAGGGTAATAGGCTTCCAGTTAGCAAGTGAAGCCCTATCTCCCTTTTTCCAAATAAAATGTAAAGCCACCTGCAGAAAAGTAAAATCTGAAAAACCCGCCAACCTCCATTCATTAAATAAATCCACCACAATCTGCAACTGAGCATCAGTCAACAAATCATAAAACCTATAGGGAATGCCATCCACTCCAGGGGTGGTAGATTTAGCCGCTAGATGTCTGATGGCCTCCCACACTTCAAAGAAATAACAGCATTCATAGCGGACGTAAAAGACTGAGGCATTGAAGGCACATTCCAATACTCTAAAGTCAGGCTTTCCCCCATATGAAGACAATAAATGAGAATGAACAATATGTAAAATATCACGCCTGGAATTACATAAAGGACCATCAATAGTATGTAAACATCTGATAGAATCCCTAACTACCTTCCTTTTACCTACATAAGGCAAAAAACATCCCCTGTGCCCTGTAAAATATGAGCCAGGTTATACAACTTAACCAGAACTCTACGAGCATTAAGGTCAAAAAGTCAACGCAAAGCAACTAACCGATTAGATTTGTCACAGACCGTATAGTCTTGATAAGCAGTATGAGTATGCCTCTTCACGTCCTCATGAAAAGAATGTAAAAAACACTTATAACGAGAACTTAAATTTGAAATCCGACCACCAGGAGGAAATATCTGAATACAAATGCAAAAGAGCAAAATGATCCAACCATAATTCTTCCTGAATGAACCCGACGCCAAATCCAAAAAAAGGGAACATACAAAAAAAACTCTGCCCCTGAACGAATCCTTCCTAATATCAAAACCATATACAAGTACTGAATGATCTGTGAAGGGAAGCAGCCTAAAGGCCAACAAATCAGTTGTCACCCTGAAGAATGCCAGCAAAAGTCTGCAGGATGTCACCTGCCCATGCCTACAAGTGAAAGAAGGCACAGGCGCAAGGAACATCCCAGCAGATTGCATGACAGAATAACAAGACTGGACATCCTGTCAGGAACTGGACCTCCCTTCAAGTAAATGGATGTTAAAATCCCCACAAACTATAATAGGAAAGTCCACCATCAAATAAGTCGACAAAAAAGAAAATAATTTCACTCTCTCAGCTAAAGCAACATAGGCATATAAAAACAAAATACGAAAATATTGCCCAAAAATAGAAATGTCAAATAAACGTCCAGGAACCAGATGTAAAAAATCTCTAACAATAATATAATCCTTTTTATAAAGAACCAAAATCCCAGAATGTTAATCTAATCCTACAGAAAAATAAATGCGGTCACTCCAAAGAGTAGTCCATTGCTGAATCATCTCTGAAGACCATATGCCAATATCAAACAAACTATAGCCGCCAAAACTGAAGATAACCAGTCCAAGACCTGGAAACTCTTTGCAGAGGATAACATAAGGCTAACATTCCAAAAAGCCAAATGCAAATCAGCCATGGTCCTGAGAAGGTTGTCCAGACAACTTTGCCCTCTTGGCCAATTGCCATTTCTTTCTCTTCACAGAAGAGCCAGAATCCTCTGTAGAAAAACTACCAGCAGGCCTCACATCCCATTGAACATCCTGGGAATCCGTCACCACCGACGCCCTGTCAGTATCCATGTCATCAGGCTCTGGCAATAAATTTACCTCATCCCTACTTGGCTCCCCAGTATCCTCATCAGAAACAATGACCATATCCACAGAATCCACTTTGGTAGAAGCCGGGGCCACAACCACCCCAGACTCACCCCCAGATAAAGATGAGACCTGTACACCAGAAGACAAATTAGCAGGAAGAAAAGGGGCAGCAGAAAGAACCCCCACAGCAGAATCAAAAACTGCACCAGAGGACAAAGCCCCTGTACAGAAGCAGATGTCTCCTGAACAGCAGCCTCCCCCACATCTGTCAAAGTCTGCACATCCCTTGATGACAATGCGGAAGGTGAATGAGCCAAAAAAAACGTAGGGCAGTCCACCCAATGGTGAGGGGCAGCACAGTAATGACAATGTTGCTTACAAGCCTTGGCAAAATGATCTAAAGCCCCACACAAAGAGCACTTTTTAGCTGGACACTCCTGCACAACATGGCTAAAAGAACCACAAAAGAAACAATGTCGAGGCTGTCTGGAATATCGCAACACACCTCTCTGCCTTGAAATAAAACACACACCAGGAATGTGCTGTAAACTAGAAGAGGTAACAGCCATGGAAACCACAGCCTCCCACCCTCCATCCCACATTCCAGGGAGAGCTTTAGAATATGTCTTAGTCACAGAAAAAACATGACTACAATACCGCAATAAATATGCCCGGATGTCATCAACAGAAACATAAATGGTCCTAATGTTCAGTCTAATTTTCCTCCTCAATTGAACATCCAACTGAGAGATGTCAAACTCAGACCAAGGTGCCAAAGAATTATGCTGCAAAAATAAGTTGTAAACTCTGCAGCCACTTCCTGAGTCTCAAAGAAGACATGAGCAAATGGTTCTGTACCCCATGATATAATACACAAAGCCCGTAAAGACACCCCAGCAGGCTTCAACAATTGTTGCCACAACAACTCATCTGTGACTGGAATTGCTTTTAAGGACTTTATTCTAATATAGGGTTTAGAAACAACCTTAGATGCTGCTACCGAAGCAACTCCTGCATAAGACTGTGCCGCTGCCTTTTCAGGCCGAGACTGCACTCCCACAAAACACCCTGCCCTAGCAGAAGCAGCAGCTGAGAAAGAGCTTTAAAAAGCAGCTGAGGACAAGCCGGAAGTACCGGCAAAACCAGGAGAGGAAGACGAAACTCCTGACCAACTGTCCACCGAAACTGAAGAAAAATGAACAGCCGAAGCTGTAAAATTAGAATCAGTACCTTGGTGTGACAGCAGTGTACTTGCCACATTCTCCTTAGATCCTTTTAAAGCAATATCAACAAAATCCAACACCGAAGCTGCCAAAGAACCGTTCGGAGGCACTTCATCTGGCATATCTGATCCCCGCGTTAGTAAAGCGTCAGTCTGTGAGTCCCTAGACACAGCAGAACAAACAGCAGAGTCCATAAAGGTTGCAGAACCCATTAATTGAGCAGAATCCAAAATTAAACCAGAATTTACATCAGTAGAATCACAAGTAGATTTAATAGAAGCTGCTAGTGCAGCATGAGCACCATCAGCAGCCACCATATTAATGGCCATACTGAAAGTGGCAGTTAAGCCAGAACCAGGATTGCAGTACCCTTTTGTAGGATGGATAGTACTCTGCATTCCTGCAGAGTTTCAGCCTCCTAGCTTTTTCCTTCTTGGAGAAATACCACTTTACAGGGCTATTTTTCTCTATGCAAAAACAGGCTGGAAATCCATAGAGAAAGCTAAAACCAATAAACGGTCATACTGAAAGTGGCAGTTAAGCCAGAACCAGGATTGCAGTGCCCCTTTGTAGGGTGGATAGTACTCTGCATACCTGCAGAGTTTCAGCCTCCTAGCTTTTCCCCTCTTGGAGAAATACTACTTTTCAGGGCTATTTTTCTCTATGCAAAAACAGGCAGGAAATATTTATTTACATTTGTTGACCGGGAGTGTCCGACTGGACGTAGGTCCATTTTCAGCGGTGGCCCAGGGAGAAAAGCTCCACAGTTAAAATAAACAGACAGTAGTTACATCGGATTACATAGCGATTAACAATGGTCCCAAGCCTGGATAAATGGGGAGGGTTGCGTCAGGAAGGGCATCTGGCATAAAACCTCTACCAAATTACTGATGCAGAGAACATTTCATATTTACATACTGGATCGGTCGAGGCCCGGGTTAATGACCGCCACCAGTACTGTTAGCCAACAGCATGCTGGCAGAAACTGGGCTACTGTTGGCCGAAGAAGAGGAGGGGAAGGGCATGCCCGAAGGCAGGAAGAGAGGAGGAAGGTTTGGAGTGTAGTACTGAGGGTAGGAACTTTGAATGTTGGCAGTATGACTGGTATAGGAAGAGAGCTAGCTGATATGATGGAGAGAAGGAAGGTTGATATATTGTGCGTGCAAGAGACCAGATGGAAGGGAAGTAAGGCCAAGTGTATAGGAGGCAGGTTCAAATTGTTCTATCATGGTGTGGATGGGAGAAGAAATGGGGTAGGGGTTATCCTAATGGAACAATATGCCAAGAGTGTTTTGGAGGTGAAGAAGAGTGTCTGATAGAGTGATGTTTATAAAGCTTGAAATTGATGGTTTAATGATGAATGTTGTTAGTGCATATGCTCCACAAGTTGGGTGTGCGATGGATGAGAGAGAAAAATTTTGGAGCGAGTTGGATGAAGTGGTGGTGAGTGTACCCAAAAGTGAGAGACTAGTGATTGGAGTGGACTTCAATGGACATGTTGGTGAAGTGAACAGAGGGGATGAGGAAGTGATGGGGAAGTATGGTGCTAAGGAGAGGAATGCAGAAGGTCAGATGATTGTGGATTTTGTGAAAACGATGGTCATGGCTGTGGTGAATACGTATTTTAAGAAGAGAGAAGAGCATAGGGTGACATACAAGAGTGGAGGAAGATGCACACAGGTGGATTATATCCTATGTAGAAGGACCAGTCTGAAGGAGATTGGAGACTGTAAAGTGGTGGCAGGGGAAAGTGTAGTTAAGCAGCATAGAACGGTGGTCTGTTGGATGACGGTGATCAAGAGGAGGAGGAGGAGTGTGATAGCAGTGCCAAGGATTAAATGGTGGAAGTTAAAAAAGGGTGATTGTGAGGTGGAGTTCAGGGAAGAGTTAAGACAGGCACTGGGAGGCAATAAAGAGTTACCGAATAGCTGGGTAACTACAGCAGAGCTAGTAAGGGAGACTGCTAGGGAGTTGCTTGGTGTGACATCTGGACAGAGGAAGGAGGGCAAGGAGACGTGGTGGATTGAGGAAGTACAGGAGAGTATACAGAGGAAGAGGCTGGCGAAGAAGTGGGATTGTCAAAGAGATGAAGAAAGTAGACATGAGTATAAGGAGATGAGGCGCATGGCAAAGAGAGAGGTGGTGAAGGCTAAGGATAAGGCATATGGAGAGTTGTATGAGAGATTGGACACTAAAGAGGGAGAAAAGGATCTGTACTGATTGGCTTGACAGAGGGACAGAGCTGGGAAAGATGTGCAGTAGGTAAGGGTGATAAAGGACAGTGAGGGAAACGTACTCACAAGTGAGGAGAGTGTGTTGAGTAGATGGAATGAGTACTTTGAAGGGCTGATGAATGAAGAGCATGAGAGGGAGAGAAGGTTGGATGATGTGGGGATAGTGAATCAGGAAGTGAAGCAGATTAGCAAGGAAGAAGTAAGGACAGCTATGAAGAGGATGAAGAATGGAAAGGCTGTTGGCCCAGATGACATACCAGTGGAAGCATGGAGGTGCTTAGGTGAAATGACAGTGGAATTTTTAACTAGATTGTTTAATGAAATTTTGGAAAGTCAGAGGATGCCTGAGGAGTGGAGAAAGTGTTTTGGTACCTATCTTTAAGAATAAGGGTGATGTGCAGAGCTGCAGTAACTACAGAGGGATAAAATTGATCAGTCAAAGCTTGAAGTTATGGGAGAGAGTAGTGGAAGCTAGGTTAAGAAGGGTGGTGGTGATTAGTGATCAGCAGTATGGTTTCATGCCAGGAAAGAGCACTACAGATGCAATATTTGCTCTGAGAGTAGTGTTGGAGAAATACAGAGAAGGTCAGAAGGAGTTGCATTGTGTCTTTGTGGACTTCGAGAAAGCATATGACAGGGTGCCAAGAGAGGAGCTGTGGTATTGTATGAGGAAGTCGGGAGTGGCAGAGAAGTATGTAAGAGTGGTACAGGATATGTACAAGGGTAGTGTGACATTGGTGAGTTCTGCAGTGGGAGTGACAGATACATTTAAGGTGGAGGTGGGATTACATCAAGGATCAGCTCTGAGCCCTTTCTTATTTGCAGCGGTGATGGACAGATTGACAGATGAGATTAGACAGGAGGCCCCATGGACTATGATGTTTGCAGATGACATTGTGATATGTAGTGAGAGTAGGGACCAGGTTGAGAAGACCCTGGAGAGGTGGAGATATGATAAAGACACAACAATCCGACCTCAAAGCAGAAAAATCACAAAATTGTTCAAAACTACAAACCGAAGGAATCATCAGACAAAAAGATAAAAATTTCCCCATTTATTAGCACATCTTGGTACCTCGGCAGTTCGCCTTCAATGGAACAATTAGTCATGCTAAAACATCTTATTTATATATCTAAAGCAATTAAATCATTGACCAATAGTTCTGGCCAATAAAATACAAAGTGCCATAAAGTGCAATATTTTTAAAGTGCCAAAAAGTGCAATATTTTTATTTTTTTTATTTTTAGAATGCAAGATACTCTAATTCTAATGAGAACTAAGCTAATAGTATGAATATACTTGATGCAAATTGCAAAATAGAATAAACAAAAATCTAAAACCAAGAATTGATGAAAATGTTCATATTAATATGCCAAAATAACACATTTAATGTATATCTATTAAATGCAAAGAAAAACAGAGAGAAACAAGCAACTACTGACTATAATCAAACTATAATGCCACTATCCAAATTCATACCTCTCTGGTATAGTGTGCGATAACCATAAATCATTCTACATTCCAACCTATTTAATTCAGTTTTAAAATTACCACCATGAAAATGTGGTCTGGCCAACACACTGAAAATAAACCCACTAATGTTACCACTATGCATTTTAACAAAATGTGAATCTACGGGGCTATCCATGTTGCCCCTTCTAATGTCTCCTAGATGTTCAAGGATGCGGATTTTAACCTTCCTAGTAGTTTGTCCCACATACCATAAAGGCCTGGTACAGTCACAACCCAAAATATAAACAACCCCAGATGGCGAACAATCAAATTTTTCAAAAGCCAAATATCTTTTCCCATTTACCTTCTTTCCATGTAGGTTGCTAACTTTGCCACATACCGAACATCGTCCACAACGTTACATAACAATGTTCATGTCAGTTGGATATTCCAACTTCCTACTTAATTCTTTCAGATTATTATACCTACTATAAGAAAATGTAATGTGGGTAGGGAACAAATGTCCAATAGTCAAATCATTACAAATTAAATACCAAAATTGTTTAAGAATTTTTTCAACTATTCTAGAAAATTCGGAATATCTAGATACAAAAGAGGTGGAGAGGAATAAAGGTCATCAGGGCTAAAACAGAATATATGTGTGTAAATGAGAGGGAGGGTAATGAATGGTGAGGATGCAGGGAGTAGAGGTGGCGAAGGTGAATGAGTTTAAGTACTTTGGGATCAACAGTTCAGAGTAATGGTGAGTGTGGAAGAGAGGTGAAGAAGAGAGTACAGGCAGGGTGGAATGGGTGGAGAAGAGTGTCAAGAGTGATTTGTGACAGACGGGTACCAGTAAGAGTGAAAGGGAAGGTCTACACGAGGGTAGTGAGACCAGCTATGTTATATGGGTTGGAGACTGTGGCATTGATGAAAAGGCAGGAGTCAGAGCTGGATGTGGCAGAGTTAAAGATGTTAAGATTTGCACTGGGTGTGACTAGGATGGACAGGATTAGGAATCAGTATATTAGAGGGTCAGCTTAGGTTGGACAGTTTGGAGACAAAGCCAGAGAGGCAAGATTGCGTTGGTTTGGACATGTGCTGAGGAGGGATGCTGGGTATATTGGGAAAAGGATGCTAAGGATGGAGCTGCCAGGTAAGAGGAAAAGAGGAAGGCCTAAGATAAGGTTTATGGATGTGGTGAGAGAGGACATGGAGGTGGTTGGTGTGAAAGAGCAAGATGCAGAGGACAGGAAGAAATGGAAACAGGTGATCCGCTGTGGCGACCCCTAATGGGAACAGCCGAAAGAAGAAGATCGATTAATTTAACAAAGCAATTACTTACAACATATTTACAGATGAACATAGTACATCAGTAGACATCTAGAATCTTTACCTGTGAAGTACATGACAGACCTTGACAAATGTTACAATAAGTTCCTGCTGTATAATAAGTACTAGGCTTATGAGCGTCTGAACTTGCTATAATCAAGGTTGTTAGTGGAGTGGAAGGAAAGGTAGTGATTGGATGGGGTGGGTGATATTAGAGTGGGAGTTGCAAGGGCATATCCAGCATGTTTTTAGGTGCACTTTTAGTAAAGTTTTGAAGTGGGTGCATGATGGTACGGAGGTAATTGTGGGTGGGAGAGAGTTCCATAATTTGGCTATGGTGCAAGAGAATAGTGCTTCACCAGCAGAGTTACTGGCTTTAGTGATCTGCAAGTAATTTTTGTTGCTGGATCTTAGTGGTCTGGTGGTGTGATAGGGTTGGAGTAGATTCTGGAGTGATGGGACATTTAGTGGATGGTTTACTAGTTTGTGGGCAAGTGAGAGTTGATACCATTGAAGGAGGTGAAGGAGTTCAAGACAGCCCAGTTCAGCAAGTGAGAGACAGTGGTGGCTATGGTAGGATGCCCCTGTGGTGAATTTGGCGATTTTGTTGTAGCAGGTTTCTAGCTTGTTTAGATCGCATTGCCTTAGGTTGGTATATATTGGAGAGGCATAAAAGTAGGGTGGAGATAAGGTGGGAATTTGCTATTGAAATCTTTGCTGCTTTTGTGAGAAGTTGCTCCTAGTTTTTTGTGGACTTTTTTATGGTCATGGATATGTGAATGTCAAATTTTAGTTTGTCTATTTCCACTCCTAGCAATTTGGTGTGTTCATTTGGGTATATAGTGGTGTTGTCTTTTGCTGTGATGTTAAAGTGAGAGTTTTGAGTATGTTTGGTGGGTTGGAAGATGAGTAGTTTAGTTTTGTTTGGGTTGAGTATTAATTGGGCATCGGATAACCAAGTTTCAACAGAGGAAAAGGCTTCCTGTGTGACTTTTTGCAGTTTGGGTACGGACTGGGCTGAGCAGATAATGGTTGAGTCATCTGCGTATTGTATGAGTGTGACATGTTTGGTGGCAGAGGCTAGATTATTGGTGAAAACAGAGAAGAGTAGGAGTCCAAGGATGGAGACAGGTAGTTGGGGAGATGTCATTCTGCCATACAACGGACTGTTGGCAGTCAGACAGGTAACTCTGAAACCAGTTGGTGACTGACTGAGAGAAGAATAGGTTATTGAGGACAGAGATGAGTTGTTTGTGTGGGACCATGTCAGATGCTTTAGATAGGTCTAGGAAAGTAGCAGAGGAGAGATGGCCATTGTTTTTATGCTGAAGGATAGTGTTAGTAAAGGAGGGTAAGGCAGTGGTGGAGCTATGGTTTGGTTGGAAACCATGCTGAGTATTGGAAAGGAGGTAGTCTGAGACCTGAGAGTGTATGCATCTCTCTAGTATTTTGGAGAGTGGAGAGAGAATAGCTATGGGGCAGTAATTGGTTAGTTCTGTGGAGGGTCCGCCTTTGTGGAGGGGAATTGTATATGATACTTTCCACAGTGTGGGAATGTAACTTTCTGACATGGTAATGAAGTATCAAGATGGATACTGGGTAGGCCAGAGCATCAGCTGTGATTTGTAGGTATTCACTTGGAAGGTTGTCTGCTGCTAATTTGGTGGGCTTACGTTTAGTTAAGAGTTTTTTTATGTTGGAGATAGGTACAGGAGAAAAAGAGAAGGCAGTGGGGAGATTACTAGCTGAAGGTGTGGGTTGAAGGGGAGGGGGTTTGTGTTTAACTAGTGATAGTATGGTTTGTGTGAAGTGTGTTGAATGAGATAGCAATATTTATGAAGGAGTGAGGGATGTTAGGAGGAGGGGTACTGACTTTACCTGGGTGGAGGATGGAGTTTATGAAGGACCAGAATTGTTTGGGGCTGTGTTGGGAGGAGTCTAGGGCAGACTGGTAGTATTTGAATTTGTCCTGTTTTATTAGCTTTTTGACTATTGCGTAGTTCTAGGAATTTCAGTCTAGTTGAGGGGGGTTTGGTTTTGCACCAGTGCTCCCAGGCTTTATCCCCGTTTTTCATTTCTGACTTAGTGGTTTTCTGTAGCCATGGAGAGGGTTGTGCTTTGTTTCTGGAAAGTCTTATGAGGTCATAATTAAGGATGCTCAGGAAGGTAGTATTAAAAATTCAACTGCGTCATCAAGACTGAGGTACTTTAGAGGATGCCAGTAACATTCTTTGAGGGATGAGATGAATGTGAGTGGGTTAAGGTTTAGTTTTTTACGTATTTGATGGTCGATGACAGGTTTAGCTTGGTATAGGTATTTTTTGAGTAGGAATGTTGGGGAGTGATCACTGAGGCTATCTGATAAGCAGCCTGTTATATATGACTGGGGGATCTTACTGACTAGTATCCAGTCCAGGGTAGTGTGCTTGCTAGAGTTTTTATTTATCCTGGTTGGTGACTGGACTAGTTGGGTGAAGCCATGAAGGTTTACATGATGGGTTGGATGGTTGCCAGAACAGGATTGCCAGTCAATATTGAAATCACCTAAAATTATAGTTTCTTGGGGGAGATAGTGGGTAGACCAGCTGAGGAGGTTTTCTAGTGGAGGGATGTTTTGGCCAGGTGGGAAGTAGCATCCAATTATGTTGATGGTTTTGTTTTGGTTTATTTTGAGGTTGGTATATATTATTTCTTCATTGCCTATTTGAGGAGCTGATGATTTTAAGATCCGGATGTTTAGATGCTGTTTAAATATTATAGCTACACCACCTCCTTTCTCATTTAGCCGGTCTACTCTTAGTATGCCGTAACTGGTAGGGAGTATTTGCACACTGGTAATGTGAGGTTTTAGCCAGGTTTCTATCAGGATGACTATATCTGGGGAGTACAAGTCTATGGTGGCATGGAGTTCATGGACTTTGTTGGATATACTTCTAATATTTAGGTGTAGTAGAAGGAAGTCACTTGGCTTTCTATTGGCTTTGATATGGGAGACGTTATGGTTTCTAGTCTGATTATGAGGATTGGGTTGAACATGGTAGGGCAAGGGTTGGGGTGGATGTCCCCACTTAGGACTAGTTTTGATATGCATGAGGTTATTAGTTTTCTTAGTTTTTGAATGTGTTTGTTTATAAGGGAAACTTTATGATTGTGCTCTTTGGGTAATAGGTATGGTGGGAGGGTTACTATGTTAAGTTGTAGGGATGCTTTATGTTTGAGTAATATAGTTGGTCGAATATGTAGGGGTGCATAGGAATGGTTCTTGAGTTGGTGGGAGGGGAGCTGAGTGAGGGCAAGACATGAGTGGAGGTGTGAGTAGTAGTACAGTGGTAGCGGTTGAGTGGGGGAATGACCGAGCTTTGGTAGGATGTAAGATATGCAAGGAGAGTGCATGCAGTGAGCATAGGTAAGATATGCTTGTACATGTTAGTTGAGGAGGTGTGATAGTGGGAAGATGGAGGAGGTAGTGTTGGGTTAGTACTGTGGTTGGCTATTGGAAAGATGGGAGGGGTTTGTGAGTGTAATAAAGGTGGGACCACTGGGGATGGGAGGGAATAGGGGGCAGGGTGGGGAGCTAAGCGAGTAGAGACTCTGTTAAGTTGCTCTTATGTGGGGGCTGGAAACAATCGGGTAACAGAGTTAACTGATAAATGAACATATGATAGTGACAAGGGTGGTTGTAGTTTTAAAAATGGTGTCTGCCACAGGTAATATTTATTAACTTTGGGATTGTCTTAAGGTAATAAACAGGGAAGGGGGAGGGGAGAACAAGGATGTGAGCAGACAGTTCTTTGTACTGCTGCTAATGAGCCAAAGCAAACACAAGTTAGTGTTTGAGAAACAATCACAATTGACCAAGGACTGCTCTGAAACTGTAAGTCATTTCTTAGCCATTTCTCAGGTGGAAAACAGGATAACCTTGTATCAGTAGGCTACTGTGGTCTCAGTTTAAATTAACAAACACACAGTATTGATCAGTTATGGATACTATTTGCTAACAGAAGGGAATAAGAGAGAAAGTGGAAGGTGTGTGGTGGGGGGTCTGCTTACAAGCCAAAGCAGAGTGCTCTCCAGGGGAAAATGAATATTGGCTCAAACAGGTAGACACATACTCGAAGTTAACTTCATCTGTTTGCAGACATTTCAGACCTGGGCTGCGCTTTTCTTATAAGAATGATAAAGGTGATACCGCAGTTGAATACTTAAGAGTGGTGTTAGGTTGGAGAGACACAGCTCATCATGGGGCTATAGGAAATGCATAGAACGTCCATAGTTTATTGAAAAAATTCACAAAAATACATGAAATACACCACAAAATTGTACAAAAAAGTGTGAGGAAAGTCAAAATCTACTATTTAAGCACCAGTAGCTCAAACACAGGAAAGAGAACACTTTGGAAAATTGACAAAACAAAATTTCAGAAATGAAATGCAGTGGAAATGCAAAATAATGAAAAAATAAAACTGAATTGTATACAATAATCCAAAAAACTGATTTCAACGAACAACATCAGTATGTCCCCAGCATTGCAACCATGTTTGTAATTGAGTAATGAGAACAGGGACTGGAAAGACCTGTTGATAATGCAAATTTCTGCATCTAGCAACCCACAGTAAGTAAAGGTCAGAAAGCAAAACAAAATCTGCCTTGGTTATGCCAGGATTCCACATCATGCCATATTCACCAAACTGGCATTTCAGTGTAGACAGTGGAAAAAGATATGGAACAAAAATGTATTTGTGAAATTCTCACCAAAAACCTGTTACCCTCTCACAGGCAAAAAATACATGGTGAAAATCCTCCACCACCCCACAACCCCGAAAACAAAACTTATCCTGCAATGACCTGGAATGATAGAAACTCTAAAGAGGCAAGCACCCAAGAGAAAGCCTCCAAATAAAACCTTGCCATTGTGGCACTAATGTAGCCAAAAGCCTCTTTTTAGCCAGTCCATGTCTACGTAAAACAGTGTACCCCTCAAATGCATTAATAGCAAAATGATAATTTAAAACTTCACTGTACCACAATTGTGGTGGAAGGAGTACATCTTTAAGAAACAGTTTAAAACGAAATATTACCAAATGGGCATCCTGTAATTCTCCTAACATCATTGTATAGGAATGCTTTCCTGATAAACATGTCTCCCAAAAACCTGGATGCAAAGCCCTCAGAAAGCATCCAACCAACGTTTCAGGAGTGGTATGCAAAGAGACAAAAACCTGATATAAAAACAAAAGATGTAAAAATAGGACTGGATGCTTAAGGTTGCACCCTCCCTTCTCAAGAAGGCCATAAACAATCCCGTGTCTTAACAGGATTTAAGAGATCACAAAAAGAAATGGAAATAATCACGCAGCAGAACAGCAGACCACTTCAGGGGAAAAAAATTAAACAGAAAAGACATAAACCAATTTTGGCAAAAAAAACATCTCCCAGGAAAAAGACCTTCTTCCTATATGACAGAGGAAAGGAAGCCCAAAACCTCAACCAGGTGAGAGCAGATTTGAGCAAAACCTCACAAAAATTAGAAACAAATTGTGTAGTACAAAAGGGGACACCCAAAACACAAATGCCATTACTTAAAAAAAGGAATACCTTTAAAAGAAACAGTATCACTGTATGGAAAATAAATAGCAGATTTCTGAACATTTAATACCCATCCAGTTGCAGAAAACAATGGCAGTACAACAATCAAAAATAGAGGTGAATTGTGCTTCTGAACTAATGAAAAAGGTAATGTCATCAGTGTAAGCCACGAGTCTGGGAACTTGTATTCCTTCACAAAGAAATTTAGAAAGGGGTCGCTCAACTGACACCTGAAACTGGGAAGAGACAGCACCCATGAGTAAGGATAACAAGAAACTGCTCATGGGGCAGCCTTGCCGTATTCCATTTCGCATATCAATCACTGTCCCAAACCAACCATTTACCAAAGGCACCACAGTAGAATTTGTGAAAATGGAAGCAAAACAGCCACACAACACTGGCCCAAAACCATAGGCTGATAGCACTTGGGTCAGCACTTCATGGGAAATGTCAAAAGCTTGCTTAATATCACAGGACACCAATCCAACAGTCTTTCCACACATTGCCAAGGTTGAGACAGCTTTCAAAATCTGTAACAATTCCCACATGGACCTGCCAGTTATGCCATATATACCATCCCCAACTATGGAAGCAAGATATGAATGGAACCGGAGCTGGATAACCTTCATAAATAATTTGTAGTCGCTATTACAAAGAGCTATAGGTCTCCAATTCCCTGCTCCACCCTATCTCCCTTCTTCCATATGAGTCTTATAAGTATGAGGATGAAATCTGCATCCTGAAAGCCATGCATTAGCCAGTCATTAAAAACTTCTAATAACATGAAGCTGATCGTCGTTCATCCTTTTAAAGATGGAATAAGGGATACCATCCATCCCAAGCACGGAATTCCGTTAAGCAAGACGTGTAAGAGCTTCTTTCAGTTCTATTGAAGTTATTGGTGCATCAAAAAGTGCTTGCAAATCAGGGGCAATACGCCTCACCTCCCAATTGATAGTGCCACCTTGTTTACCACTGTATAAAGAGGTAAAGTGTTGATTTACAACACCCAGAATATCTGCCTTTGAGTTAACCAGTACCCCATTTGTTCGGAGACGACGGATAACCATGTTTCTCCACAACACCTTTTCTAGGTACGGCAAAAATTCTTGTGCTGTACCCCCGAGGGAGTGCTGAAAATTAAACAAACTGACTTTCACCCTTTGAAAATTGAGAAGAAACAAGTGCCATAAATGACTTAAGGCCACAGGCAAATCAGTAGTGGCTACACTTTGATATGCAGAATAAGCAGCGGAAGTAAATCTTTTTAATTCACTACAATAATCTCTTAAACATTCTTTGTAACGTCCCAATAATTTAATTTTGAAATCCTTCCACCAAAGGCTAACGGAATCATACAAAATTAATAAGTAAGCATGGTCCCTCCAGGCCTCCTGGAAAACACTTTCCCATTCAGGAGTGGACAAATGAATAGGATTCATCCTAGTAGCACCCTTTCCTGGCACCCAATTGGATCCCAATCCAAATTGATAAACTAATGGTACATGATCTGTAAATGCAAGGATGTCCGTACGGTGAAGGTCACAATGTAATGTAGGGATATACCAACAAAAATCAATGACTGACTTAACTTCTCCCCGATGATAGGTAAATGCTGGTACTGGAGCAAGCACAAGGGATGCATCACTCAATACCTTACAACAGGCACGAATATCAGAATGTGTACTTGTTGGCCCTTCCAATAAGTGCATGTTGAAATCCCCCACTAACATTAAAGGAAAATCAACAAATAAAAAAGGTTGTAACAATTTGAAAAGTTTTGTGTGGTCACCCTGTTTCATATATGCATATATAAAAATCAACCTAAAAAACACAGATGAGAAAACCGCATCCAAAATCAAAACCCTGCCAGGCACTAAATGAATGACATCCTGCACAGAAAAGGAAGACTGTCATAGCAACAATTATACCTGAATGCTAATCAATACCCCTTGATCAAACAGTCCCCCCTCCCCACAAAGAATCCCATTGAGAGTAACTATCAGAAACCAGTCCCATGTCAAGAAAACCCAAAATGTCAGCAGACTGAGTTTCAGCCCAGTCCGTAATTAATAAGCGTCTTTGCAAAGACAGCATCAAGTTGACATTACAAAATGCCAAC
The DNA here is from genome assembly GCF_019279795.1 of Protopterus annectens. NCBI lineage: Eukaryota > Metazoa > Chordata > Ceratodontiformes > Protopteridae > Protopterus > Protopterus annectens. The sequence goes on from NC_056743.1 coordinate 336,595,559, forward strand.
AAAAAGCTAGCCGTTGTCCAATGCATTTTGGGTCTGCCTTCTCGTTCTTGACTTCTGACACCTTCCAGCAGAAACCACCACAGGGCCCTCAGTCCGAGAGGGTAATGGTGGAGCAATATTAACTTTCGGAAGAGACAAAGATGTAACCACAGAGGCACTGTCCCCCACTTCCATAGCACACTCATCCTGTGATCCCTCTTCATCTGTAGATGAGACAAGTAAAATAATAACATCCTGCAGTGGACTAGGTGAACTAGCACCTGACACAACAGCAGGTCTAAACAGCTCTCAACTGGCTCCACAACATCTGACTTCGTAGGAAGAGAAGACTCCCCTCCATCAACCAAAGCATCCAAAACAACTGGGTCAGGTGGAAGAAGAATCAGATTAACATCAGAAGACAAAACTGGAACAGGCAACTCTGCAGCTACAGGAATTGCTGGCAAGGAGGAATCCGAAAGATACAACAAAACCTCTGTAGATAATGGGGGGGGGGGGGTCACTCACAACCACAGGAACAGGATCTGTAATAGAAGCTGTAGAAACTCACACTGCGAGGCAGAGGTAGTAACATCCACAGGTTCATCCCTCTCAGGAGTCGAAGCAAGTGATTTGGGCCAGGTAGAATCCAAATCTGCAGAGGCAGCTAAAGGGCAAGTAGCCCAATGATGTGCCCCATTGCAGTGGGGGCAATGAACAGTGCAGGCACGTGCAAAATGAGCCTCTGAACCACATCTGGAAAACCGTTTCAGAGGACATAAATCAAGTGGTCAAATGCGCCACAAAAATAAAATCTTGGCTGGCCCAAATAACGAACAATGCCTCGATGACCCCCCCTATAAAACAAACACCAGGCAGATGCTTCAATCCATTTTCTTCCACAGCCGTTGTAACCCAAACGTCCTACTCCCCCATCCCATTCCCCAGGCAAATCTGCAGAAAACGTTTTTGTGACGGTATGGATCACAGAACAAAATTTCTCCAAATACCGTCATATATCTTCCGAAATGTATATAGTCCTAAACTGCAAGCAAATTTTCTTTCACAATTGCACGTTTAAATTGGAGATCACATAAGAAGCCCAAGGCTGCTGTAGCTTATTTTGTTGAAAAGCAGTAAAAAATGCCACTGCTACCTGCTGAATCTCAAAATATAGCTCCAAAAAAGATACTTTTCCCAAATGTATAACACCTGCCAAATCTAGCAGGCGTACGCCCGCTTGGCTCTAGCAAGTCAGCCCACAATTTTTTAACATCTACAGGGCCCCCTGTAACAGCTTGAATTCTAGCAAATGTTTTTTGTAAATATATTTGCCTTAATGAAGAAGCCATACCTGCATAGCTCACTTTTCCCACACCAGGAGAGGAATCAGCCAAAGTTGTCAATTTAGCAGCAGTAGAAGTAGCAGAAAGCCCCAATTTCTTCACAGAAGGGCTGGCCTCAATGAAACCAGCCACTCCAGTACTGGTAGAAGCCCCTGCATTAGTAACAGAAGCTGTGACATCTTTCAAAGTCGAAAAAACCTGTTGATGTGTCGTCACTCCAGAAACAGTAGATTTGAACCTTTCCGAGCCTCCAGACAAACTCTGCTGTGGTTTAACAAGCCAAGAAACACCAGCAGTATCCATTTCAGTTGTCTGCAGCACTTTTGCACACACAGAACCTTCAGGAGGTGGGACCTCTTGCATTTCCTCTCCCCATTCCAGTAAAACTGAAGTTTGCACATCAGAAATAACTCGTTCATCTGAAAAAACACCAGTATTCAATCCAGAAACATTCTCTGTACCTGAAACTTTGTTTTTAACCACTTTTACATCGCTCAAAACAGCTGTAGACACAACAACCGTATCTGCTGGAACTCCAGTAAACCTAATGGCCGCCATCTTGCCAAACGGTCATACTGAAAGTGGAAGTTAAGCCAGAACCAGGATTTTGCAGAACCCCTTTGTAGAGTGGATAGTACTCTGCATACCTGCAGAGTTTCTGCCTCCTAGCTTTTCCCATTTTGGAGAAATACCACTTTTCAGAGGTATTTTTCTCTGTGTAAAAATAGGCTGGAAATCCATGAAGGAAGCTTAAACCAATACACGGCCACACTGAAAGTGACAGATAAGCTAGAGCCAGGATTGCAGTACCATTTTGTATGGTGAATATTACTCTACCTACCTGCAGAGTTTCAGCCACATAGCTTTTCCCCTCTTGGAGAAATACCATTTTTCAGGGCTATTTTTCTCTATACAAAAACAGGCAGGAAATACAAAGAGATAGCTAAAACCAATAAATGGTCATACTGAAAGTGGCAGTTAAGCCAGAACAATGATTGCATACCCCTTTGTAGGGTGGATAGTATTCTGAATACCTGCAGAGTTTCAGCCTCCTAGCTTTTTCCCTCTTGGAGAAATACTACTTTTCAGGGCTATTTTTCTCTATGCAAAAACAGGCTGGAAATCTATAGAGAAAGCTAAAACCAATAAATGGTCATACTGAAAGTGGCAGTTAAGCCAGAAGCAGGATTGCAGAACCCCTTTGTAGGGTGGATAGCACTCTGCATACCTGCAGAGTTTCAACCTCGTAGCTTTTCCCCTTTTGGAGAAATACCACTTTTCAGGGGTATTTTTCTTTATGTGCAAATAGGCTGGAAATGCTTAGAGAAAGCAAAAACAAACAAAAAAAAACTGGCATACTGAACGTTGCAGTTAAGCCAGAGCCAGCATTGCAGTACCTTTTTGTAGGGTGGATAGGACTCTACATACCTGCAGGGTTTCAGCCTTAGTAGCTTTTCCCCTCTTGGAGAAATATCACTTTTCAGGCAGATTTTTCTCTATGTACAAACAGGCTGGAAATCCATAGAGAAAGCTAAAAGCAATAAACAGTCATACTGAAAGTGGCAGTTACGCCAAAGCCAGGATTGCAGTACCCTTTTGTAGGGTGGATAGTACTCTGCCTACCTGCAGATTTTCAGCCTCGTAGCTTTTCCCCTATTGGAGAAATACCACTTTTCTGGCAGATTTTTCTCTATGTACAAAAAGACACTAGAACCACAAAAATAGGTGTGGACCTCTTGACCTTTTGATCCTGAGTGATACCTGCCTGGATGGAAGGAATAACCAATTTTACAATGCTTTTCACTCTTGATCCTAAACAGTGAACAGATTTCCACGTGTAGTCAGTGGTGGAGCTAGCTCTATAAAGAGCTGTTTTAGCTTTATGGGCAACTGGAGTTCGATATAGAGCTGTTACAGATCTCCGTGAGCTCTGAGAAGAGTTGTTTTGAATGCAGATTCTGTAGCTCTAAAAAGAACTGTTTTGTGTGGTTCACCGAAGCTGTGTCTGATCTGAGAAAGGTTCTGAGATGTCCAGTGCTTTTGGGTCAGATAGGGAGGTAGCCTGTCTGCCGCTCCATCAGAGAGAGCATTAGGTAGTGAAAAGTTAAACTACATTTAACTTTTCATTACATAATGTACGCTCTCCCTGATGGAGCAGCAGACAGGCTACCTACCTCCCTATCTGACCCGAAAGCTCCGGACATGTCAGTCTTTCTCAGATCCAAGCTTGCTTCCAGTGTTTTACAGATGGTAATGGCAAGTCTAAATCTAAAACTATAGTCAGTAACCCCAGAATATTGCTCAAGAATTCTCAACTCTCCAAACCACCCACCATAGAATCTGTTTTACAGTTAAATTTTTATTTATTTTGGTTAAATTTATTTTTTTTTATATAGTTTTTCAAACATAGATATAACCATAACAAAGGGAAAGGCCCCAACGTAGTGCTAGAGGTAAGGTATGGCACATATGAACAAGAAGCCAGACAAAACCAAAAAGGAATTAAATAAAGAGGAATGAGAAGCTTCCAACCAAGTCCATCCTCTCCTCGTGGACCTACCAGGGCAACACTCCCGTATAGTCACTTCTCCTTGGACGTCACTCAACCAACACCCCCTCTACAGTAGCATAAAAGCAGCACAGCAACAGCTCTCAGGTCATTCTGACCAGCGGTTAGGGTGCGCACAAATGGTCCTTTTTAGGATTCACACATAGCAAAAGAACCGAAGATCTGTTCAAGAAGGACAACTGTAATCAACACCACCGTGGAACACCAAAGGACACAACAGCATCTCTTCCCAGAGCCCAGTGTTGACCATACACAAAATAGCTCTTCTCAGAGCTCACAGTATAACAAACAGCTCTTCTTGGAGCTCACAGAGATCTGGATAAGCTCAGGTAAGAGCAACGGGCGACACATTGAAGAACAAAGCAGCTCTAAGCGCTACCACTGACACTCAAACGGGCACACAAAACAGCTCTCCTCAGAGCTCAAGGGGATCTTTAACAGCTCTATACAGAGCTCCAGCTGCCCACAGGGCTAAAACAGCTCGTTTTAGAGCTAGCTCCACCACCGACTACACATGGAAATCTGTTCACCGTTTAGGATCAAGAGTGAAAAGGATTGTAAAATATGTGCAAAAAGGCTGGAAATCCATAGAGAAAGCAAAAAGCAACAAATGGTCAGACAAAGTGGCAGTTAAGCCAGAGCCAGGATTGCAGTACCCTTTTATATAGGGTGGATAGTACTCTTCCTAACGGCATAGTTTCAGCCTCCTATCTTTTCCCCTGTTGGAAAAATACCACTTTTAATGGGAATTTTTCTTTATGTTCAAATAGGCTGGAAATCCATAGAGAAAGTGAAAACCAATAAACGGGCGTACTGAAAGTGGCAGTTAAGCCAGAGCCAGCATTGCAATACCCTTTTGTAGGGTGGATAGGACTCTACATACCTGCAGAGTTTCAGCCTCGTAGCTTTTTCCCTGTTGGAGAAATAGCACTTTTCAGGCAGATTTTTCTCTATGTACAAATAGGCTGGAAATCCATATAGTAATCCAAAAGTTTATTCAACAAGAAAACACAATTACAGTATTATATCATCAAAACCACACCTACGCAACCAGACACTTGAGCACAAATAAAATGTGTACAACAAAAAGTAGAATGCAGTTCCCTGCAACGTGCCAACTAAAGATAATATAAAACTGTAAATAAAACAAAATCAGTCAGCTTGTTGGTAGGTGTCCAAAAACATCCATAATTACCATACAAACACTTTTCTAAAGTTAAGGGAAATACAAATGGAACTGTAAATTTAGTACGAAAAAAGGACCAAAAACCCTTAACTCTCGAACATGTAAAAAATATATGATCTGGCAACTCAACTTCCTGACATCTACAAAAACATAAAGAAGAAACATGCCCCCCATGGTGAAAAAAACCTAGGTAACGGCAACCTGCTAAGCGAGCACCTCCACATGAAATCGTGCCAATGAGGTGCCTGCTTTGAAAATAAATGATGCTGTAAAGTACCATGTCTACGAAATAACTAAGAGATGAGCGATGCACCACACCATAAAACATATCTCAACAATTTATTCAGAGCTGCATCTCAACAAGACAAAAAACAATAAACAACGGATTAGTGCTTTCAGCTATCAAAGCCTTCTTCAGATCCACAGTCAAAAGCCACATCTCAATCTAATATAAAGCATATAACAGCCAATGACAAAAAACTTGTAAACAAGCTGCTTTGCTCTAACCAATACAAGTGCTTATACAAGCGCTTCATCATCCAATGTCTTTCGTTATTCTAATTAGCTTTGACTAGCAAGTTAAGATGAGAAATGTAAATTAGACTTCGCTTTCTCAAACATCATTGGTCTCAGCTAGCAAATGAAAGCAGAAATGTAAATCAGACTTTACTTGCTTAAAAAAATCATTGGTTTACTTTAAACATTAGACAAAACCTAGCATTAAACTAGCAAGTTAGGATGGAAAATGTAAATTAAATTTCACTTTCTCAAACATCATTGGTCTGGGCTAGCAAATGAAAGCAGAAATGTAAATCAGACTTTGCTTACTTAAAAATCATTGGTTTGCGTTCGACATTAGACAAAACATAGGGAAACTTATATCAAAAAAGTATTCCCTATCGCTTTCGTAAGAATAAAAGCCAAGTTATTCCAAGTTCACTCATCAAAAAGCGCGATTCTATAAAAACATTTAACAAAACATATCTTACTAAAATATAAATAATTAAAACATTTTAGCATTTAAAAATATGTATGCAAAGTCCTTAATAACAAAGTGCTAGTAAAATATATAAAATATAATGTATCTGTAAATTATGTAATATATACTACCTACATAAAAATTATTAAACAGAAGCAGAAAAAATGCTAGTATAAAAAATAGTATAAGCAAATGTTGTTAAAGATGTCATAAAACAACGAACCCTAGGAGCTATAAAATCTGAACAGCACCATAAAAAGATATGATGACCATCTTGAATTTCTATTATAAACAACAGTGACTAGAAATAAAAATAAAAATATAAATATGTATAAATATAATACAAGTCACTAGAACAATTAATAAGGCAATATGGGTCATAATCAGAACCTTCAAACAGACAATAGTACACAATATATAAAAATCATATGATTGATAGTTAAGTTAACCATATGAGAATTATATTTAATAAGCTAGGCTGTATATTGAATAATTTTTCTATTCTTCAAAAACGGCTTGATTGGTACACTTCCATTTAATCCAGGTGGATGATCAGCCCGCAGTCTCATAATCCATTTGGATTCCTCACGTTCAGTCAAATTCACCAAATCACCTTCTCTTTCATTTTGTTTTAACTGAGATATTATCATTAAATGAAAATGATGCCCTTCATTGCTTTTTATGTGTGTAAATAAAGCATTAGTGTCTTTTCTGGTCCTTATGTCTGATAAATGTTTGGAAATCCTTTCTTTCATTTTCATATTGGTTTCCCTACATAAAAAGCTGTGCAAACTGTGCAGGTAGCGATGTAAATCACATTTCTACTATCACAGTTAGCAGTCCCAGAAAAATAAAATATTTTTCCTGTATCCGGATGTGTAAATGACTTGGTGCAGTTCATTACATAGCAGGTCTTACAAAATCCACATTTTTTAGTTCCTATAGAGCTTTCTTGTTTCATCATTCTGCCAGAAGAGCCTGTTCCTTCCCTATAGCATAATAGTCTTTTTAGATTTTTCTTATTTTTCAACTGAAAAGTTGAAGTTGAACCTACTATGCCTTTTATCTTAGTATCAGCAGTCAGAACCTGCCAGTATTTCTTAATCACTTGGCAGATAGTATTATGGTCAGATCCAAAAGTTAAGCCAACTCTCAAAGAATTCATATTCTTAGTATTGGTAGGATGACTCTCATTCCCTACGTTTATAGTTGAATACAAAGGTCTCCCCTTGTTTTTTCTCAGTTCAGTGGTTTCTATAACATTTGAGTTCACTCTCCTAGTCGGGTAGCCTCTTTGTTCAAAACTCTTCCGTAAACTATTCCTTTCCTCAAACTCTTTTTCATCAGTACAGAGTTTAGAAATCGTAACTGTCTGATTTTCCACGATATTATTGAAAATATGTCGAGGATGCATACTAGTATAATGCAACATATGATTCCACCACATTTGTTTACGAAAGAGGCTGGTAGAAATACCTTCCTTCAGGTCTAAGCGTATACTAACATCCAAAAAAATCCATTTCAAACCTGGAGCTTTTGTATTCAAACCTTAAAAAATCAGTAGTCTCTGTCAGATAGTAAACAAAACTATTTAACTGCTCTCCATCACCTCTCCAAACGATAAAAATATCATCAACAAAATGATTGTATAAAGTAATACATTTGCTTCATTGAGTCTCTCATCCATTCTCTCTCCCATTGTGCTAGGACCAAATTTGCCTAACTATTGGCACAGGGGGTGCCCATGGCTACCCCCAACTTTGCCAATAGTATTTGCCTTCATACATAAAGATGTTATTGCTGACAATTAAGTCAAGAAGTATACAAATTAGCCTAGGATCAGTTTTTTCTTCCATAAGAAGTCTTCTGATGGCTTCAACCCCATAATCATTGGGTATAGATGTAAAATGGCTATTAACATCTAAAGTCACCAGTAATAGACACTCAAAGGCATTTACATTATATGTAGCTTCACATAATCGCTGTAAAAATCTCCCGTGTCTTTAATAACTGTATTAGCTTTAGGAATCAATTTCTTGAGCACTTTCTCAACAAATATCGAAATAGGCTCAGTCAGCCATCCTTTTCCTGCTACAATGGGACGTAAGTAAGGCGATATTAAGGTCTTCTGTATCTTGGGTAGACCATTAATAGAAGGTACAGTAGGATACTCAACCTTAAAAAGCTGATATTGTTCTTTATCAATGATTCTACTCATCAAGAGATCATATAGATCATTTTTCACTCTTTGCTTCATCGAGTTCAGTTCACTCTTACTAATCTCATGATATGTCTTATCGTTCAACATCTTTCTCATTGAAAAAGAATAGGTTTCAGCATCCATTATTACCACTGCTCCACCTTTATCTGCTGGTTTAATAACTGTATCATTTCTGATCTTTAGCTCTTTCAATGCTTGATTTTCATCCTTGGTTAAATTGTAAAATTGCTTGTTCATATGCATCTGCCTCAATGCAGCCACTTCTTCAACAGCATGTATAAAAGATTCAACAGCTGGTAAATTAATGGGAACAAAAGTACTAGGTTTCTTTAGCATAATTTCTTTATCACCCTGTTTAACTTTATTATCATTCCCAAAAATATACTTCAAAGTCAGGTTTCTACCAAATAATTTGAGATCTAGGATAAACTCATCGAACAAAGTTAGAGTAGGTGGTATAAAGCTTAGACCTTTTTCAAGTAAATTCATTTGGGATTCTGTGAGTTGAACAGTAGACAAGTTCACAACTAGGGATTGGGCTGCACAATCTTCCTTTCCCTGCTCAATGACCTTCCTGTTCGAGGAGTCTTGCTCATAATTAAAAAAGGGAGTTGTTCAACAATAGGTGCATGTATGGCCCCCTTCTTGCAAATCACCCCTAAGGGTTGTTCATCTTGTTCATGGCTAGAAGTTATTGCCACCTCATCTGTAATCCCTGGTGAATCCAGGGATATCATATTGTCATCCAAGAGACAAACACTGCCATTAGGAACTTTATTCAAAGAATTAGGTCCATTTCCTTGGTCTACTTGTGCATTAATGCAAAATTCTTTAGAACCAATTAACTTTGATTTATTTGTACTAATAGCTGCACTTATTTTCTCTTCGTTTTCTTGATCTTTCTCTCTCTTTTGTCAATCCTTGTTTCTCTCCTGTTATTACTTTTTGAGTATTAATAGTGTTCCTAGGCCACTCGAACAGCTGGCCATTTTTTATGTCATTGAAGTCTCTTGTCAATTTATTTCTCTTAATACTTTTCAGCTTGTTCTCATAAGCCAGAAGCTTAGCTTGTAAGTTTTCCAATTTCATAAAGTCACTTTCAGAAAGGTTCATATTTTCTAGTTCCTTCTGCTTGTTCTCAATTAGGGAACTAATTTCTTGTTCTTGAGGTTCAAAAAAATCTATCAGCAGCCTCATATAACTAAAACTAGTTTGTATGTTGATAGCCTGCCACTTCACAAGGAGATCTGGAAATGTATTTCCATAGGTCGGCATACATCTGACTCTAAGCCCTCTCGGAATAACTTGATGGTGAAGGCAGGCTTCCATATGGAAGAGCTGCCATTGTAATCTCTTCAGACGAAAAGTAGCATTCTCTACAGTCCTAAAGAAAGTTTCAAATTCAGGATTCTTTCCTGCTATTTCAGTTGTCATATTCTCATTTCTCTTTAGATCCAACTGTATAAGCAGATTGCTTATACCAGATAAAAGTCCACTTGCAAATTTTCTTGCTTCCATATTATACCTTTGAAGGTGTGTATGGAACGTCCAATAGAAACAATGAACAAAAAGGCAGATGAATGTTCTGTTTAAGCTTGCTCAGCAAAATTACAACAATAACTAAGAGATGAGCGATGTACCACACCGTAAAACGTATCTCAACAAGACAAAAAAACAATAAACAACGGATTAGCACTTTCAGCTATCAAAGCCTTCTTCAGATCCACAGTCAAAAGCCACATCTCAATCTAATATAAAGCATATAACAGCCAATGACAAACAACATGTAAACAAGCTGCTTTGCTCTAACCAATAGAAGTGCTTATACAAGCGCTTCATCATCCAATGTGTTTCGTTATTCTAATTAGCTTTGACTAGCAAGTTAAGATGAAAAATGTAAATTAGACTTCTCTTTCTCAAACATCATTGGTCTCAGCTAGCAAATGAAAGCAGAAAAGTAAATCAGACTTTACTTGCTTAAAAATCATTGGTTTACTTTAAACATTAGACAAAACCTAGCTTATATACTACCTACATAAAAATTATTAAACAGAAGCAGAAAAAATGTATTAATAGTATAAGCAAACATTATCGTTAAAGATGTCATAAACAACAAACCCTAGGAGCTATAAAATCTGAACAGCACCATAAAAAGATATGATGAGCATCTTGAATTTCTATTATAAACAACAGTGACTAAAAATAAAAATATAAATATAATACAAGTCACTAGAACAATTTTTATGTAGCTAGTATATATTACATAATTTACAGATACATTATATTTTATATATTTTATTAGCACTTTGTTATTAAGGACTTTGCATACGTATTTTTAACTGCTAAAATGTTTTAATTATTTATATTTTGGTAAGATATGTTTTGTTAAATGTTTTTATATAATCGCGCTTTTTGATGGGTGAACTTGGAATAACTTGGCTTTTATTCTTATGAAAGCGATAGGGAATACTTTTTTGATAGTTTCCCTATGTTTTGTCTAATGTCTAATGCAAACCAATGATTTTTAAGTAAGCAAAGTCTGATTTACATTTCTGCTTTTATTTGCTAGCTGAGACCAATGATGTTTGAGAAAGCGAAGTCTAATTTACATTTTTCTTCCTAACTTGCTAGTTTAAAGCTAGGTTTCAACAAAATTATCAGTATGCAATTGACACCTAATGGCCAATCTATCCATAGATAGACACCATAAAAAGTCGTGCCACTGGGGAGCAGCCTTCAGAAAACGCCTCCTGCCAGATAATCCAAATAGTTGAAAAGTGTTGAGGGATAAATATCCATTATGCCAAACATAAGTAGCCATAGTAGAAGTGTACCAATGGGAGAAAGGAAGATGAACCTCTAAATCATATATCTTATATTCTTCACCATCAGTTGGATATCCTTAAGTTCCTCTGTAGGAGAGAGCAGTGGCCTTTTCTCTTCCAACAATAAATGCCAAAACCTTGGGTGCATATGATGATACAAATCAGCTGTCAAAGTATACGACTGTGACCTAAGTCTAGAAAAACGTTTATGTAAAAATAACTGTAAAAACAACTCTGGATGTTTCAGATTACAACCTCCCTGCTCAGGTGGAGCGTACACACAGATTACAACCTCCCTGCTCAGGTGGAGCGTACACACAGATTACAACCTCCCTGCTCAGGTGGAGCACACACACAGATTACAACCTCCCTGCTCAGGTGGAGCGCACACACAGATTACAACCTCCCTGCTCAGGTGATGCACACACAGATTACAACCTCCCTGCTCAGGTGGAGCGTACACACAGATTACAACCTCCCTGCTCAGGTGGAGCACACACAGTTTCCCTACTAATAGGATTAAGTCCAGAGTTCCATAAAAAATGAAAATAGGCTCATAATAACCAGGTGGACCAGGCATTAGGGAAAAAAATAAACTGAAAAAACATACATCAGTTTGGTAAGAAAAATATTCCCCAGTAAAATAGTCTTCTTCCTAAAAGAAATATGGAAAGTCTGCCAAAAATTCAGTGTAGCAATAGATGTCAAAACCAGGGACTTACACCATTGAGAAACAAAGGCACCAGGACCAAATGGTATACCCAAAATTTTAACACCTGTGGTATTGACAGGAAAATCATAAAGGGAATCAGGCACATCATGTCTAGTAGTGTAATAAAAAGATTTAGCAATATTAACTTGCCAACCAATATCTGACAGAAGAGGTGTAAAAATGTCCAAAAAATAAGTTTTGACCTGCACAGGAGAGTCCACAAACATAGAAATATCTACATATGACACAACTTTGGGTACTTCAACAGTAAAACAAGCAAAGGAATGAGGTGGTAACCCTACAGTATGCCTAAATGTAAAAATAGCAGCACCCACAACCAAAGCCAACAAATAAGGGCTGAGTGGACAACCCTGTCTTATGCCATTTAGCATTGGCAAAGACCGTCCCAAATGTCCATTAACCAAAGGTATGATGGTAGAACCATGGCAAATTAAAGCAAGACAGGTAAGAAATGTGGTACCAAAGCCATAGGCCTTTAAATAGATAGAAGAACAGAATGGAAAATGTTATCAAAAGCTTGGGATAAGTCAAACGACAATACCCCACCCGGAAAATCAGAGGGCATAGAAAAGACTGATTTATAAATCTGAAGCAGATCCCAGATGGGCCTTCATGGGATCCCATACACCCCTGGATCCAGCAGAGTAGCCAAAGCACTTGAGAGATGCACTTGCAGGAGTTTAGTGACTAGTTTATAATCTGTGTTACACAGTGCTATAGGTCTCCAGTTTGAAATATTGGCTCTGTCACCCTTCTTCCAAAGGAACTTTATAGCTATGGAAAGAAAAAGTGTTAGTAAATCCAGCAGCCAACCATTCATTAAACAACTGTACTAACAACTGTAAGTGTGTATCAAGCAAGGAAAAGTAAAAACTGTAAGGTATGGGTATGCCATCCAAACTCGGGACTGAATCAGGTTTGTTAATGGAATGTATCACATGTTTCAGTTCAGGGAGTGTGATGGATCTGTCAGTCGCAGCCCTGTAAACAGCTGGTAAAGAATTAAGCTTCCAGGTATGTGTAGATGTTGGCTTACCACCATAAAGGGTACGTAAATGAGAGTGAACAATGTGTTGTAAATCATGACCGGAGTTGGATAATTTACCAGAAGGATCTCTAAGACAAGCCATTGAGGTGGATTTGTGGATATGCTGTTTTCCCCCAAAAGGAAGATTCTCCTTTCCTGTACCATGGAGAGAATGAGCCAGGTTGAAAAGCTTTATCTTAACCATTTCCATGTTAAGGTCATATAATTTCGGTAAAGCTAGAAGGGCAGAAGAAAGATTGGTGAGAGCAACATTAGTATACTGTTTATATGCAAAAATAGAGGCAGACTTTAAAGCTGTACAATGTGAATGAACAAAATATTTATACCACTTGACAAGCTTGAGTTTGAAATCTTGCCACCAGTGAGACAGGGAGTCATGAAGTCAGGGACTACATGAAAAGAGACATAGAGGAGCTCTCTGAGCATGTAGCCCAGGCCGGTATGACCCTGACCTTGAGTAGCATCTTACCCTCACCAAGAATGATGCCACAGTATGAAGACAAGATGATCAATTTCAACAATTGGCTTAAGTATTGGTGTTATTCAAAGGGGATCCAGTGCCTGGATGACATGCTCGACAAGCCACGATGCTTCGCTAGGGACGGCTTGCACCTGTCACCCCTGGGCTTTTGGATATTGGCAAAGGCTCTTGCTACCCCATAGTGCCTTTTTAGGCAAGGCTCAAAGACAAACCCACCTCCATAGGTATCACAAGGGATAAGAAACTAAGAGTAATGCTACTCAGCCAGAAGTCTAAACCTCAAGATGCACTTTTCGAAACTCTCCTTAGCATGGAGAACATCGATATCTGTGCAGTAACAGAAACCTGGTTCAAGGCTCTCGAGAGCACCCCAGCACTACCAGGTTATACCTCATACCATGCTTTTCGGCCCCAAAACTTGGACCGAACTACAAAAGGAGGGGGAGTATCAATATTTGTCAAAGATACCCACACCTCCAGGTTGGTGGCACATCACGAAGCATCAGAGACTATTCATGTGCAACTAACAGTGGGTAAAACTGACTTCCAGTTTATAGCCTGCTACAGACCACCCTCCCAAACCCAGGAACCCCACTCGGCCTTCCTGAGAACACTGGAAAATATGAAGGTCTCTCCAAACACTATTATATTGGGTGACTTCAACTACCCAGCCATAGACTGGGAGCATTACTCTAGCTCCAACACCTTAGCCCAAAGGTTCCTAGAATTTATAAACTCAAATGCTATGGAACAACTTGTTACCACTCCCACAAGAGGGGAAAACATACTGGACCTGATCATCACCAACATGGGGACTCTATGCTCCAGACCAGAAGTGTATCCCTCACTGGTAAGATCAGACCATAAACTAATCTCACTGGATAATCACATCCCGACCCCACCCCATGCCCAGAAAACCACAGTGAAAAACTTCTCTAAAGCAAATTTCACACTCCTCAAAACCAAGGTGGAATCCTTCAAAGCCCCCGGGCCTGTGGATAATACCGCCCAGACCGCAAAATCCTTTATAAAAGCATTCTATGAACACCTTCAGGAATGCATGGATCATGCAATCCCAAATAAAACCAAGACCCAGTCCTCCGAAGGCAGGCGTCATGTCTGGTGGACCCCAGCCATAAACAAACTATACAATAGAAGGAGGAAGCTATTACATGATAGAGCAAAATCCCAAAAAGGGAAGGCATCTCTGATCAGTATTAGCAAAAACTACAGGCACTCATAAAATCGTCTAAGGCCAGCTTTGAGAGAAAAATTGCACAGGACACTAAGGATAATCACAAGGCTTTCTTTAGTTATGTTAGGAACCTGGGTGGGAATTCCCAGATATGCTCAGAATTAGTCCAAAATGACAAAAAATACACCAAACCCACAGACATTGCCAACATCCTAGCTGACAGGTTCAGCGCAAACTCCCCCCCCCCAAAAAAAAGGGCTAATATCTATCCCAGCAGAGTGCTGCCCCCCCTGACTTCTCAGATGCTCAGGTAAGAGCTGCCCTCTCCAAAGCAAGAAACACAGCATCAATGGGACCAGACGGTGTCCCGGGCTGCGTCCTACATGAACTCCAAGAAGAGCTAAACCCAAACCTAAAACTACTGTTTAATCTCAGCCTTACTACAGGATATGTACCCAAAGAGTGGCATACAACAACAGTGGTCCCACTCCACAAAGGTGGTGCTCAATGGATCCTGGAAACTATCTCCCCATAAGTCTCACTAGCTTGGTCTGCAAAGCTATGGAAAGGATCATCATGGACCTTATAAATAAAGATATTGGGGACCTGCAGACACTGGATCCTACCCAGTTTGGCTATAAGGGCAGATCCTGCCTCTTGAACCTGGTCGATTTCTTTGAAACAGTCACCAAGGCCATTGACAAGGGGAAGGTGGTCCACACAGCCTACCTGGACCTCGCAAAAGACTTTGATACAATACCCCACTCGGGCATTATAGATAAGCTCACCAGCTTAAATATAAACCCCTATGTCAGATGGGTTGCAAACTGGCTCAAGGACAGAACCCACATGGTTAGAATAGCTGGAGCCATGTCTGTCTCCAAACCAGTTACAAGTGGCATCCCACAAGGCTCAGTCCTGGGACCTCTCTTGTTCGGTATATATTTCTCGGAGGTACAGGCCAATATGGAAGGACTGTGGCTGACCAAGTTCGCAGATGACTGCAAACTGGGCGCCATAATAGACTCTCCAGCCGACACAAGCATCCTCCAAAAGGGCCTCATAGAAACAGACAACTGGTGCCAGAGCCATGGCCTCAAGCTAAACGCCAAAAAGTGTATAGTCATCCCCTTTGGCAAAAACAAAGTGCCCACAAATTACTACATAGGTGGTAATCCATTAAGTACAGAAGTAGTAATTAGGGACCTGGGGTCCCAAGTTGATAGCAATCTCTCATTTGACAACCACGTGGCCAAAGTGGTTAGAAAAACATTTTATATAGCTCACCTAATCATGAAGGGATTCACATCTAGATCAGGGGAGGTCATCATGCCTCTTTACTCATCCCTCATCAGGCCCATAATTGAGTACAATGCCCCTTTTGGGATGTACATTACCAGACACCTGCAGCAACTGGACAGACACCAAAAGTACCTCACCAAGAGGATCAAGGGGCTCAAACAGATGCCGTATGCTGCCCGGTTAAAGAAACTCCAGCTCTACTCAGTGGCATACCGCCTGCTCAGAGGCGATCTGTGCCTGACGTATAAAGCCATGTCCAACCCAGAATTAATGGACATGCTGCACCTCAGAAAATCCAAATCCCATCGAGCTACGCGCTCGAGGGACTTGAACCTCAGCACTGAAATAAATAGGACATGCTGGAGGGACAGATTCATAACCCAGAGGCTCCCTTCACTCTGGAATAAAATCCCAGTCCAGGTTAGGCAGAGTCCCTCATTGACTCTCTTCAAGAGGAATCTTGATGAGTGGATGGGAGATCGTAGGTTTACCCCGGGTATCACTTCTGTGTCACTGTTAGACAGAGACACAGTATACTAACCTTGAAAAAGGGCATAGCAAAATTAATTTAATATGGGTGGCGAAAGCCATACACACTCTGGCTAGGCTTATAAATGCCCTAGGGCAGATAGCCTAGTATGAACCTATGAACCTATAAAGAGGCAACAAAGTTTTATGGCCTTCCCAGAGGTCCTGCCAGAGTATATTCCAGTAAGGAGACTTCAAAAACACAGGATTTAACTTTGTATAACCCTTGCCTCTAGTTGGTTGTGATGTATGCCCAAAGGAATAGGCCAAATAAACATGATCAGTGAAAGGAAGGATGCTGTAAAGGAAATTAGAGCATGAGATGTTAGAAGTATGCCAGCAAAAATCCACCACTGTCCTAACAGTACCATGAAAATACGAGTAAGGTGGTATAAAACCCATAGCGAGTGCAGCCTGTTTCATAATTTTATGACACAACTTAACATCAGATTTAACACTCTGAGGACCCTCATGTAAATGGGAATTGAAATCTCCAGCCACTAAAATGGGATAATCCACCAGCAAAAATGGCAACATAAATTTAAACAACTTACACCTCTCCCCTTGACATGTATATGCATAAAGAAAGAAAATCCTGTAATACATGCTATTGTGAGTAATGTCCAAGCATACCAGATGAGCAGGCACTAAATGCTTGAAGACTTTAACCACCACCGTAGAAGGATTATGCAGCACCACAAGGCCAGAATGTCTATCAAGTCCTGAAGACCACTGTGAAGCATATGCTTGAAGACTTTAACCACCACCGTAGAAGGATTATGCAGCACCACAAGGCCAGAATGTCTATCAAGTCCTGAAGACCACTGTGAAGCATAGGGACACAAGGCTGACCACTGCTCCTGAGCCATGTCTGAAATGATGCCAGTGTCCAAAAGACAGAGAAGATCCACTTCCAAAGACTGTACCCAATCCGATAAACAAATCCTCTTAGATACAGACAACATTAAATTAATATTACAAAATGCCAGCAGAAGGTTAGCCATAGTCAGAATCTTCCAGGGAACCCTTTTTCCTATGAGACATCTTCTGCCTACCTCGAGAAGTAGACCTACCCCCTTTAAGCCTTGGGTATCGCCCCGGAATTCACAATTGTATCAGCAGTATGTTCCACAACAGCACCAGGTCCTGAAGACACAGCAGCAGTTTTGGAAGTGTACACAATAGAAGGGTCAGAAACAGCAGGAACCCCTGCTATCGCTGATAGTGAAGCAGATTGTGGGATACTTCCATCTCATCTGCAGAGGTGTCCGAAAGCTCAACAGGTCTAGCCACATCCCCACCTGGCATGGGAGGAATGGAAGTTGTAGAGGCTGGCACAGGTGGCACATGTAGGTAAGAGGGCCCAGCTATTTGCGAGGTGTGGATGTCAGCCACCTTCGTGTCACTGACATAGTAATTTACCAGTGCTGACATTAGACACAGCATCACAACCCTCCGATAATGGGTACAGGAGGGGGGCATCCAAGCTGTCATCCTGCTCATGTATAATTTCAGGCTGCATTTCCTCAGGGGAGGCCACCAAGGGGCACTGGGACCAATGGTGGGCTTCCCCGTAATGTGGACATTTATTAGGGCAGGACCTAGTAAAATGTTCAAACAAACCATATCGCGTGCACTTCTTGGCTGGGCAGGCCAAGATCAAGTGGGAGAAATCCCACAGAAAAAACAAAATCTCGGCTGCCCAGCATAATGCAAGGTTACCCCTGTGACCACCTACAAAAGCACACACCTGGTAAATGCTTTAAACCTGCTTCTGTAACACTCATGGTGATCCACGCCTCTCAATCCCCCCGTCCCATACTCCAGGTAGGTCAGGGGAACAGGTCTTGGTAATACTGTGAACCTCCGAGCAGCACTGCAAAAGAAATGTCCTAACCATATTTGCTGACATGTAAATAGTTTTAAATTTCAACTTTTTAAGCTGAACATTCAGTTGTGACACTTCATATTTATTCCATGGGGATGTATTTTTATTTCTAGAATAGGTAGAAAGAAATTTTGCAGCAACTAGCTGTGACTCAAAAAAATACCCCCACCAGAGATTCTGCAGGCCAGGGTATTATTCCAGCTAAATCCATCAGTTTTAGCCCAGCCAGCATCAACAGTTCATTCCATAACCGCTTCAATGACAACACAGAAACATTTACTGCTTTTATCCTAATACTCGGTTTTTGCAAACATTTCTTGGGGGCTGCATGAAGGGAGGCAGCATAGGAATGTGGTTTGGATGTAGTTTGTGTAATTACATTTGTAGATTTTGTACAGGCAGCAGAGGAAAATGCTCATTTACTATGCTCCGCTGTCATGACAGCGGAGCTGGTTTTGGCGGGAAGTTTAAACTGTAGAAAAGGAACCTTAGCAGCCACAGCTGTTTCAGAAGCTGTGACGGCACAAAAATCAGTCATAACATCAAAAGTTCTCTTAAAAGCAGGCTTTACCTTAGTTGAACAGAGTTGTTGGTGGTCAGATTTGTAGGAAACACTGAAATTAAATCCACAGCAGCAGCCGCTAATGAGTCAGGCGGCGGAGGAAGCTCGTTCATCTCATTCACCCATTCAAAAATTGATGCGGTTTGTGTATCATGAAACAAAGCAGAATCCTTGTCACCAGGAGCCCCAGAAGGTAGATTAGCCAGAGAAACACTTTCCATAACTTTTATGTCAGTATTAACCTTAGAAGGAATATTAGAATCCATGACAGAAGTGCTTTCCTGCACAGAACGCTCCTGCTGCACTCCAGACCCCACCCCCTCCATAGAGGGAAGTGAGGTCATACTGTAAGTGGCAGTTAAGCCAGAACCAGGATTGCAGTGCCCCTTTGTAGGGTGGATAGTACTCTGCATACCTGCAGAGTTACAGCCTTCTAGCTTATTCCCTTTTGGAGAAATACTACTTTTCAGGGCTATTTTTCTCTCTGCAAAAACAGGCTGGAAATCCATAGAGAAAGCTAAAACCAATAAACGGTCATACTGAAAGTAGCAGTTAAGCCAGAACCAGGATTGCAATACCCCTTTATAGGATGGGTAGTACTCAGCCTCCTAGCTTTTTCCCTCTTGGAGAAATACAACTTTTCAGGGCTATTATTCTCTATGCAAAAACAGGTTGAAAATCCATAGAGAAAGCTAAAACCAATAAACGCTCATACTGAAAGTGACAGTTAAGCCATAACCAGGATTGCAGTACCGTTTTGTAGGGTGGATAGTACTCTGCATACCTGCAGAGTTTCAGCCTCCTAGCATTTCCCCTCTTCGAGAAATACTGCTTTTCAGGGCTATTTTTCTCTATGCAAAAAACAGGCTGGAAATGCATACAGAAAGCTACAACCAATAAATGGTCATACTGAAGGAGGCAGTTAAGCCAGAACCAGGATTGCAGTACCCCTTTGTAGGGAGGATAGTACTCTGCATACCTGCAGAGATTCAGCCTATGAGCTTTTCCCCTCTTGAAAAAATACAACTTTTCAGGGCTATTTTTCTCTGTGCAAAAACAGGCTGGAAATGCATAGAGTAAACCATTGTTTATTAATAGAAAAACACAAAGTGCATTTTATAATACATATTTACACAATCCACAATTTGTCACCCATGCAGAAATTTAAACACAAAATACATATTAAAATACATAGTTACAGAATCCACATTGTGTCAACTGCAGCAATTTGTACACATAAAACAATATTGGAACAACGAAAAGTTGTATGCAGTTCCCTGCATCGAGCCAACCGAATATAATACAGTGCAGTAAACAAAACAAAATCCATTTCACGATCAACAGCTGTCCAGTAGCGGCCATAGTTGCCATACAGGCACTTCTCCAAAGTTAAGGGAAACAAACCCTGAACAGCAAATCTCTGTTGAGAGACCAGAATCCTCTGATCCAAGTACATGTAAAAAATATATACCTCGGTGATTCAATCTCTAAACAGCCACGAAAACATGTGGAGGATGCTTAACCTCCCTGACGAAAAATTTGAGGTGAAGGCAACCGATTGAATGAGCATCACCACATGAAATCGTGCCACTGAGGAGCAATTTTCAAAAACAATCTTCAAGCAATGCTGTACTTGCAAAATGGGGGATATTCCTAAAAATAGTCATAGATATGCGTGCAGAAGCATACCACATTTTTGCTGGTAATGTGACATTTAAATGATGAACCCCATACCGGAGCACAAACAAACGAATATCCGACATTTCAATAGAAAAGGACCCCCCACACCCTTTTTCCCCCAAGTAAGGCAGACCAAAAGGCAGGGAAAGAAGCAGACAATAACCTATACATGAAAGAATCTTCAAGCCAAAGATGTAGAAACAACCAATGAACAAAATACATCTGTAAAAACAAAGTAGGATGCTTCAACGAACACCCACCCTTCGATGGTGAAGCACCCCTCTATGCACTGGATTCAAATCACATTTCCAAAAAAACTTAAAGTACAGTCCCAACAAACGTGGAACCCAAGCAAAAGGAAAGAAATATATCATAAAAACATAATTAACTTAGATAAGAAAAAAGTAGAGAGAATGTACACTTTCTTCTGACAGGAAACCCTAAAAGTTGACCAAAAAGACTGCAAACTTTATCCACCAACTTTTTGCATTCAGGAGATACAAAATCTTGAGGGCCAAAAGGAACACCTAAGATTGTAACACCATCCTGAGACACTTGACAATCCAATGAATAACCAGTGGGAGGCCCAGACACTGGAAAAAACACAGACTTCTGTAAATTTAAAGCCCAACTTACCAAATGGAAAAGAGGAAGCAATACTCCCCCCAAATGTGCATCTAAAACAGAAAAATCTTCATCCAAACAACATCATCTGCATAGGAAAAGACCTGGGGAAGAAGAACACCCTCACAAGAAAAAGGAGCAAGTGACAGACTAACTTGAAAAGTCTGTAAAACTGCAGCTACCATGATAGAGAGGAGATAACTACTAAGAGGACAACCGTTTCCGATGCCATTATGCATCCTCACAGTCTTGCCCTGCCATCCATTTATCACTGGAATAATAGAAGAAACAGACAACACCGTAGAAAACCATGAACAAAAACCTTGACCAAAACCATAGGCTCTCGAAATAGACAAAAGTACACCGTGAGAAAGAGTATCAAACCCACGGGTGACATCACAAGACAACACCCCAGACTGATTCCTCTGGAAAGTAGCAACAACCTCCTTCAAAATAAATAACAATTCCTTCATTGGTTGGCAGGAAATAACAAACACCCAATTCCAAAAACTGATGTAAGCGGGGATGAAGCCGCAACTGAAAAACCTTCATATAAAGTTTATAGTCAGTGTTACAAAGGGCAACGGACCTCCAGTTGGCAAGAGAGGCCCTATTGCTCTTTTTCCAAATAAAATGCATTGCTACTTGCAAAAAGGAAACTTCCTGTTGTCCATCTATTAAATCCACAATCGCCTGTGACTGGACGTCTGACAATAAATCATACAATTTATATGGGATTCCATCTACCCTAGGCGCGGTGGACTTCACCGCCAAAAGACCAATGGCCTCTCTAACCTCAAATAAGGATATGACAGCATTCAAGGCAGACTGGAATGACTTTGGCATGGGAGCAACAAGCCTCGACACATCCACTGCTGTCTTGCCACCAAATAAGGACTTCAAATGAGAATGAACTATATCCAAATTTTTTTGCCTGGAATTCTGTAAACACCCTGCAGAATCTCGCAAACATCTAATGGTGGATCCTCATAACATTCATTGCCTACCAATATAAGGTAAGAAAACCTCACCCTTGCCCTGTAAAACATGCGCCAAGTTAAACAACTTGACCAGCACTATTTTATAATTTAAACCAGAAAGCTCCCTCAGAGAAGTCAAAGCCTCTGTAAGATCAGAGGACACAGTCGTCTGGTAAGCATCATCTGCACCCTGAGTCTGCACCTTCAAATTCTGTAAGATCAGAGGACACAGTCGACTGGTAACCATGACCTGCACCCTGAGTCTGCACCTTCAAATTCTGTAAGGTCAGAGGACATAGTCGACTGGTAACCATGATCTGCACCTTCAAATTCTGTAAGGTCAGAGGACACAGTCGACTGGTAACCATGATCTGCACCCTGAGTCTGCACCTTCAAATTCTGTAAGGTCAGAGGACACAGTCGACTGGTAAGTATGATCTGCACCCTGAGTCTGCACCTTCAAATTCTGTAAGGTCAGAGGACACAGTCGACTGGTAACCATGATCTGCACCCTGAGTCTGCACCTTCAAATTCTGTAAGGTCAGAGGACACAGTCGACTGGTAACCATGATCTGCACCTTCAAATTCTGTAAGGTCAGAGGACACAGTCGACTGGTAACCATGATCTGCACCCTGAGTCTGCACCTTCAAATTCTGTAAGGTCAGAGGACACAGTCGACTGGTAAGTATGATCTGCACCCTGAGTCTGCACCTTCAAATTCTGTAAGGTCAGAGGACACAGTCGACTGGTAACCATGATCTGCACCCTGAGTCTGCACCTTCAAATTCTGTAAGGTCAGAGGACACAGTCGACTGGTAACCATGATCTGCACCTTCAAATTCTGCAAGGTCAGAGGACACAGTCAACTGGTAAGTATAATCTGCACCCTGAGTCTGCACCTTCAAATTCTGTAAGGTCAGAGGACACAGTCGACTGGTAAGTATGATTTGCACCCTGAGTCTGCACCTTCAAATTCTGTAAGGTCAGAGGACACAGTCGACTGGTAACCATGATCTGCACCCTGAGTCTGCACCTTCAAATTCTGTAAGGTCAGAGGACACAGTCGACTGGTAACCATGATCTGCACCCTAAGTCTGCACCTTCAAATTCTGTAAGGTCAGAGGACACAGTCGACTGGTAAGGATGATCTGCACCCTGAGTCTGCACCTTCAAACTCTCATGAAAGTTGCACAAAAACCATTTATAACGGTCCAACAATTTGGACTTAAAATCAAGCCACCAGGCAGATCAGTATATAAAGACAAAGAATAATGATCCTCCACAATTCTGCCAGCACAGTACACCATAACTCCTCGCTCAAATGGACAGGAGATAAATGTAAAAAATCCCTTGCCCTTAAATGCTTCTCTACCTACCCCAAACCCATATACTAAAAGAGTGATCCGTAAATGGGAGTAATGTAGATGCCAGCAAATCCACAGCCATCCCGGTGGAATGCCAACAAAAATCAATACACGAGGTCACCACCCCATGGCGATATGTAAATGTGGGCGCTGGTGATGGGAACAACCCTGCTGACCGTATTACCACATAACATGTTTTAACATCCTGATGCATACTATGCTGACCCTCAAGCAGGTAGGAATTAAAATCCCCACACACTATCACCGGGAAATCCACCATGAGATAAGGGGATAAAGGAAAAAAGTTTCACCCTTTCAGCCAAGGCAATAAATGCATATGTAAACAATATTCGATAAAATTGACCAAACAGAAATAAATCACAGAGGACTAATCGTCCAGATACTAAATGCAAAAAAATCTCTAACATCAATGTAATCCTTCTTGCAAAGGACCATAATTCCAGAATGTCTGTCTAATCCCATCGAAACGTATGCCCAACCACCCCATAGAGCAGTCCATTGTTGAATAACAGCAGCCGACCAAATGCCAATATCCACTAAACACATGATGTCTGCCAACACCATGGACAGCCAGTCGATAACCTGAAATCTTTTCACTGTTGACAATAAAAGATTAATATTTAAAAAGGCAGCTTGGCCATTATCATGAGCATGCTGAGCAGCTAATTTTGCCCTCTCTGCTTGCTGTTTTTTCTTCCTCTGCACCGATGGTGCAGATTCTTCAGTAACCGTTTCACCATCAACAAGAGACTCCTCCATCATCTTCTGGGAATCCGTGACAACAGAGGCTCCATCAGTATTCATATCATCCCATTCTGAAATGATGGATTCCACATCCCTAACTGGCTCTGCAAGATCATCATCCAAAATTACAACAGGCAAAGCCTTCTGTTATTTCCCCTTAGCAGGTGGCACAGAAGCTCCAGCTTCCCGCTTACCCACCATTGACCCCCCAGGAGGTGTAGAAGAAACCAAAACAGCCACCTTAGTTACTTCTTGTTGATGAGCCACAGACACAACCTCCTTCTCAGAAGTAGTAGCAGCCACTGGTACAGGCTTGGCCTCACCACTCAAAGGAACCTGGGCAGAAGCAGTAGAAAAAACCTGTGGACAGTCTGCCCAATGATGGGGGTCATTGCAATAATGACAATGCTGTTTGCAGTTCCTAGCAAAATTATCAAGTGCCCCACATAAAGAGCACTTCCATGCAGGACAATCCTGAACAATAATGGGCAAAGGAGCCGCAAAAATTAGTGTCGTGGCTGACCCTGGTATCAGACAACACCCCGTTGCCCTGACACGAAGCAGACACCTGGTATATGTTGTAATCCAGCTGGTGTGACAGTGAGAGACACTACTGCCTCCCACCTCCCATCTTATACTACCGGTAGAGCCCTTGAATACGTTTTCGAAATAGAGGGAAAAGCTAGGAGGCTGAAACTGCAAATATCTTCCACTGAAACCTAGATGGTGCGAAAGTCCAATCTAATCTTCCTGCGCAGTTGTATATCCATTTGGGATGCACCATAACCAGACCAAGACTGCTCTAATTGATGTGACGCAAAATAATTAGCAAAGTCTGCTGCTGCTTCCTGAGATTGAAAAAGCACATCCACAAAAGGTTCTTTGCCCCAAGGAATAACTGCCTATCATGCCCTTAAGGAAACTCCAGCCGGGTGCAATAGTTGTTGCCACAATAATTCCTCAGTAACAGTAACCCCCTTCATGGATTTTATCCTCACATATGGTTTTGGAATAATTCTAGAGGCTGCAGGAGCAAAAGCTCCTGTCAAAGAACGTGCCGCTGCCTTTTCAGGCCTAGGCAGCAATCTTGAAGTTCTCCCAGGTGTTCCTGAAAGTTTGCCCAAAAAACAGTGCTGGAAAGCAGCCTGAGCCAAGCCGGAAGTACCAGCAAAAATGGGAGGAGGAGCCGCATCTATTGAACACAAAACAGAACCCTGCGAAAGATCAGGATTCAATAATTGAGTTGTGTTGATAATTACATCTCCTGAAGTTGAATTTTCAGCAATTTTAGCACAATTAAAATCTGCAAGAGCAGCAATAGCTCTCTCAGCAGCCTCCATCTTGAATGGGCGTACTGAAAGTGGCAGTTAAGCCAGAACCAGGACTGCAGTACCCCTTTCTGGATAGTACTCTGCATACCTGCAGAGTTTCAGCCCCCTAGCTTTTTCCCTCTTGGAGGAATACAACTTTTCAGGGCTATTTTTCTCTATGCAAAAACAGGCTGGAAATCCATAGAGAAAGCTAAAATGAATAAATGGTCATACTGAAAGTGGCAGTTAAGCCAGAACCAGGATCAGTTTGCATGCCCAAACAACAAGACGACATACAAATCTAAGGTACTAGGCAACTGTACCACCAATGGAGTGGTGTACATAGCATAATGCTCAAAATGTCAGGCCTTCTACGTGGGAAAGACCATCAATATGCTCAAGACAAGAATAGCGAGGCATGTATTTGACATCCAACATGGCATCACCAGCAACCCTCTGGCAATGCATGCCAGAATAAAACTGGGCCACCGGACTTTCAGATTCCATATCTTGGAACAAGTGAAACATGATGACCCATTCACGGGGGACCACAACTTATGTCTTGAAAGTAAAGAACTGACCTGACAGATTGAACTGGAAGCCAGGAAATCACCTGGTCTTAACACCACAGAAATGATCATTCCCATTCTCAACCTCAGGACTCTGAACCACGGGCAATACGGCTAAAAAGAACACCAGCTAAGTGTCTCCAAGGACCCACCCCTCCTTTTGTACCTATTTTGGTTCTTGGACGCACAGACCTGCTACCGGCCTTCTTCTTTATTATTATTACTATCACTATTAATATTTTTGATAACACTACTAATGCGATTCATTAATTTCAAGATGTGTAAAGTTGTTTCATTATTCTGTGTAATATCAAGATTAAGGCTTGAAAGTTATGAGCATAATACCGGCTGATATATATATAAAGGACTACAACCATGTATATTGAACAAGAATCTTGTACAAGAAGTTACATTTATTCCTCCCTGAAGAAGAATGCATTTTGAAAGTGTTGTGTCGCAATCTCGGAGTTCTCTTAAAAGATGGAATTTACAGGGAACAGGTATAATGGAAAGCTTTAATCCGAACAAGAGCTTCCTCAATAGTCCCCAGTCACATAGTTTTTAACCAGATTGTTTAATGAAATCTTGGAAAGTGAGAGGATGCCTGAGGAATGGAGAAAGTGTTTTGGTACCCATTTTTAAGAATAAGGGTGATGTGCAGAGCTGTAGTAACTACAGAGGGATTAAATTGATCAGTCACAGCATGAAGTATGGGAAAGAGTAGTGGAAGCTAGGTTAAGAAGGGATGTGATGATTAGTGAACAGCAGTATGGTTTCATGCTGGGAAAGAGCACTACAGATGCGATGTTTGCTCTGAGAGTGTTGAAGTACAGAGAATGTCAGAAGGAGTTGCATTGTGTTTTTGTAGACTTGGAGGAAGCATATGACAATGTGCCCAGAGAGGAGTTGTGGTATTGTATGAGGAAGTCAGGAGTGTCAGAGAAGTATGTAGGAGTGGTACAGGATATGTACGAGGGTAGTGACAGCAGTGAGGTCTGCGGTGGGAGTGATGGATGCGTTTAAGGTGGAGGTGGGGTTACATCAAGGATCAGCTCTGAGCCCTTTCTTATTTGCAATGGTGATGGACAGGTTGACAGACGAGATCAGACAGGAGTCCCCGTTGACTATGATGTTTGCAGATGACATTGTGATCTGTAGTGAGAGTAGGGAACAGGTGGAGGAGCAGTAAACCAAACACGGAAGCACTCCACCAGCTGAACACCAGAACACTTTATTCGATAATGCCAAGAACAAATCCACAGAAAACGTTAACGCGGTTTTAAAAAATACACAATATGCGTTTTCGTCTCCACAAGCATGTAAGACTTCATCAGACAAACGTAAAATCTGTAATTACACATTATATACTCTCATGTGGTTTAAGCCAACCAATAAAAATTCATTATTTTATAATTTCATTACATAAACCTGCTAAAAAAGGCTCATTAAATAAGTAGCTCACAATTAAAACACACTTTGATGTTCATCATAATGAAATTAAAACTTTTTCACCCTTGTTTAAAATTCAGTTCTCCACAATAAATATAGATTTAAGTTAAAAACATATATAAATATTATATATATAAATATATAATTATAAACTATTAATGTTGTTATTTAAAAAAATATTATAAAATTCCTTTCCTTTACATCATGTTCTGAAAGATTATGTCAAAATAGCACCTACTGCTGTTCTTAGAGAGCTATTGCTAGTAAAAACTAAATTCTAGCTGCTCTCAATTTTAACACAGAAGTTAAAGAAATATGGTCATTAAGACCTGGGCTACTTGTTGCATCTAACAAAATCTGCCACCAAAGCTCTTTGAATTCTAATCTTTCTTCCCAAAGGCCTCCCCTTGTTTCCTTTTTAACCTGTTCTAATACAAAGAAGAAGAATCTAGCATTATTACAATCTAATGTGTGCTTGAATAGAGCATTTGTTTCTTTTTTCTTTGATATTTCATAAATGTGTTCATAAATTCTCTTCTTCAATGCTCTTTCAGTCTTCCCCACATAATATGAATTACATTCTAAGCACAAAGCTAGATATACCACCCCTTGTGAATCACAGTTAAAATAGCCAGAGGCATAAATATTGATGTCCCTAGCTGGTAACAAAATCTCTATCTTGTTACTAATGTATGGGCACTGGTTACAGTGTCCACACTGATATGTTCCATATTTTTTATTATTATTATTAAATGGTAGCATTTTAGTAGGAGTTCGATTATTATTTACATTGTTGTTTTCCAGCAGATTTTTTATACATCTGCCATTTTTATACACTATTTTAGGCATTTCTTTATTAATATTCAAAATATCAGAAAAGGAAATAAAATTGCTCCATTCTTTCTGAAAAATCCTTTTCACTTTAGTATTGAAAGTGTTAAACTCCATTACCAATGCCGAATTATACTGGGACTCATCTTTACCACCAATATTATTGCTCTCAACAGGGGATTCCAAATTATTTTCATTGGTAGTCAAATCTATGCCTTTTATTGGTTTGTATTTTGTTAATCTGTTCTGTTCTACTTCTTTTCTAATATTAGTAATAAATTCATGTGGGTAGCCCCTAGCTAAAAACATTCCCTCCAGTGTATTACATTCCTTAAAAAAATCATCATTCCTACTAGTCATGCGACACCCCCTCACAAATTGTCCCTTGACAATGTTCTTTTTACAATGTGGGGGGTGCGCGCTAGTGAAATGTAAAAAAGAATTACAGAAGGTGCTTTTTCTAAAAACCTTAGTTTCAAAGTCCATATTACTCAAGTTCTTATATATTTCTACGTCCAAATATTGCAATCTATCAGCGGACATGGTATATGTAAATCTTAAAAAATTGGTAGTGTTCTGGATATAATTAAAAAATTCCAGAAATTTCTCACTACCCCCCGTCCAAAAAATGACGATATCGTCTAAAAAACGTCTGTAAAGTGTCCAATATTGTACATACCCGGAATTAAGAACAAAATTAGATTCCCATGCTGCTAATACAATATTAGCATAGGTGGGTGCGCAGGCCGCACCCATTGCTACACCACTGATTTGCTGGTAAAATTCATCATTGAAAACAATAAAGTTGTTCCTTAATACAACTTCAACCAATGTTACTGCTGCAATTTTTTCTGAATGTGTCAATTTTTTGTCTATAAAGACCATGCCCTCAAACAACCTTATACCTTCATGGTGGGGTATACATGAAAATAAATCAATGACATCAATTGTCACAAAAATAAGATCATTGGTAAATAAACCAGCATTGATGTCCCTCAGCAGGTCCCAAGAGTCCTTTAATATGTGTTTATTGTTAGTACAAATATGTTTTGTTGTAATATCCACATATTTAGCCAAGGTAAGAGTCTTGGAACCATCAGCTGCTACTATCGGTCTTAAGGGCGGGTCACTGACATGTATCTTCGGTATTCCGAAGATAACAGGTATCTTAGGTTTAGATACATATAAAAATTGGTGCAGTTTAACATCTATGGTACCTTCCAAAAGCATATTGTCTAGAATATTATCTATTTTTTGATAAGCCAATTGAACTTCATTCAAGGAAACTATTCTGTATTTATTGTCATCACCTAGAATCATATTCATTTTTCCATCATAGATAATATTATCCATAATAACCACCCCTCCCCCTTTATCGGGTTTCATAATTCTAACTTGATTATTAAACCTTAACTCATTCAACATCTTAGATTCTTCCTCTGTAATGTTATATTCTTTAACTGTAAATTTAAATTCTTCTCTAATTTTCTTCTCCAATACTGAATCTAAGTTTTTTATTTGTGGGTGGTAGGGCGGATTAAACGTACTTTTTCTAGTTAGCATGCATTGTTGGGAAACAATGTCCGTATTCCTAGGGGGTAGTGTGACCTGTAGATTCACCTTCCTTAAGAACAATTTCATATCTATTATAGTCTGAACTAGGTCACCTTTCATATTAGGAATAAATTTAAATCCTTTACTCAGGACATCAAAGTGTATTTTGTTGATAGAAATGTTACTAAAATTATAAATAGAAAAATTGTTAAGTGTGTGAGTAGTTCCTGTATGTAGGATACCTACATCCAATTCAATCTCTGTTGTTAGTCTAGGAACAGGTATCAAATTCTGTGTAGAAAGTGCAGTCTCATTAGGGGAACAAATGGGGGTGGGGGTAAGGGTATTTGTTAAGTTGTCTAGTATCTCCCTCTCCCCCTTCTCCCTCCCCTCTGCTGAAAATTTTGAAACCGTTTATTGTTACCATATTGCACTATCTCATTTGTCAATGGTGGAAATTCAGTGTCATAATCTGTCCATTCATATTCTTCACCATGTGTATTTCTAGAACTGTTTTTAATGTTGCTCTTGTTAAAGCTCACTCTGCCATTATGTTCCCATTTCATAGTAGGTGGCTTTGGATAACTCACATCATTTTGATATTCCTCGATATCCCTCCTTAATTTCTTAATCTTTCTTTGTTCTAACAAAATACATTTAGCATCAACAACTGAACCTATGCTAAAGTATCTTTCTTTTTCACTTTTAACTTCGAACAACATATCCTTTTTAATAAAACCGTCCAAAACTATGATTTCCTGTTCCAAATTTTCTAACTTTCTATTATTCTCTTTAATAATGAGCCTCAAAATACTAATACCACAATCATTAAAAACATTTATAAGCTCTGTATGGAATGATGTACCGGGTTCTACATTGTTAGGGTACTTCCAAACCCTTAAACCCTTTGGTACAATTTTTTGTTTAATACATTCCATAAGGTAACAATTTTCAATATTCAAAGATTTGTATCTGTGCATCAGTCCAGTTAATTTGTCAATTTTCAGAGCATAAGGGTCACCATCCATCGGTGCACCTTCCTCTGCCCCGTTTAAGTTAATATTCATGGGATTTTTCAACCATTCAATTAAGTTGAAACTATCAGAAATAGTGGGAACAGTACCTGAGGCTTTAGAGCCTATACAGTTTCTCTGGTTACTTCGGACATCACCTGAAACTCGACTCTCATTACAGTTGAGGCGCTCATTAGATGTGTATAAAGCCAGGGGTGTATTGGCAGGATTGAAGTTGCTACCGTTCGGTTCCGCTTCCTCCATCTGCACAGGGCTCTGTTCAATATGATGCCTTTTCCTTTTGTGCTTGGAAAGTCCATTTCCACCCGTCCCTTCGGACATATGCCATCACCCTCATTGCTTCTACTATTGCCAACCAAAGCCGAACAGAGTGGTGTGAGGAGTTCAATCAACTCAGTTAACTGTCCGATTAATTTGCGGGACTGTCCCACGTCATCCCGGTTCAAAGCTGTGGAACTGCTGTCCATGATAAGCGCCGTAACAAACACAAACCCAAAAAAGGCGCTAGATTCGAAAATAGAAAACCAGTAAACCAAACACGGAAGCACTCCACCAGCTGAACACCAGAACACTTTATTCGATAATGCCAAGAACAAATCCACAGAAAACGTTAACGCGGTTTTAAAAAACACACAATATGCGTTTTCGTCTCCACAAGCATGTAAGACTTCATCAGACAAACGTAAAATCTCTAATTACACATTATATACTCTCATGTGGTTTAAGCCAACCAATAAAAATTCATTATTTTATAATTTCATTACATAAACCTGCTAAAAAAGGCTCATTAAATAAGTAGCTCACAATTAAAACACACTTTGATGTTCAGCATAATGAAATTAAAACTTTTTCACCCTTGTTTAAAATTCAGTTCTCCACAATAAATATAGATTTAAGTTAAAAACATATATAAATATTATATATATAAATATATAATTATAAACTATTAATGTTGTTATTTAAAAAAATATTATAAAATTCCTTTCCTTTACATCATGTTCTGAAAGATTATGTCAAAATAGCACCATCTGCTGTTCTTAGAGAGCTATTGCTAGTAAAAACTAAATTCTAGCTGCTCTCAATTTTAACACAGAAGTTAAAGAAATATGGTCATTAAGACCTGGGCTACTTGTTGCATCTAACAAAATCTGCCACCAAAGCTCTTTGAATTCTAATCTTTCTTCCCAAAGGCCTCCCCTTGTTTCCTTTTTAACCTGTTCTAATACAAAGAAGAAGAATCTAGCAGGTGGAGGAGACCATGGAGAGATGGAGATATGCTCTAGAGAGAAGAGGAATGAAGGTCAGCAGGACTAAGACAGAATATGTGTGTAAATGAGAGGGAGGATAGAGGAATGGTGAGGATGCAAGGAGTAGAGGTGGCGAAGGTGGATGAGTTTAAATACTTGGGGTCAATAGTTCAGAGTAACGGTGAGTGTGGAAGAGAGGTGAAGAAGAGAGTACAGGCAGGATGGAGTGGGTGGAGAAGAGTGTCAGGAGTGATTTGTGACAGAAGAGTACCTGTAAGAGTGAAAGGGAAGGTCTACAAGAGGGTAGTGAGACCAGCTATGTTGTATGGGTTGGAGACGGTGGCATTGACAAAAAGGCAGGAGTTTGAGCTGGATGTGGCAGAGTTAAGGATGTTAAGATTTGCACTGGGTGTGACGAGGGAGGACAGGATTAGGAATAAGTATATTAGAGGGTCAGCTCAGGTTGGAAGGTTTGGAGACAAAGCCAGAGAGGCAAGATTACATTGGTTTGGACGTGCTGAGAAGGGATGCGGAGTATATTGGGAAAAAGATGCTAAGGATGAAGCTACCAGGTAACAGGAAAAGCGGAAGGCCTAAGATAAGGTTTATGGATGTGGTGAGAGAGGACATGCAGGTGATTGGTGTGACAGAGCAAGATGCAGAGGACAGGAAGAAATGGAAACAGATGATCCGCTGTGGCGACCCCTAATGGGAGCAGCCAAAAGAAGATGATGACTGTTTTTCCTGTTTTTGTCATGTACCATTAATGCCCACACAATTTATTATTTTATTTATTTATTTTATTATTTTACATTTGTTAACCAGGAGTGTCTGACTGAGCTGAAAAGGCCCTTTTTCAGCAGAGGCCTGGGGAGAAAAGCTCCACAAAGAAAAATTACAGACACATTTAGTTATTTAGACATGATCAGTATACACACAAATTACAGGAGACATGCATATGTTATCTTAAGAACTAACAATTAACCAATTTGGTCTACTTTGTCTAATAACAGAGAACTTAGCTTAGTAAGTAACTTAGCCTTGATACACAGACATGGGACACGTAGAAATGTAAATTGGGTGAATTTACCCCACCAATGATAACGTTCCATGGGGATAGCCACACCCCTTGAGAATACACAGACATGGGACACCTAGAAATGTAAATTGGGTGAATTTACCTTACCAATTACAGTTTTCCATGGGGATAGCCACGCCCCTGGAGAAACCCCAATCGGTGATTGGTCCAAAACAAAACACACCCACCCATTTAGTGTATAAAAAGAGCACTAACTGTATGCATGCTAGATTCTCACTCAGAGCAACGCTAGGAGGAAGATTGGAACTGTGACTTGCAAGGACGGAAATAAAGAAACGCGGATCAAATGCTACTGCCTCTGGTGTCTTCTTTTAGAACAAATGAACGCCTTGCATGCAAACTGGCCACCATCTTGGGCAAGCAATAACAGGACTAAGAGTGCTCAGGCCCTGCAAGGGACCACAGAGGTTCTTATAAGAACCCACGGAAACCGAACCCTGTCTAAGGGTGACTGTAATAGGTCTGGCTTACTAGGATACCCTCCAGGTTCCTCTGTAAGGCAACACAGACCATAAAGGTTCTTCTAAGAACCCACAGACCACATCTGCAGGAGCCCATCCTTACATAAGGGGGCACCTACTGAGATCTGATCTGACCGGGTACCTAGGGCGGCCCTTGTAAAGGCCACTTCAGCTCTAACCAACACAACAGCCCTCTTCAGGGCTTCAACAGTCCTCCTCGGGACTACAAGAGTCCTTATCAGGACTTCAACAGCCCTTCTCAGGGATAAAAAAGTCCACATCAGGACTACAACAGCCCTCCTCAAGGCTACAGCTATAAGGACACCCCAGGACAGCTACAATATGAATCATCTACTGAAAAGTCCTTTTGAGGACTACTTCCTGAGCCTCCAAAAAGCGCAATTCTTTCTGGGTAGAGTGTTCTCCCCTCATGCAAAAACAGGCTGGAAATGCATAAAGAAAGCTAAAACCAATAAACGGTCATACTGAAATTGGCAGTTAAGCCAGAACCAGGATTGCAGTACCCCTTTGTAGGGTGGATAGTACTCTGCATACCTGCAGAGTTTAAGCCTCCTAGCTTTTCCCTCTTGCAGAAATACAACTTTTTAGGGCTATTTTTCTCTATGCAAAAAACAGGCTGGAAAACATAAAGAAAGCTAAAACCAAAAACGGCCACACTGAAAGTGGCAGTTAAGCCCAGAGCCAGGATTGCAGTAGCCCTTTGTACGGTGGATAGTACTCTGCAAACCTGCAGTGCTTCAGCCTCCTAGCTTTTTTTTTCTCTTGGAGAAATACCAATTTTCAAGGCTATTTTTCTCTATGGAAAAACAGTCTAGAAATGCGTAAAGAAAGCTAAAACCAATAAACGGTGATACTGAAAGAGGCAGTTAAGCCAGAACCAGGATTGCAGTTCCCCTTTGTAGGGTGGATAGCACTCTGCATACCTGCAGCCTCTTAGCTTTTACCCTCTTGGAGAAACACAACTTTTAAGGGCTATTTTTCTCTATGCAAAAACAGGCTGGAAATCCATAGAGAAAGCTAAAACCAATAAATGGACATACTGAAAGTGGCAGTTAAGCCAGAGCCAGGATTGCAGTACCCATTTGTAGGGTGGAAAGAACTCTGCATACATACAGAATTTCAACCTCCTAGCTTTTCCCCTCTTGGAGAAATACTACTTTTCAGGGCTATTTTTCTCTATGCATAAACAGGCTGGAAATGCATAGATAATCCAAGTTTATTGACACCAAATCAAAACAAACCGTGATAATATATACAGTGCAGAAAACCAAAACCCCAAAAAAAGCAAATACAAGTAAAGAAAAAGAACAAAAACCATTTGCAATATAACATCACCATGACCCCACTTGACCAACCAAACTTTTAAAGTAAAAATCAATTGTTCCACCGGTAACCCTGTCCTGCTGCATAAAGCCTTGCAACGGGCACCCCAGAGAATGTACATAACTGAGCAAAGTACAAAGGCTACACAACAGATAGGAGGAGTCCAGCGTGACTGATAATCCCTAAAAACGACACTTCGCCAAGGTTATAGGAAAAAAGTGAGGAACACGAAAATAAGCCCGAAATAGCCTCCAAAATCCTGCAAGCCGAGAACATGAAATTAAAAAATGCAAAATAGTCTCCGGTTCCCCACAATCCATAAAACAAAAAGTATCCTCAAAATTGTTAGTATGCAAGTGGCACTTGAGTGGCAACCTATCCAAAGAAAGCCGCCACAAAAAAATCATGCCACTGGGGTACAGCCAAGAAAAAATGTCACCTACCAGATAATCCCAGTAATTGAAAACTGGTAAGTGCCAAATATCCATTAATCCACAAATAAGCAGACATAGTGGAATGATACCAATGTGAAAATGGCAAATGCACTTCCAAATCATACACTCTATACTTCTTCACTACCAAGCGAACATCCTTAAGTTCCTCAGTTGGATCTATCAGTGGCCTTCTTCCCTCCAACAATAAATGCCAAAACCTTGGGTGCATATGAAGGTACAAATCCGCAGTCAATACATAAGAGTCTGATCGGAGCCTGGAAAAAAGTTTATGCAAAAATAATAACTGCAAAAACAAAACTGGGTGTTTAAGGTCAGAGCCACCCTGTGCAGGAGGCACAAAAACTGTCCCCCGACCTATGGGGTTCAAGCCAGAGTTCCAGAAAAAATGAAAGTATGCACGCAACAACCAGGTAGACTATAACCGAGCAGAAAAATAAACTAAAAAAACCTACATCAATTTAGTAAGAAAAACATTCCCTAATAAAACTTTCTTTCTAAAAGAAACATGAAAAGTCGGCCAAAAATTCAATAGCAATAGATTTGATAAGTAAAGATTTGCACCACTCCGAGACAAAGGCACCAGGGCCAAAAGGTATACCCAGAGTTTTAACCCCTGTAGTGTTAACAGTAAAACCATATACAGGGTTAGGCACATCCTCAGTATAATAAAAAGACTTTGCAAAATTGACTTTCCAACCAATGTCTGTCAAAATAGGAGTAAAAACATCCAAAAATAGGTTTTAATCTGCACAGGAGCATCCACAAACATTGAAATGTCATCTGCGTATGACACTGTTTTAGGAATAGCTACAGAAAAACAATCAAAGGAATGAGGAGGGAAACCCACAACATGTCAAAAAGAAAAAATAGCAGCTCCCACCACCAAAGCCAACAAATATGGGCTAAGGGGACAGCCCTGCCATTTCCCATTCAACATAGGCAAAGGCTGACCCAAATGGCCATTAATTAATGGATAAAGAACAGAACCACCAAATATGGAAGCAAGAAATTTCCGAAAAACAGGGCCAAAACCACAGGCTTTCAAAATAGACAAGAGAATAG
Source organism: Protopterus annectens (assembly GCF_019279795.1). Classification (NCBI taxonomy): domain Eukaryota; kingdom Metazoa; phylum Chordata; order Ceratodontiformes; family Protopteridae; genus Protopterus; species Protopterus annectens. The sequence goes on from NC_056743.1 coordinate 336,632,230, forward strand.
AGGGGGAAATATTGTCAAAAGCCTGGGATAAGTCGCATGACAATATCCCACCAGGAAAAGCAGCTGTCAGAGAAAAAACAGCTTTATAGATGTGAAGCAAATCCCAAATGGGTCTACCCGGGATCCCATAAACACCTGGATCAAGCAAAGTTGGCAACATATTGGAAAGCTGGAGTTGTAAGATTTTGGTAAACAACTTATAGTCTGTGTTGCACAGGGCTATGGGCCACCAGTTGGAAATGTTGGCCCTGTCTCCCTTCTTCCAGAGGAATATTATGGCTATGGAGAGAAAAGAAGCATCATTAAAACCAACAGATAACCATTCATTAAACTTTAAAATAACATGTAAATGTGTGTCAGAAAGGGAAATGTAAAAACTGTAAGGAATACCATCCAAACCTGGGACTGTCAGGCTTATGGAGTGAGCATAACGCAGTTTGTAGTTCAGTGAATGTAACAGGCTTGTCAAGTGCAGCCCTGTGAACAGCTGGCAAAGAATTCAGCTTCCAAGTACGTGTAGAAGATGATTTACCCCCCATAAAGGGCACTTATATATGAATGTATAATGCGTTGTAAAGCAGGTACAGTATTACACAAGTTACCAGAAGCATCTCGGAGACAAGCCATAGAGGTGCACCTATGTACATGCTGCTTGCCCACAAAAGGTAGATATTCTTTGCCTGTACCATGAAGGGCATGAGCCAAGTTGAAAAGTTTGACCTTAACCCTCCATATTAAGGTCATACAAATGCCGTAAGGCTACAAGAGCAAAGGAAAGACTGGGAAAAGAAACATTAGCATAATGTTTATAAGCAGAAGCAATTTTCAAAGCAGTACAATGTGAATGAACAAAATGTGTATACCTTTTAACCAGCTTGACCTTAAAATCTTGCCACCAGTGAGATGGGGAATCATAGAGGCAACAAAGAGTTATGACCTTCCCATAGGTCCTGCCAGAGCTCAGTCCAAGCAGGAGACTTTAAAAATACTGGATTTAATTTCGGATATCCTTTGCCTCTAGGTGGATGAGGAGGAGCATGACCAAATGAGTAAACCAAATAAACATGATCAGTAAAAGGGAGAATGCTGTAAGAAAAATTGGAACATGAAAGGTTAGCAGTATGCCAGCAAAAATCCACAATTGTCTGAACAGAACCATAAAAATAAGAAAAGGGAGGTGTAAAGCCCAATGAAAGTGCAGCCTGTTTCATAATCTTATGACACAACTTCACATCACTGTGCATGCCCTGTGGTCCCTCTAACAAATGCGAATTAAAATCTCCTGCAACCAAAATAGGATAACCCACTTGCAGAAAAGGTAACAAATTTAAACAATTTACTCCTTTCACCCTGACTAGTGTATGCATAAACATAATACATATTATGTTTAATGTCCAAACAAGCAAGACGACCAGGCACTAAATGCATAAAATCTTTAACTTCCACAATTGCAGGATTATGCAGCACCACAAGGCCAGAATGCTGATCTAAACCAGAAGATCACTGTGAAACATAAGGCACAAAGTTGACCACTGACCCTGAGCCTCCTGTGACACCATGCCAGTGTCCAAAAGGCAAAGCAAATCCACCTCCTGGGTCTGTACCCAATCCAAAGTACACATCCTCTTCACCAAAGACAACATTAAATTAATGTTACAAAATGCCAACAGTAAATCAGCCATAGTCAGAGTTTTCCAGAGAACCCTTTCTCCATTGAGACACCTTCTGCTTAGCTCTAGAAGTAGACCTTCCCCTCTGAGATTTTGGAACAGCACCAGAATTTTCCACCCCAGCCACAGATGAAGGCACCATATCCCCAGAATCAGATACCACAGCCCCAGCATCAGAAGTGTGCACAACAGAATGCTCAGATACAACAGGACCCCCTGTCAAAGCTGCTACAGAGGAAGACACAGATACATCCATCTCCTCCACAGAGGCATCCGAAAGCAAAACAGGCTCAGAGATATGCCCACCTGACCCTCCCGATATGGGCAGGCTGGGAGCCACAAAAGCTGGCACAGGTGGCACAAGTAAATGAGGGTCCAACTATTTGCGAGGTGTGGAAGCCAGCCACATTCGTGTCACTAGCAGGTAATTCCTTACCAGGAGCAAGATTAAGCTCTTCAGCCAAAACCTCCGAAGTGGGTACCGAAGGGGGGGATCCAGATTTTCCTCCTGCTCCTGTGTATTTTCCAAAAGTAATTCCTCAGGGGAAGTCACCAAGGGACACTGGGACCAATGGTGAGCTTCCCCACAATGCAGACATTTATTAGGACAGGACCTTGTAAAATGTTCCAAAGATCCACAACTCGTTCATTTCTTTGCTGGGCAAGCCGAGATCAAGTGAGTAAATTACCCACAGAAAAAAACAAAACCTCTGCTCCCCAGCATACCACAAGGTACCCCTGTGACCCCCCACAAAGCACACACCTGGCAGATGTTGTAAACCAGCTTCTGTAACACTCATAGTTATCCATGCCTCCCACCCCCATCCAATACCCCAGGAAGGTCAGGAGAACAAGTTTTTGTAATGCTATGAACTTCAGAACAGCACTGTAGAAGAAATATAAATGGTTTTAAACTGCAGCCTGATTTTTTCTTAGGCTGAACATTCAGCTGTGAAACCTCATAATTATTCCAAGGGGAAGTGTGCTTATGTGCTGTATAGGTGGAAACAAATCTTGCAGCAACCAGCTGTGATTCAAAAAACACTTCAAGTGATTCTGCTGGCCAAGGTATTACACCAGCTAAGTCTATCAGTTTTAAACCGGCCGGCAGCAACAGTTGGTTCCATAACAGTTTTAATGACATACTAGCAACATTCACTGATTTTATCCTAATGCTGGGTTTTTGCTGGAATGTTTTAGGGGCTACATGAAGGGAGGCAGCATAGGAATGTGTTAGTGTAGTTGGTTTTGTTGTAACAGTGGTAGTTGTGCAGGCAACAGAAGAAAAAATGTTTTTGCTGTTTAAATCTGAGCCGGCTTTAGTGGGAATTTTAAACTGCTTATCAAAAGATCTCTTAATAGAAGATTTTACCTGAGCTGAAGCAGAGTTGTCAGTGTCCAAATTTGTAGGAAAAACAGGATTTCGTTCCATAGCAGCAGCCGCTAACGAATTAGCCTGTGGAGGAAGCTCAGTTGTTTCATTTCCCCTTTCAAAAAGAGCCATCTCAATACAGAGTGGAATCCTTGTCAGCTACAGGCCCAGAAGATAAATTAGCTAAAGAATAACTCTCCATCACCTTTATCTCAGAATATACCTTAGAAAAAGCAGAAATATCCATATTAGAAGTGCTTTCCTGCACCAAACGCTCCTGCAGCACTGCAAACCCCACCACCTCCACAGAGGGAAGTGAGGTCATACTGAAAGTGGCAGTTAAGCCAGAACCAGGATTGTAGTACCCCTTTGTAGGGTGGATAGTACTCTGCATACCTACTGAGTTTCAGCCTATTAGCCTTTCCCCTCATGGAGAAATACAAATTTTCAGGGCTATTTTTCTCTATGCAAAAACAGGCTGGAAATGCATAGAGAAAGCTAAAACCAATAAATGATCAAACTTAAAAAGGCAGTTAAGCCAGAACCAGGATTGCAGTTCCCCTTTGTAGGGTGCATAGCACTCTACATACCTGCAGAGTTTCAGCCTCCTAGCTTTTCCCCTCTTGGAGAAATATTACTTATCAGGGCTATTTTTCTCTATGCAAAAGCAGGCTGGAAATGCATAGAGAAAGCTAAAACCAATAAACGGTCATACTGAAAGTGGCAGTTAAGCCAGAACCAGGATTACAGTACCCCTTTGTAGGGTGGATAGTAGTCTGCATACCTGCAGAGATTCAGCCTCCTAGCCTTTCCCCTCTTGGAGAAATACAACTTTTCAGGGCTATTTTTCTCAGTAGAAAAACAGGCTGGAAATGTATACAGAAAGCTAAAGTCAATAAACCGTCATACTGAAAGAGACAGTTAAGCTAGAACCAGAGTTGCAGTTCCCCCTTTGTTGGTTGGATAGAATTTCCATACCTGCAGAGTTCCAGCTTCCTAGCTTTTCGCCTCTTGTAGAAATACAACTTTTCAGGGCTGTTTTCTCTGTGCAAAATCAGGCAGGAAATCCATAGAGAAAGCTAAAACCAATAAATGGATATACTAGTGGCAGGTAAGGCAGAACCAGGATTGCAGTGCCCATTTCTAGGGTGGATAGTACTTTGCATACCTGCAGAGTTTCAGCCTCCTAGATTTTTCTCTCTTGGAGAAATACTACTTTTCAGGGCTATTTTTCTCTCTGCAAAACAGGCTGGAAATGCAGCTAAAACCAATAAACAGTCCTACTGAAAAAGGCAGTTAAGCCAGAACCAGGATTGCAGTTCCCCTTTGTAGGGGGCATAGCACTCTGCATACCTGCAGAGTTTCAGCCACCTAGCTTTTCCCCTCTGGGAGAGAGACTACTTTTCAGGGCTATTTTTCTCTATGCAAACAAAAGGCTGGAAATGCATAAAGAAAACTAAAACCAAAAACGGTCATACTGAAAGTGGCAGTTAAGCCAGAACCAGGATTGCAGTACCTCTTTGTAGGGTGGATAGTACTCTGCATACCCGCAGAGATTCAGCCTCCTAGCTATTCCCCTCTTGGAGAAATACTACTTTTCAGGTCTATTTTTCTCTATGCAAAAACAAGCTGGAAATGCATGTAGAAAGCTAAAACCAATAAATGGTCATACTGAAAGCGGCAGTTAAACCAGAACCAGAATTGCAATACCCATTTGTAGGATGTATAGTACTCTGCATACGTGCAGAGTTTCAGCCTCCTAGCTTTTCCCCTCTTGGAGAGAGACTACTTTTCAGGTCTATTTTTCTATAAGCAAAACGGGCTGAAAATGCATACAGAAAGTTAAAACTTTCATACTGAAAGTGGCAGTTAAGCCAGAACAAGGATTGCAGTATCTCTTTATAGGGTGGATAGTAGTCTGCATACCTGCAGAGTTTCAGCCCCCTAGCTTTTCCCTTCTTGGACAAATACTACTTTTCAGGGCTATTTTTCTCAGTGCAAAAACAGGCTGGAAATCCATAGAGAAAGCTAAAACCAATAAACAGTCATACTGAACGTGGCAGTTAAGCCAGAATCAGGATCGCAGTACTACTTTGCAGGGTGGATAGTACTCTGCACACCTGCAGAGTTTCAGCCTGCTAGCTTTTCACATCTTGGAGAAATGCAACTTTTCAGGGATATTTTTTCTAGGCAAAACACAGGTTGGAAATCCATAGAGAAAGCTAAAACCAACAAACGGACATACTGAAAGTGGCAGTTAAGGCAGAACCAGGATTGCAGTAGCCCTTTTTATGGTGGATAGTACTTTGCATACTTGCAGAGTTTCAGCCTCCTAGCTTTTTCTCTCTTGATGAAATGCTATTTTTTAGGGCTATTTTTCTCTATGCAACAAACAGGCTGGAATGCATAGAGAAAGCTAAGAAACAATAAATGGTCATACTGAAAGCAGCAGTTAAGCCAGAACCAGGATTGCAGTACCCCTTTGTAGGGTGGATAGTACTCTGCTCACCTGCAGAGTTTCAGCCTCCAAGCTTTTCACATCTTGGAGGAATACAACTTTTCAGTGATATTTTTCTCTATGCAAAAACAGGCTGGAAATCCATAGAGAAAGCTAAAACCAATAAACGGTCATACTGAAAGTTGCAATTAAGCCAAAACCAGGATTGCAGTATCCCTTTGTAGGGTGGATAGTAGTCTGCATACCTTGCAGAGTTTCAGCCTCCTAGCTTTTCCCTTCTTGGAGAAATACTACTTTTCAGGGCTGTTTCTCTCTATCCAAAAACAGGCTGGAAATGCATACAGAAAGCTAAAACCAATAAACGGTCATACTGAAAGAGGCAGTTCAGCTAGAACCAGGGTTGCAGTTCCCCTTTGTTCGGTAGACAGTACTCTGCATACCTGTGCAGAAACAGGCTGGAAATGCATAGAGAATGCTAAAACCAATAAACGGTCATACTGAAAATAGCAGGTAAGCCAGAACCAGGATTGCAGTACCCTTTTGTAGGGTGGATACTACTCTGCATACCTGCAGAGATTCAGCCTCCTTGCTTTTCCACTCCTGGAGAAATACTACTTTTCATGGCTATTTTTCTCTATGCAAAAACAGGCTGGAAATGTGTAGACAAAGCTAAAACCAATAAGTGGTCATACTGAAAGTGGCAGTTAAGCCAGAACCAGGATTGTAGTACCCCTTTGTAGGGTGGATAGTACTCTGCATACCTGCAGAGTTTCAGCCTCTTAGCTTTTCCCCTTTTGGAGAAATACTGCTTTTCAGGGCTATTGTTCCTCTATGCAAAAACAGGCTAGAAATGCATATAGAAAGCTAAAATCAATAAATGGTCATACTGAAAGTGGCAGGCAAGCCAGAACTAGGATTGCAGTACCCCTTTGTTGGGTGGATAGTACTCTGCACACCTTCAGAGTTTCAGCCTATTACATTTTCCTTTCATGGAGAAATACAAATTTTCAGGGCTATTTTTCTGTATGCATAAACAGGCTTGAAATCCATAGAGAAACCTAAAAACAATAAAAAGTGGCAGGTAAGCCAGAACCAGGATTGCAGTATGCCTTTGTAGAGTAGATAGTACTCGGCATACCTGCAGAGTTTCAGCCTCCTAGCTTTTTCTGTCTTGGAGAAATACTACTTTATAGGGCTATTTTTCTCTATGCAAGAAAGTAGGCTGGAAATGCATAAAGAAAGCTAAAACCAAAAACAGTCATACTGAAAGTGGCAGTTAAGCCAGAGCCAGGATTGCAGTAGCCCTTTTTAGGGTGGATAGTACTCTGCATGCCTGCAGAGTTTCATCCTCCTACCTTTTTATCTCTTGGAGAAATACCAGTTTTTAGGGCTGTTTTTCTCCATGCAAAAACAGGCTGGAAATGCCTAGAGAAAGCTAAAACCAATAAACTGTAATACTGAAACTGGTAGTTAAGCCAGAACCAGGATTGCAGTATCCCTTTGTAGGGTGGATAGTACTCTACACACCTGCAGAGTTTCAGCCTCCTAGCTTTGTCCGTCTTGGAGAAAAATTAATTTTCAGTGCTATTTTTTCTCTATGCAAAAACATGCTTGAAATGCCTATGCATTTATGTGTGTGTCTATACACAGCCAACTTAATCACATAAGATAAGGAAAATTACAGAAAAGAAAAGAATGAGGAAGGAACCACAATAAACAGTTACAAAATTACTTCCCCCATTTTTCTAACCAACCTTTCAACTGAAAAATAAGTTGTGCAACTGGAAAAATTGTTTTAGATAAGAATGCTTTGCACCTGGCTGTCCATAATAAATATAATACAGAACACAAAATAAAATCAGCTCTACAAATAGTAGAAGTCCACCTTCTCCCATAGTCCCCATCTTTACATTTAGACAAAGAAAGTGGGAATAACCCTGGTACATGAAAAGTTGCTCGAAAAAGAGGCCAAAATCCATGAAGTCTGGAGCAGGAAAATATAAAATGTGAAACATCCTCCACCACACCACATCCCATAAAACAATACTTTTGAGTGATATCAATGGAATGATTGTTGCCTTTCACAGGCAAGCGGTCTAAGGAAAGTCGCCATAAAAAGTTTTCCCACTGTGGGGCCACCTGAAGAAAACGATGCCTGGCTGACAGTCCCTGCAATTGCAAAGCATTTAAGTCACTGTATCCATCTATCCACACAAAAAGTTGCATAACATGGGTATACTATTGCGAGAAACGTTGTGCAATATCCAGAGAATAAAATCTATATTTCAACACTATCAATCTAATATGCTTACATTCTAAAGATAATGCCATAATAGGTCTCCTTCCTCTTATGAGAGACTCCCAAAACTGAGGAACCATGTTTTGTAATAATGCTGCAATCAAAGAATAAGAGGTAGATCTAAGATGCACAAAAACCCTATGTAAATACAATAAATGCAGAAACATTATAGGATTCTTCAAACCAGAACCCCCTCTGTCCACTGGAGCATAAACAATCCTCCTATTGATAGGATTATAATATGATTTCCTGAAAAAAAACAAAGTACAGACGTAATAACAAAGCTGACCACACAGCAGGAAAAAATATATGGAAAAAACATATATTAAATTTGACATAAAAATGTTACCAAGTAAGAGATTTTTTTCTTATAAGATAACTGAAAAAGTATTCCAGAAGGAAAGTTTTTTAGATGCATTAGTAATCACACATTTGCAAGACGTAGTAACAAAATCTAATGTACCAAAAGGAATTCCAAGGATATGAATTCCAACATTATTTACCTTAAAACCATGAAATACATCACCCAAATCAGACCTATGTGTAAATAATGAAGATTTATCAAAATTAAGTTTCCATCCAACCGTTTGTAATAATGGTAAATAGCTATCTAGAAAATAAGATTGCACCTGGGACATATCATCTAAAAAGAAAGAAATATCATCTGCATAAGATAATATTCTCGGAATGGCAACTGAATAACAATGAAAGGAGTAAAAGGAGGCAAAAACACCAAATGCCGAAAATGAAATAGAACTGCTCCAACTAGGAACGCCAGCAAATAGCCACTCAGGGGGCAGCCCTGACTTATTCCATTGCGCATTTGTAAAGCAGGTCCCAGATGACCATTAACAAGTGGATAAAGAGAGGACTTAATGAATATAGAACTAATGCAAGTCAAAAAATTCTTACCAAAACCATACGATTTCAACACAGAAATTAAAACCTCATGAGAGATAAAATCAAAAGCTTTGGAGAGATCACATGAAATAATCCCCCCAGGAAAGTCTGTCGGTAAAGAAAAGAAGGATTTGTAAATCATGAGCAGGTCCCAGATAGGTTTGCCAGGTACCCCCATATACACCCGAATCAACCAAGGTAGACATGTATGGAGACAACCGAGACTGCAAAACCTTCATGAAGAGCTTGTAGTCTGTATTACATAATGAGATTGGTCTCCAATTTTTTAGATTCGACTTATCTGATTTTTTTCCACAGAAATTTTAATGCAATTGCTAAATGAGAAGAATGCGAAAAACCATTAGTTAACCAGTAATTAAACAATTGAACTAAAATTTGTAAATGAGTTTCTGACAACTGCTGATAAAACAAATAAGGAATGCCATCTAAACCGGGAACTATAAACTTACCACCTAAAGAATGAAGTGCTGTCTGAATTTCTTGTAAAGTAATCTTAGTATCTATTGCTGAACGTATAACAGGCACATTCCAATGTAAGACAGAAGGAACTGACCCCACCATACAGTGACCTCAAATGCAGTAGTGCAACATTAATTATAGAAGATTGTGTATTAAACAAAATACAATTAGCATCTTTCAAAGCAGTCATGTTAGTAGCCTTAAACTGTTGTTTACCTACAAATGGTAAATATTCATTTCCAGAGCCTTACACTGAATGTGCCAGATTGAAAAGCTTCATCTTCACATGTTCCAGATTTAACTCGTAAAACCTACGCAAGGAAGTCAATGCACTAGATAAATCAGTAATAGCCACTGTTTGATATTGCAAGTATGCATTCCTAGTAACTCTTTTTAATGCTGTGCAATAAATATGTATAAAATGTTTATACCCGTTTACCAGTTTGGCTTTAAAATCCGCCCACCATTCTGAAATATCATCATATAATTCCTTCAAAGAGGAGTGATCCTCCCATAATTCTGTCCAGACACTCCTCCAGTCAGGACAAAACATATATACTGGGTTCAATTTGTCATATCCCTTTCCTCTTCGCAATGTAGGAGGAATAATTGAGAAGGACATGATCTGTAAACGGAAGAAGAGAAAAAGTAAAATTAGAGCACATGAGATCTTTTGTGTGCCAACAGAAATCTATCACCGAAGTTACATCCCCATGTTTATATGTAAAACTGGGAGAAAATCCTAAGGTGAGAGAAGCTGCTGTTAAAGTATTGTAACATAAACGGACATCATAATATGGACTGCCCTTACCTTCTAGCAAATGTGTGTTATAGTCGCCTGCCACCATTATTGTATAATCTACTTGCAAGTATGGTTCCATGAACCTAAACATTCTACATCTATCCCCATAATTGGTATAGGCATATATAAATATTATTCTAAAAAATGAAATACAACATCTACACAGACCAGGTATTAAGTGGAGGACATCTTTGACTTCCAGGACCAAATTTCTGTACAGTATCACAATACCAGAGTGTTTATCTATTCCACTGGACCAGACAATCCCATCCTTCCACAAGGCATTCCATTGGATTTGATCCACCTCATCAGTACGACCCGTGTCCAAAAGACGTATCATATCCGTAGGTAAAGAAGTAACCCAGTCCAGCAGATGCAGCCATTTTGTCAGAGATAACATCAAATTGATGTTACAAAATGACTAAATAAAATTAGCCATTGTCTATGTCCTTGGATCTACTTCGCAACTTGGTAGCCATTATAGTTTGCCCAGCAGCCGAAGACTGTCCCCTGGGGAGTTTAGATTTAGTACTTATGGAGAGTGCATGTGTATCAGAAATATCTGGAGAAGTGTCCATTTTATCATGTGAAGTAAGCTGCAAGTGCAGCCCTCCACCAGTACCGGCAGCAGAAGGATCCAAGGATTGTTCGAATGTCTCATGGAAAAAGGCTGAAGAAACTTCCATCTCATCATCTGATAAGACAGTAATGTCAGGAGAACCTTCCCCCTGAGATTCAGAAGAAGGAAGAGAAGCAGGAGTCGCCTATGAAGAAATGGGAGAGGGTGCTTGCAACACAACCGAGTCGGCATGCATGAAGGACCTGCCACTTGTGAGGTATGTATATGTAATTCTTTTTTCTTTTTACCACCAGAGTTAATTTCAATAATAGGCTCTTCAGTCCTGTTGTCCAAATTATCCGCAGATGCGGCATCTTCAGGTAAGGTGACCTCAGTTTCCACTGTATCCTCCCTATGTTGTTTTGCAAGCAAGCCGTCATCTGGCATGGAAACCGATGGGCATTTAGCCCAATGGTGAGCATCACCACAATGTGGGCATTTGTTCACGCATGCCCGTGTAAAATGCTCAAGAGAACCACACCGCGTACATTTTTTAGCCGGGCAATCTGAGATGAGATGGGAGAAAGCTCCACAAAAAAAGCAGAACATCGGCTGCCCAGCATAGCGCACAGTACCCCTATGGCCACCGATGAAACAAACACCCAGTATATGCTTTACACCTTTGTCCAAAATCCCCATGGTAACCCACGCCTCCCATCCCAAACCCCAGGAAGGTCCAGAGAACAGGTCTTCATGATGTTGTGAACTTCTGTACACAGTGTCAAAAGATACGTCTTCACCATTTCCTCATCTGTATAAATAGTTTTAAATTGCAATTTTATTTTCTTTTTAAGTTGTGCATTCAACTGAGATGATTAATAATCTGCCCATGGAGACGCATGCCTCTTATTAATATACTTTGTAAAAAAACTGTGTCGCTATCAGTTGTGACTCAAAAAATAATTCTACAGCAGCTTCTGCAGGCCACTGTATCATTCCTGCCAGATCTATAAGCTTTATATTTGCAGCAGTCAACAGTGTCTCTAAGCCGTTTCAGTATGAAGGCATTACTAGACACAACTTTTACTCTCTCAGAAGGTTTATGCACAAACCTTCTGGAGTGTGCACTCGTTTCTGAGCTTAATACATGTGGTGAAGTAGGTTTTGTAACATTAGCATAAATAGTTTTGCTGCTAGAGATGTGATTTTGTGTTTGTTTACCTTCCAAAACTGTCACGGAAGAAAAAACATTTTCGGCGGGAAAACTTTTTTTAAACAGAGCCGGCAAAGCCGCGGAATTATTTTCTGACAATTCTACAGCTGTTTCAGAGCTTAAAACAGTATCAAAATATCTTTTAAGGGCTGTTTTAGGTAAAGTAGACTTTTGAGAGTTAGAAACATTATTTGATAATAAAACTGAAGCCGCCAGTGAATCAGCTGGCGGCGGACATTCTTTAGGCTCAGCTCCCCAGACAAAAAGTGTTGCAATTTGAGTCTTTTGATTTAATCAGCAGTATCATTAACTGTATGTTCCTGATCCATATTAACAATTGAAAAAGTATTGACAATCTTTACATCAGTATTACCTTGTGTTTGTGCAGTTTCTTGTATAGAGCAATCCTCCTGCTGCTGCTGCAGAGACCCCACGCCCTCCATAGAGGGAAGTGAGGTCATACTGAAACTGGCAGTGAAGCCAGAACCAGGATTGATGTACCCCTTTGTAGGGTGGATAGTACTCTATACACCTGCAGAGTTTCAGCTTCCTAGCTTTTTCCCTCTTGGAGAAAAAACTACTTTTCAGGGGTATTTTTCTCTATGCAAAAACAGGCTTGAAATGCATAGAGAAAGCTAAAAACAATAAACGGTCATACTGAAACTGGCAGTTAAGTCAGAAACAGGATTGATGTACCCATTCATAGGATGGATAGTACTCTATACACCTGCAGAGTTTCAGCCTCCTAGCTTTTTCCCTCTTGGAGAAAAACTACTTTTCAGGGCTATTTTTCTCTATGCAAAAACAGGCTTGAATTGCATAGGGAAAGCTAAAAACAAATGATCATACAGAAACTGGCAGTTAAGCCAGAACCAGGATTGCAGCACCGCTTTGTAGGGTGGATAGTACTCTATACACCTGCAGAGTTTCAGCCTCCTAGGTTTTTCCCTCTTGGAGAAAAACTACTTTTCAGGGCTATTTTTCTCTATGCAAAAACAGGCTTGAAATGCATAGTGTGTAATCCATTTTTATTAAATCGCAATTAAATACACAGCAAACAAACAAATATCAACAAATCAGAACTACAGAACTGTTACAATGTAAAGTGTGCAACAAATTTGACAGTTTACAAATGGACAAGGCTGGAAAAGCCAGCGCTGCCACTAATAGTTACATAAGCTTGTCAGATAAATCATGCCTATCCAACCAAGAAGTTAACTGCTTTAACATAACGGTAAGAGGAAAATTACTATGCGCCCTATTTTCATAACACTGAGCCTGCCATATCACGTATAAGGAAGAAACTAAAAAGAAATCTGCCCGAGCAATTCCCTCATCCCAAAACTTTCCATAATCCCCATACAACATCTTCCCCATATCCAACGGCAACAAGTAAGGGACAGCAAATTTCTGATGTGCGGATGCCCAAAAGGCAGCTGCCCACGGACACGTTAAAAAAACATGTAAAGAGTCTTCCTCCACCGTACATCCTTGTCGGGGACACTGTTTCTCCCCCAACCCACGAAATGGCAAGGAAGCCCGCACTGGTAGTTTGTTTAGCGAGGCCTTCCATAGGAAATCCTTCCACTGTGGGATATTTTTATACCTCTCCTGCCTCTGCCGGAGACCATGCAACCAGAGAGGGGAGTAATTCTCATATCCATTTACTAAAACATGTTCCTGTAAAACGGAGTCATACCACCCTTTCCATGGAACCTGTATCTGCTGAGTCCAAACCTTATACCTCACGACAGTCACCTGCACATCTTGCAATTCCTGCCCTGGAAGTCCTCTCACTCTCTTTCCCTGCAGCAATTTGTCCCAAAAGGTAAAATTAGCAGTATACGTTAGCGCCCCAACCAGAGACGTCCCCCTATTGGCCAAATGCATCTACATAAAATGTAAAAACATGATATGTAAAAAAAAAAAGGACCGGGTGTTGTCGCCCCAGGCCACCTGCATGTACTGGGGAGTAAACAATAGCTCTCTCTATGGGATTTGATCTCTAACTCCAAAGAAACCCAAAACACTGTTTGAGAGTATGGGCCATCCAAGACAGAGGAAAAAAATACACCATGAAGATGTGTAACAGCCTTCCTAGAAAAAAGATGTTCAATAAGTACACCTGTTTGGTGTACGTCAAGGGAAAGGATGCCCAAAATAACAGATGTGCTGTAGCTCGCTGCAAGATCCTCAGACATGCAGCCATTACAAAATCATATGTCCCAAACGGCACCCTCTGCATTAAATTCCAAAGCGTGTACTAGACTTGGATCCACAGCCTGCATGGTGAATCCAGCAGATTTACTCAAATTCAAAGTAAGTCCCGTATCCTGGAAAAGGGGGAACAAAGTTTGAACAAATTGCCGCTGATAGATATCCACGTCTTCCGCTATATAAATGATATCATCGGCATATGAGAAAATTCTCGGAATAGCCACTCCCATACAAATGAGAGAGTATGGAGGCAGAAGAAGTAGTCTCCGAAATTGAAACCGCACTGCGCTGACCACTATCACCAACAAAAAGGCACTAAGGGGACAACCCTGCCGAATTCCATTGAGCATCCTCAAGGAATCACCCACCCATCCATTGACTACTGGATTGATTGTGGAAGAGAGATGTAGGGTGGAGAGGCAATGACGGAACTTCCTCTCAAATCCGTACGACTTTAAGATATCGGACAACACAGAATGGGAGACGTTATCAAACGCCTTCTGAATATCCGCCGACACCAAAAGGGCAGTAGAATGCTGCTGGATGTATGCTGTGATCTATTTCACCATATGAAGGACCTCAAAGATGGGCCTACCAGGGACACCGTATACTCAGACCTCAACTATGCTAGGCAATACCTTCCGCAACCGCATTTGCAACACTTTGGTGAAAATCTTATCAGTGTTGCAAAGCGCAATGGGGCACCAGTTGGCCACGGAGGCTCAATCCCCCCCTCTTCCAAATAAAATATAATGCTGTCTGCAACACTGATCCATCCTTAAAACCATGTCTTAACCATTCATTATATAGAGCAACCAATTGCTTGTGACATTGCTGCGGGAGGGAAATATAAAAAGAATAAGGGATACCATCAGGACCTGAAGCAGTCTCTCTTTTTCCCAGGCCATGTAAAGCATCCTGAAATTCCCCCATCTGTATGTCACTTTCCAAACCGGCCTTAAGAGTGGCCGCCATGGGAGGCAATGGCCAGCTCAATAAAGAATCCCCTTTCCCTTGATACTGAATGGCTAAATACTCCCTAACTATCCACATAATTCCCTCTTTTGTGTTATCCAACCAACCCCATTGATCCTTCAAACAGAAAATGTGGGCCTGACGCCGAACTTTCCTCTTACTGATATATGGTAAAAACTGTTCTGCTGTGCCTTGCAATGAACTTGCTAAACTTTGTAACTGACACTTAGCTCTGTTCATCGCCAATGAAAATAACAACTTTAAATGTCTAAGAGCAGAAGTCCCATCAGTAGTGGAACATGCCACGTAGTCATTGTACGCTTGAGACGTACGTTGTTTGAGTTCAGAGTGGTATCGGTGGGAGAACCACTTGTACCGTGCCTGCACCTTCGTCTTAAAATCAGTCCACCATAGAGTCAGGGAGGGGTACAATTCAAGCAATGTCCAATGATCCTGCCACAGTTCATCCATTATACATTAAAGATCTAGTATCAGTAATGCCGGAGCCAACCGGATGATAACCACAGCCCGGGATAGCCCTCGCTACCCATCCGAACGAATTAGTCAATAAGACATCATCCGAGAAGCATACTAAAGTGGAGTCCACTGCACGACAGGAAAGGACTGGGGAATGCCAACAGAAGTCTATAGTTGTCAGAAGCTCCCCCCTGTGAAAAGTGTATTGCGGAGATGGAGCCAGTGTTAGTGAGGCAGCTGACATAATCCTATGACAAAGTGAAACATCCCTTCTCTGGCTAGAAGGACCTTCCAGCAAGTGAGAGTTATAATCTCCAATGACCAATACCGGAAAATTTACCATCAAGAAAGGTGATAAGAGCCTGAACATTCAACAACGTTCAGTAAGATCTGTAAAGGCATATAGGGCGACAATATGAAAAAACTGCAGTTGAACCTTCACATCAAGAACCAGCATCCTGCCAGGAATAAGATGGACAGCATCTCGAATCTGGACATCCGATGAATTAAATAAAACCAATACACCAGAGTGAAGGTCCAAGCCCTTGGACCAAACGTAGTTACCGCCCCATAGATCCGCAATTTGCGAGATGTGAGAGTCCGTCAATCTCCCCATATCCAGTAAGCAAACCATCGATGCCTGCAATGTCAAAACCCAATTCAAGACCATAATCTGTTTTCGTAGCGAGATAATAGAGTTGACGTTGCAACAAGCCACAAGGAAATCAGCTATTGTCTTCAATGGCAATGCCCTTCCCCAATCTCTTTCCACTATTACGGGGTTTACGAGGTCCCTTAGAGTGACCCGACTGATCTTTCCTCATCACTTGACACCACCACTCCCCTGCATCCACTAGCTTTTCCGGGTCATCTGAACCCCCCACTCCTCATCAGGGACTGGTATCAAAGCCGCCTCCGCATCTTCTGGTAATGGGGTGCCCCGCTCCCGAAGTTCATCCGACAAAATGCTGCCTTCCCGCGGGGACTCACCTTCCAATGCTTCCTTTGGGACCTCCATTGGGACCTCCTGCAACAAGGCAACCGGCTGTTCCTCACCCTGTGAGGACAGTGTCAAATCTACCAAGACCACTTCTTCTGGAGCCTGCTCAAGTAGCAAGCCTATAGCTGCCCCATTTGTACCTCTGCCTATTCTTCCAGATCCTCCTCACCCTCACAAATTGAGTTATCCACCAATGTTCCCACCTCCATCACATCCCGGGGGTGGCAGGAGAGAACATGGCATCACATCTGGACCAGTGATGTGCCCCCGAACAGAGGGTGCAGCTGGTATGATATTCCCTCGTGAAGTGATCCCTCTGGCCACATTTGGAGCAGCGCCTCTCAGGGCAGTCAGATACCACATGTGCAAAGTCCCTGCAGAACTAATATGTGTGGGGCTGTCCAGCATAACAAAGCACTCCCCTCTGTCCCATTACGAAACAAACACCTGGGATGTGCACCGGGCCCGTCTCCTCAAGTTTGAAGTCCACCCATGCAACCCAGCCACCATCCCAAACCCCTCCAGCGGCTGCATCAAACGATTTCTCAATCTGTGTCACTTTCTCGGCATGTCGCAAAAGGTAGTTTCTGACTTGCTCTGGGTCCACGGAAATGGATGGATATTTTCCTGCGAAATTGCACATTCACTTTAGAGATCCTGTATTTTGCCACCAACGGGACATCCCCTTTTGCCAGAAAAGTGGTCTGAAACCTGAAAGCCATGAGCTGCGTCTCAAAGTAGATCTCACCGATCGGCTCCCTACCCCAATGCATCACAGCACAAATAGTCCATAAAGGAAATCCAAGTGGGCATCAGATCAGTCCAAATATCAGCTCGACTAGTAGGCTGTCCCGTTGCAGTTTGAACTTTAACTGAAGGCTTATGAATAATACAATACCTCTGAGGTGGAATGGCATCTTGCGTAGTTGTCGCCATCACTCCGGCATATGTGCAGCCAGGCCGATGTCTTAAATCCTCTGTATATCTGATCGGATGGGGGGACCCTTTGAAATGTGTGGGTCATCTTCTACTGTAATCCTCCTCTGTTTGGACTGTCATCCCTGATCCCGGCCCAATGGCTGCTCTCTATCACCCCCTCTCTTTAAGGAGGTGTCATGACCTCCACCAACTGGAGTAGGGGGCCTCCTATCTGGCATGGCCATCTCCCTCCTCACCGTGCTGCCCACTACAGTGTCCGTTGGGCAGTCCCCTTTCACCATCCGAAGAATGTCACCGTGCACTTGTGGCTCCATCATGGTCTGTTTCGTGTGTTGGGGTCCTGACCCGCAGTCTGGGTTCCCCTCATCAATGTGGCTGGCTCTGGAACCATCCGATGTACTCCAACCAGCGTAAATGGCATCCCTTTGTACTTCACATGCGGAAAAGGTGCCTGAGAAAAGACACTGTGAAACGCCTTCCTGCGACAGCCTCGCATCTGTCTCCTGTGAGTCCCTGCTCCCTCATGGCTCTCCACCCTCCTCTTGTATTCCATCTCCCTGACTGGTTGTAAAGCCAGCTACGCGGCCGGAGAAGGTGAGTCTCGAAGATTGTAAGTCCAAAGCAGTAGCAGAAGTCCATGAAATAGGAAAAGACGACAACTCCCTCTGAGTCTGCAGCATCTGTCAAGCTATTGTGTCCACCATATCAGTCCTTCTGCCTTTCGGACCCTCCACAGGGACTAGTGGAGTAGCTCGTTCCACTACTGCTGCCAGGACCTGCTGCTGATGCAAAGAAATGGAATCCTCAGTGTCTACAACCACATTCCCAGCCTGTTGATGAGTCTCTCCAAAAGGAGAAAGGGCAGCATGTTCACGCACCCTTGTAATGTCTGCTGCTAACAGAGATCCATTGCATGTGTAACATTAACCCTTGTCCCTGTCCTCAGGGGTAACTGCTCTGTCTCCTTATGAGAATAGACAGTCTGGCTATTTGAAGTCATCTGCTCACCCCTTCCAGCAGCTTCTATAGTGATGTCATGCCTCTTCGGTATCCCCTTCACAGTCTCCTCTTCTTCCGACGTCCTTTGAACCTTCCTTGTACTGGGAATAATGTCTTTTGCATGTTTTAAAGCTGGTGGAAGGTTTAAAGCAGAACCGGCATTTAGAAGCGCTTTAAATGCATCAGGCGATTTGTAGAAAGCGGGTATTTTTGTATAGGAAACATCCGAGGCTGCAGGAGCAGCTGTACATGCATGACAACTCTGAAAATCCTGAAGAAAAGGATTTTTAAGAGTGATTTGAGCAGTTCCCACGTCCAGAGCATGTTAAGATTCCAGAGCTGCCGTGCTTTCTACCAATCTGTTTAAAACCAGCAAAAAGTGCACTTTTTTTGTTCTGCAAATGCAGAAACTGCTGTACTTTGTTCTACAGCATGACAACTCTGTCCATGTGTAGATCCTACCTCCTGCACACCAGGAGAGTGTGCACAGTTATTTTCAGAGCTGAATTCCGTTTCCAAAGGCGGCAGGGCTAAATCTAGCTCAGTGGGACTAATCTGCTCCATTTCCTTGGCCCAATCTAGGTAAGAATATATCTGAAGATCGCGATCTTCCTTCTGCAACCCAACCTGGGTTTAAGTGCACGCTCCTCTCCTGCAGCAATTTCTATTAATTCTGGAGTGGGAATTGGGCTAAATCCATCAGATCCAACAAATTTAACAGCTGCAGATGCAGCAAAGTCACGATTGTTGTCCGCCATTTTTAGAGAAAGCTAAAAACAATAAATGGTCATACTGAAACTGGCAGTTAAGCCAGAACCAGGATTGCAGTATCCCTTTGTCGGGTAGATAGCACTCTAAACACCTGCAGAGTTTCAGCCTCCTAGCTTTTTCCCTCTTGGAGAAAAACTACTTTTCAGGGCTATTTTTTCTCTATGCAAAAACAGGCTTGAAATGCATAGAGAAAGCTAAAAACAATAAATGGTCATACTGAAACTGCCATTTAAGCCAGAACCAGGATTGCGGTACCCCTTTGTATGGTGGATAGTACTCTACACACCTGCAGAGTTTCAGCCTCTTAGCTTTTTCCCATTTGGAGAAAAACTTTTCAGGGCTATTTTTTCTCTATGCAAAAACAGGCTTGAAATGCATAGAAAATCCAAGTTTATTGAAAACCAAAGAAAAACAAACGGTGCAAATATCTACAGTGCAGAAAAACAATATACCAAAAATAAGTACACACAACAAAAAGAGCAAACAAGTATTTACAAAATAACGTCACCATGACCCCACTTAACCAACCATCCTTTTAAAGTAAAAATTAATTGTTCCACTGGTACCACTGCCCTGTTGCATAATGCCTTGCAACGGGCACCCCATAAAATGTACATAATGGAGCAAAGAACAAAATCTGCTCGATGAATAGAAGTTGAACATGATTTATAATCACCAAAGTGACATTTTGCCAAAGTCAATGGAAAAAATTGCGGAATCCGAAAAGAAGTCCGAAAAAGCCTCCAAAAACCCACCAGCTGGGAATATGAAAACAAAAAATGCAAAATGGTCTCAGGTTCCCCACAATCCATAAAACAGAGGGTGTCCTCAAAGCTGTTAGTATGCAAGTGGCACTTTAGTGGCAATCTATCTAAAGAAAGCTGCCACGAAAAATCATGCCACTGGGGAACTGCCAACAAAAAACATCTACCGGCTAATCCCAACAACTGGAAACTAGTAAGCGTCAAATATCCATTAAGCCAAACATAAGCAGACATAGTAGAATGATACCAGTTAGAAAAAGGCAGTTGTACATCCAAATCATACACTTTATATTTTTTGACAATTAAGCAAACATCCTCAAGTTCCTCAATAGGAGCAATCAGTGGCCTTTTACCCTCCAATAAGAGATGCCAAAACCTTGGGTGCATATGATGGTATAAGTCTACAGTCAAAGCATAAGATTCAGAACAGAGCCTTGTAAAAGGTTTATGCAATTGTATTTGCCTGTAGATTCACACTTCCACTACCTCATCATCTTCTTTCGGCTGTTCCCGTTAGGGGTCGCCGCAGCAGATCACCTGTTTCCATTTCTTCCTGTCCTCTGCATCTTGCTCTGTCACACCAACCAACCTGCATGTCCTCTCTCACTACATCCATAAACCTTATCTTAGGCCTTCCTGTTTTCCTGTTACCTGGTAGCTTCATCCTTAGCATCTTTTTCCCAATATACTCCACATCCCTTCTCAGCACATGTCCAAACCAACGTAATCTTGCCTCTCTGGCTTTGTCTCCAAACCTTCCAACCTGGGCTGACCCTCTAATATACTTATTCCTAATCCTGTCCACCCTCGTCACACCCAGTGCAAATCTTAACATCTTTAACTCTGCCACATCCAGCTCAAACTCCTGCCTTTTTGTCAATGCCACTGTCTCCATCCCATATAACATAGCTGGTCTCACTACCCTCTTGTAGACCTTCCCTTTCACTCTTACAGGTACTCGTCTGTCACAAATCACTCCTGACACTCTTCTCCACCCACTCCATCCTGCCTGTACTCTCTTCCACACCTCTCTTCCACACTCACCGTTACTCTGAACTATTGACCCCAAGTATTTAAACTCGTCCACCTTCGCCACCTGTACTCCTTGCATCCTCACCATTCCTCTATCCTCCCTCTCATTCACACACATATATTCTGTCTTAGTCCTGCTAACTTTCATAGCTCCATCTCTCCAGGGTCTCCTCCACCTGTTCCCTACTCTCACTACAGATCACAATGTCATCTGCAAACATCATAGTCCATGGGGACTCCTGTCTGATCTTGTCTGTCAACCTGTCCATCACCATTGCAAATAAGAAAGGGCTCAGAGCTGATCTTTGATGTAACCCCACCTCCACCTTAAACGCATTCGTCACTCCCACCGCAGACCTCACCGCTGTTGCACTACCCTCGTACATACCCTGTACCACTCTTACATACTTCTCTGACTTCCTCATACAATACCACAACTCCTCTCTAGGCACCCTGTCATATGCTTTCTCCAAGTCTACAAAAACACAATGCAACTGTGACTGATCAGTTTAATCCCTCTGTAGTTACTACAGCTCTGCACATTACCCTTATTCTTAAAAATCGGTACCAAAACACTTTTTCTCCATTCCTCAGGCATCACCTCACTTTCCAAGATTTCATTAAACAATCTGGTTAAAAACTCCACTGCCATTTCACCTAAACACCTCCATGCTTCCACAGGTATGTCATCTGGGCCAACAGCTTGTCCATTCTTCATTCTCTTCATAGCTATCCTTACTTCCTCCTTGCTAATCCATTGTACTTCATGATTCACTATCCCTACATCATCCAACCTTCTCTCCCTCTCATTCTCTTCATTCATCAACCCCTCAAAGTACTCTTTCCATCTCCTCAACACACTCTCCTCACTTGTGAGTATGTTTTCCTTATTATCCTTTATCTGCTGCACATCTTTCCTAGCTCGGTTCCTCTGTCTAGCCAATCGGTACAGGTCCTTTTCTCCCTCCTTAGTGTCCAACCTTTCATACAACTCTTCATATGCCTTATCCTTAGCCACCTCTCTCTTTGCCATGCACCTCATCTCCTTATACTCCTGTCTACTTTCTTCATCTCTCTGACAATCCCACTTCTTCTTTGCCAACCTCTTTGCCTGTATACTCTTCTGTACTTCCTCATTCCACCACCATGTCTCCTTGTTGTCCTTCCTCTGTCCCGATGTGACACCAAGCACCTTTCTAGCCATCTCCCTTACTAGCTCTGCTGTAGTTACCCAGCTATTTGGTAACTCTTCACTGCCACCCAGTGCCTGAGCTCCACCTCACAATTACCCTTTTCCAATTTCCACCATTTGATCCTTGGTGCTGCCCTCACACTCCTCCTTCTCTTCTTGATCACCAGCATCATCCTACAAACCACCATCCTATGCTGCCTAACTACACTTTCTCTGGCCACCACTTAACAGTCTCCAATCTCCTTCATACTGGCCCTCCTACATAAGATATAATCCACCTGTGTGCATCTTCCTCCACTCTTGTATGTCACCCTGTGCTCCTCCCTCTTGTTAAAATACGTATTCACCACAGCTATGTCCATCCTTTTCGCAAAATCCACTACCATCTGACCTTCTGTATTCCTTTGTTTAACACCATACCTACCCATCACTTCCTCATCCCCACTGTTCCCTTCACCAACATGCCCATTTAAATCCGCTCCAATCACCACTCTCTCACCCTTGGGTGCAGTCATCACCACTTCATCCAATTCACTCCAAAATTTTTCTTTCTCATCCATTGCACACCCAACTTGTAGAGCATATGCACTAACAACATTAATCATTACACCATCAATTTCCAGCTTCATAAACATCACTCTATCCGACACCCTTTTCAACTCCAAAACACTCTTTGCATACTGTTCCTTCAGAATAACTCCTACACCATTTCTCCTTCCATCCACACCATGATAAAACAATTTGAACCCACCTCAGATACACCTAGCCTTACTCCCCTTCCATCTGGTCTCTTGCACACACAATATACCAACCTTCCTTCTGTCCATCATATCAGCTAGCTCTCTCCCTATACCAGTCATACTGCCAACATTCAAAGTTCCGACCCTCACTACCACAGTCCTAGCCATTCTCCTCTCTTCGTGCCTTTGGCCATGCCTTCCGCCTCTTCTCCTCCTTCGGCCAACTTCAGCCAGCACCCTGTTGGCTAACAGTACTGGTGGCAGTCATTGTTAACCCAGGCCTCGACCGATCCGGTATGGAAATATTAACTGGTGACGGCATGAAAAGATTTGGCGAAGTTTTACGCTGGATGCCCTTCCTGACGCAACCCTCCCCATTTATCCGGGCTTGGGACCAGCACAAAGAAATGCACTGGCTTGTGCATCCCCAGTGGCTGGGTTACACTTCCACTACCTAATAATGGCTTATATTTTTTACCCCATTCAGACCTAACATATTTTATAGTGTTGTTGACAAGGTTACTAGGATAGCCCCTTTTCAAAAACATGTTCCCAATGAATTTGAGTTCTACCTCCATTTTTTTTAATTCGGAAATCATTCTTGCCACCCTTATACACTGTCCTTTGATTATACTAGCCTTTTGTTTATAAGGGTGGCAACTAGAGTATTCTAAATGTGTTGCTAAACATGCTCTTTCTGTAGATTTTAGATGCAAAATGTTCATTTTCTATATATATATATATATATATATGTGTGTGTGTGTGTGTGTGTGTGTGTCCAAGTATGAGATGCCTTTAGTATCAAAATTATAAGTACATTTTAAATACTCACTGGTAGCATTTATATATTTAATAAACTGATCCAACTCATTCTTGGATCCAATCCACAGCATAGAAATATCGTCCAAAAACCGGACGTAACATTTTATAAGCGAATTCCACTTGCTTTGAAATATATATTGCTCTTTCCAACTAAGTAACATTAAATTGGCGAATATAGGTTCGCATGCTGCACCCACTGCAACACCATTATTTTGTCTGTAGTATTCGCCTTCATAAAAAATATAATTATCTCATGAATTCTAAAATCAAAAGAATTCTATCCCATTGAAGTCTGCTGTATTTCTGAATACTATCCTTAAATCTACTAAGGCCATCTCCCTCCGGTATACAAGAAAGCAAATCAATTACATCAATTGTAACAAATATAATCTCATTATCAAATTTATCCGGGGTCAATAGCCCTAAAAAATCCCATGAATCAATGATAATATGATGTATTTTTCCATATATACTCTTTAACCATCTGTCAACAACTTGACCAAATGGAAAAGTCTTAGACTTATTCCCTGAAATAATAGGTCTGAATGGGGGGTCCATTAGGTATTTGTAGACCTTGGGTATCCCCACCATAGTCGCCATGACAGGATTTTTTTCTTGTAGAAATTCATATAATTCTGTATCTGTTCTATTTTCCAACAATAAATCTTCTAAAAATAAATCAATCTTATGATATCCAATATTAACCTCATTCAGGGATGCAATATAATTACCAGAATTTAATATAGAATGTATTTTATTCACATATTCTTGCCTATTATAAAGAACGATCCCACCCCCTTTGTCGGGTTTCATAACCCTGATTTGATTATCTTGTTGTAGTTTCAAAGACTCAAATTCCTTTTTTGTTAAATGAAAATTCATTCTCTCTATTAAATTTATTAACTGATTTATATAGTTCATCTGTCACTACCTTGTCGTATGTGGCCAAAGTGGGGTTCATAGGTGGAACAAAAGTGCTAGGTTTTTTAAACATTTTGTGAATCATTGTTCTGTTACTATCTTGAAAATATACCGTTAAATTTAATTTCCACATATATAACTTGAATTCCGCTATATAGTCTACTATGTTACACCTGGAAGTCTGAACGTATTTCATTCCTTTAGAGAAGAGACTATAAAATGTTCACATTTCAATTTAAAGTTTGTGTAATTAAACAGGGGTAATGGATTCCTTAGATGAATTGCCTTCAGTTTTTTTGCCAGCACGGAGAGACGAGATACAAATAATGCGGTCCGAAATGGCTATTATAAAAGGTGAATTAACTCGGCTAATTGAGCTCATCAGCCAGCCAGATAGGAAGTCTGAAGGTTTGCAGGAGATGACTTCAATGCGTGGATGTAGTGGAGATGATAACTTGGTAAAATCTCAGAAAGAACAGCGAAATGGTGAAGTGTTGATAACCGGACCCCCTAATGGATCCAATGGTGTCCCAAATCTCCGGTTTAGTGAACATTTCAAACGGAGAGACGGAGGATCGGAGGACGAGTTCAACATTTCCGGGGCAAATCCAAAATGAACAGTTCCTAAAAAAACGTATTCAGTGACTGGACTGGCTGCTGAAGCGGGTACTGTTAACACACCAGTTTGTAATACCAACAATGGTGTTAAAGACCATCATAGACAGCACAATTTGCACATTTTTTTTAAATGTAACTGATTTTGAAAACAATTCCTGTAAATTCAGTACGGATACATACACTACGAAAAGTAAGGAAGATGACAAAACTTTAAAAGATCTAATTTATGAGTTTGGTAAAAGATTAGGTAAAGTGAAGAGCTTACAGCTTGACAATACATACTTAAAGCGGTGTTTGGAGGTGAAAGTTGTACCTATGGGCTTAAGGTTCTTTAAACAGCCCATAGGGGTAGAATTGGATGATTCTAATATTTATGAATGTAACCAACTGTTTGACAATTTTGGTTTTTCATTTATTGAATTTATTATGAAATGCAATGACAAAAAATGTGCATTAATAACTGAAATTGAGCATTTAAATGAGATTATAACACAGGGTTTATTATTTTGTGAATGGGAATAGTTTTTTTCATAAATATGATTGGGTTGAAAAAAATTGTCATAAGCAATTTAATAGGAAATGTAAGAAACTACAAAGGGATTTGATTTTGATACTGTTTTAATCAGCCTACAGATGGGACGCTTGCAGGAGAGATCTTGTTAAGACATACAACAGGAAGGAAAAATATAATGCTAGGCAGGAAGGTTTATAGTGAATATAGTAATAGTAGAAGCAATATTTTTTTAGGAGGAAGGGATTACCAGCAGGAAACACAGGGGAAACGGGTAGTAATGGAAAACAACAATTGGCGGGAAAAGAGATTTTTGAGAGGTGTAAGGAAATGATGGGGGCGGACACAATTGTGCAACACAATGAGGTTTTTTTCAGTATGGGAGACTTTAGTGTGTTTAATTACACAAACTTTAAATTGAAATGTGAACATTTTAGTCTTTTCTCTAAAGGAATGTAATACGTTCTGACTTCCAGGTGTAACATAGTAGGCTATATAGTGGAATTCAAGTTATATATGTGGAAATTAAATTTAGCGGTATATTTTCAAGATAGTAACAGAACAATGATTCACAAAATGTTTAAAAAAACCTAGCACTTTTGTTCCACCTATGAACCCCACTTTGGCCACATAGGACAAGGTAGTGACAGATTAACTATATAAATGTAATAAAGAGAAAATGAATTTTAATTTAACAAAAAAGGAATTTGAGTCTTTGAAACAACTACAACAAGATAATCAAATCAAGGTTATGAACCCCGACCAAGGGGGTATGATAGTTCTTTATAATAGGCAAGAATATGTTAATGAAATATGTTCTATATTATTAAATTCTGGTAATTATATCGCATCCCTGAATGAGGTTAATATTGGATATCATAAAATTGATTTATTTTTAGAAGATGTTGGAAAATAGAATAGATATAGAATTATATGAATTTCTACAAGAAAAAAATCCTGTCATGGCGACACAAAAACCTAATGGACCCCCCATTCAGACCTATTATTTCAGGGAATAAGTCTAAGACTTTTCCATTTGGTCAAGTTGTTGACAGATGGTTAAAGAGTATATATAGAAAAATGCATCATATTATCATTGATTCATGGGATTTTTTAGGGCGATTGACCCAGGATAAATTTGATATTGATAATGAGATTATATTTGTTACAATTGATGTAATTGATTTGTTTTCTTGTATACCGGAGGGAGATGGCCTTAGTAGATTTAAGGATAGTATTCAGAAATATAGTGGACTTCAATGGGATAGAATTCTTTTGATTTTGGAATTCATGGAGGTAGTATTGAGATATAATTATATTTTTTATGAAGGCGAATACTACAGACAAAATAATGGTGTTGCAATGGGTGCAGCATGCGCACCTATATTCGCCAATTTAGTGTTACTTAGTTGGGAAGAGCAATATATATTTCAAAGCAAGTGGAATTTGCTTATAAAATGTTACGTCCGGATTTTGGACGATATTTTTATGCTGTGGATTGGATCGGTTTATTAAATATATAAATGATACCACTGAGCATTTAAAATTTACTTATAATTTTGATACTAAAGGTATCTCATAATTGGACACACACACACACACATATACATACATATATATATATATATATATATATATATATATATATATATATATATATATATATATATAAAATGAACATTTTGCATCTAAAATCTACAGAAAGAGCATGTTTAGCAACACATATTTAGAATACTCTAGTTGCCACCCTTATAAACAAAAGGCTAATATAATCAAAGGACAGTGTATAAGGGCGGCAAGAATGACTTCTGAATTAAAAGAAATGGAGGTAGAACTCGAATTCATTGGCAACATGTTTTTGAAAAGGGGCTACCCTAGTAACCTTGTCAACAACACTATAAAATGTTAGGTCTGAATTGGGGTAAAAATATAAGCCATTATTAGGTAGTAGAAGTGTGGATCTACAGGCAAATACAATTGATATTTACGAACCTAGGAATGTATATAATCGGTCGTGCATTTTGCAATATGGAATTTTTGCCTAGGACATTCAGAATATCATTACAAATAATTGAATATATTGAAGTCCGATGACCATATTTATAAATTAATGGGGGAACGGGGGAACAACCCTCCTTTGTATATAAAACCGGTTTCAACCTTAAAAATTTATTTGAAACAAGTTTTCATCTGAGTACAAATTTAGGGGGGGTGGAATACATAAATGTGGCTATTGCAATCAGTGTTACGCTATTATGGATATTGTGGAGATAAAGTTGGACAACATAAATCGGACTGTAGTGCACTTCCAGAATGGCAATTGTCGTACTCAGCATGTGTGGTGTACTTTGCGAAGTGCACCACATGCCCCTGTTTCTATGTGGGAAAAACTGATAGGTGTCTTAGAAACAGGATGTACGACCACATGTACTGTATAAAAAAAAAAGATGAAACAAATGCTTTATACAGACATCTACAAAAATGTCCTGGATGTAAAGAATTCAAATTTGTGATTCTTGAGCAAATAAGAGGAAATCCTAGAGGGGTTGAATGAGAAATAGACTAGATGACAAATTTTGTTGAATTCGACTATTCATCCAGGAATAAATGATGGCATATCATTGAAGGCCATACTGGAAGCAAAAGCGTGAGTTTTTAAAATAATTGTTATTCTTTCAAGTTTACAAACAAGTAACTTGGATGTAACATATCCGATAGAAGTGACAAGTGTGTTAGAATATGTATATGAATTACAGTTTGCACAGGACACTTTAAGAAGATGAGGTTTGTTGTTAATTGCTTGATTAGTTCAATAATTGAATGGTATATTAAAATCAAGTGTGGAAGTAGAGGAGATGTTCTGAAGAAGTCTATGTAATGGATGAAAGTGCTTAACTTAGTTTTTATGAGAAGTTTTTAATACATTTGTGGTTATTTTAAATCATTTTAATTTGTGGCAAGAATTTCATACTGAAACTGGCAGTTAAGCCAGAACCAGTATTGCAGTACCCCTTTGTAGGGTGGATAGTACTCTACACACCTGCAGAGTTTCAGCCTCCTTGCTTTTTCCCTCTTGGAGAAAAACTACTTTTCAGTGCTATTTTTTCTCTATGCAAAAACAGGCTTGAAATGCATAGACACAGCCAACCTTTATTTCAAAAGAAAAGTAATACAAACACAGAACAAATAACCAAAAGTGATGAATGCAATGGAAGACATGGAAAACAAAAACATTTACAAAAAGACATCCGAATTACCCAATTTCTCCAACCACCCTTTCAACTGGAATATAAGCTGTGTCACTGGAATAACAGATTTAGTTAACAATGCTGTAAACCTTGCTGTCCATAATAAATACAAAACTGAACATAAAATGAAATCCACCCTTCGGATCGACTAAGTCCATCATTTGCCATAGTCACCATACCTGCATTTCAACAGGGGAATAGGAAATAATCCAGGGACATGAAAAGTAACCCGAAAAAGTTGCCAAAAACCACGTAGTCGAGAACAGGAAAATATAAAATGCGAGACATCTTCCACTACACCGCACCCCATAAAACAATGAGTTTCAACAGTATTGTGTGAATGATTGTTTCCCTTAATAGGCAATTTGTCCAATGAAAGATGCCATAAAAAGTCCCCCCATTGAGGGGCAAGGTGAAGAAAGCGACGCCTGGCCGACAAGCCTTGCAACTGAGAATAAGTCAAATCGTGATATTCATTTATCCAGACATACAATTGCATAATATGCATATACCATTGAGAAAAACAATGTGATGAGTCTAACTCATGTAATTTATATTTCAGAACTTTTAACCTAATATTCCTATATTCAACAGGTAAATCCAAAAGTGGCCTTTTGCCATGCAAGAGCGACTCCCAAATGCCATGACACACATTTTGGAGTAAGAAACGTTCCGTAAACTAGAAAAGACACTGTAAATACATAACGGGATTCTGTAACCCACAACCCCCTGTTCCACCGGAGCATAAACCAATCCTCTACTAATCGGGTTGTATCCTGATTTCCAGAAAAAAGTAAAATATGACCCTAACAACCAGGCTGACCAGACAATGGGGAAAAAATAAACAGACAAAACAAATATCGATTTAGACAGAAAAATATTCCCTAGCGAATGAGTTTTCTTCCTATAAGATAAGTGAAAGGTATTCCAAAAGGGAAGCAACTTCAAAGCATCAGTAACCACTAGTTTACAAGAAATTAGTACAAAGTCAGAAGTGCCTAAAGGTACTCCAAGAATATGTAGGCCAACAGAAGTAACCTTGAAGCCCATAAAAACATTCCCTGTGAGTAAACAAAACAGATATATATCAAAGTTCAACTGCCAGCCAACACTTTGCAACAATGGTAAAAATGTATTCAAAAAATCTGTTAACCTGTGCTAAATCATCCAGAAAAAAGGAAATATCATCTGCATAGGAGAGTATTTTGGGAATAACCACCGAATAGCATAAAAAAGAATATGAAGCAAGTAACATCTGATGCCGAAAACAACTGCTCCAACTAAAACAGCCAGCAAATAACTACTACTTAAGGGGCATCCTTGACGAATGCCGTTACGCATCAACAATGCAGGACCAAGATGGCCATTCACTAAAGGCAAAATCGAAGATGCAGTAAAAATGGAACCCATACAAGTGAGAAAATGCTTCCCAAAACCATACGCCTTCAGAACTGACAACATAACCTGATGTGAGATGTGGTCAAATGCCTGGGAAAGATCACAAGAGATGATCTCCCCAGGGAAACATGTTGGTAATGAGAAATAATACTTATAAAGCATTAATAAATCCCAGATTGGTTTACCTGGCACACCGTAGACACTGGAGTCAACCAATAAGGACATGTACGGAGACAGACGAGACTGCAAAACCTTAATAAAGAGTTTGTAGTCGGTATTACACAAAGATATCAGTTTTTTAGGTTCGATCTATCTGATTTTTTCCAAAGGAACCGTAAGGCAGTCACTAAACAGGAAGAATCAGAAAAACCATTAGATAACCAACAATTAAACAATGTAACAAAAAATTGTAGCTGTGTAATAGACAATTGCTTATAAAACAAATAAGGAATGCCATCTATACCTGGTACAGTGGACTTGTCACCCAACACGTGAACTGCTGATTGAATTTCTTCAATGGTGATGTTAGCATCTATTCTAGATCGAATGGCAGGAGGCATTTTGGGTAAATGCCAAGAAATAGTAGCAGGAACAGAACCTCCATACAGGGAACGCAAATGAGCAACCACTAATTTCATAATAGAGGGTTGGGTATTGTGTAAAGCACCATTTGCATCTTTTAATGTGGTCATGATGGTAGATTTATACAAATGTTGTTTATTTACAAATGGTAAATATTCCCGGCCCATTCTCTTTAAAGAATGTGTGAGATTAAAAAGCTTTACCTTGATACGTTCCACATTTAGATCATACAACCTGCGTAACGGTGATAAGGCAGAAGTAAGATTAGTGGTAGCTACTTTCTGATATTGGTAATAAGTCAACCTGGTAACATTTTTCAAAGCTGAACAATAAACATTAACAAAATGTTTATACCGCCTTACCAGTTTTACCTTAAAATCCCACCACCATACAGAGGCATCATCATACATGTCTTTCAAGGAAGAATGATCTTCCCACAATTCTGTCCAGACACATTTCCAGTCAGGACAAAACAGGTATACCGGATTCAATTTATCATATCCTTTCCCTCTTCGCAATGTTGGGGCATTGCCAAAGGAATACGTTAAAAGGACATGATCTGTAAATGGAAGAACAGTGTAGTTAAAATCTGAACATAAAAGATCTTTAGAATGCCAACAAAAATCTACCACTGGTTACATCTCCATGTTTATAAGTGAAACTAGGAGAAAAACCTAGTGAAAGAGAGGCAGCTGACATGATATTATGACATAAAAGGACATCATAATGGGTACTGTGCTTACCCTCCAACAAATGAGCATTAAAGTCTCCCATCACCACTATGGGATAATTTACCTGTAGATAAGGGACCATAAACTTAAAAAGCCTACAACGGTCCCTATAATTCGTGAAAGCATATAGAAAAAACAATCTAAAATATGAAAAATTAAAGAAAATATCCAAGCAGACCAGTCGGCCAGGTATTAAATGTAATACATCCTTCACTTCCAAGACAGAGTTTCTGTATAATATGACCAAACCAGAATGTTTATCAAGTCCACCGGACCATATGTTACCATCTTTCCAAATGGCATTCCATTATAATCGATCCTCTTCTGCTATGCATCCCGTATCCAAGAAACAGTTCAAATCCACAGACAAGTTCGCCCATTCCACCACATGCAACCTCTTGGATAAAGACAGCAGCAAATTGATGTTGCAAAATGAAAGTAATAAATTAGCCATTGTCAGTTTCCTTGGAATGGCTTCGCAATTTAACATTCACCGCTGACTTCCCTTTAACAGAAGTCCTACCTCTCGGTAGCTTAGATTTCGTATTCATGACCGCTGTTTCCACAGGAGAAGAGTCCTGTGAAACATCCATATCTTCAAGAAGTAATCTCTGTTGTGGCAGCCCTCCACCAGCAAGAGCAGCAGGAGGATATAAAGATGAACCAGTCTCCATGCAGGGCAATTCCGAGGATACTTCCATTTCATCTTCCGAAGGTGTAGCTACACTCCCCAAACCCACCATTGGAGCATCAGAATGAACAATGAGAGGAGGGGCCGCCCCAGGAGAATCAGCAGAGGAAGCCAATATTTCAACTGGGTCGGGCATACGTGAAGGACCTGCCACCTGAGAAATATGGAAAGTTGTTTCATGACTACTTGTCTTAGAAGTTTTCAGTATAATAATCAGTTGTACAGCCCGATGTTCCAAATCCGCCCCAGAATCCACATTCGTGGCTGGAGGGGCTTCTGCCTCTTCATGGTTTACCACAGTGAATGTGTTCAACTGGCCCTCATCTGAGGCAGAAACCAATGGGCATTTAGACCAGTGATGCGCGTCGCCACAATGGGGGCATTTGTTCACGCATGGCCTAGTAAAGTGATCAAGGGAACCACACTGTGTGCATTTTTTGGCTGGGCACACTGAGATTACGTGGGAAAAATCCCCGCAAAAGAAATAAAATCTCGGCTGCCCAGCATAACGCATGGTGCCCCGATGTCCACCTACAAAACAAACACCCAGTATGTGTTTAATTCCTCTATCCAACACCCCCATAGTGACCCATGCCTCCCATCCCCCAGCCCTGGGAGGTCAGGAGAGCACATCTTAGAAATGGCATGAACTTCTGTACAAGTCCATAAAAGATAAGCTTTCACCATATCCTCATGACTATAAATAGTTTTGAACTGTAATTTAAGTTTCTGCCTAAGCTGTGCATTCAACTGTGACAACTCATAATCAGACCACAGAGCTGTATGTTTGTTAGCAGTATACTTAGTAAAAAATTGTGTAGCAACCATATTAGACTCAAAAAAACAGTTCTACAGCAGCTTCTGCAGGCCACTGTATCACACCAGCTAGATCTAAAAGCTTAACATCTGCAGCAGCTAGCAAGGTGTCTTTGAGCCACTTCAATGTAAAGGCATTCCCTGAAACTGCTTTAATTCGCACCGAAGGTTTCTGCACAAACCTTCTGGCTTGTGCACTTGTTTCTGAAGTTGGCAATCTAGGAACTACAGGTTTTGTAACATTAGCATAAGATATTTTAGGTGGAAAGTGTGGTTCTGATGTTTGTTTATTGTCTGAAACTGTCATGGATTTAAAAGCCGTTTCAGCGGGAAAACTTTTTTTCTGTTGAGCCGGCAAAGCCATGGCAGCATTTTCAGACATTTTCTACTGTTGTTTCAGAGCTTGTCACAGTTGGAAAAGGCCTTTTTAATGCAGTTTTAGGTAAAATAGACTTATTTGAACCAGAACTAGCATTTGATAACAGAACTGAAGATGCCAGTGAGTCTGCTAGCGGCGGACATTCCTTACGTTCAGAACTCCAATCAAATAAAGCTACGGTCTGTGTTTTACTGACTAAATCAGAATTTTCCGACACAGAAGTGTCCTTATTCATATTCACAATAGAAAAACTATTAAGAATTTTAACATCAGAGTTACCTTGTGTGGAAACATTCCCAGAAACAGAGAGATCCTCCTGCTGCTGCTGCAGAGACCCCACCCACTCTACAGAGGGAAGTGAGGTCATACTGAAACTGGCAGTTAAGCCAGAACCAGGA
Source organism: Protopterus annectens (assembly GCF_019279795.1). NCBI lineage: Eukaryota > Metazoa > Chordata > Ceratodontiformes > Protopteridae > Protopterus > Protopterus annectens. Next base: position 336,666,204 of record NC_056743.1, read on the forward strand.
TTGCAGTACCCCTTTGTATGGTGGATAGTACTCTACACACCTGCAGAGTTTCAGCCTCCTAGCTTTTTCCCTCTTGGAGAAAAACTACTTTTCAGGGCTATTTTTCTCTATGCAAAAACAGGCTTGAATTGCATAGGGAAAGCTAAAAACATTAAACGGTCATACTGAAACTGGCAGTTAAGCCAGAACCAGGATTGCAGCACCGCTTTGTAGGGTGGATAGTACTCTATACACCTGCAGAGTTTCAGCCTCCTAGGTTTTTCCCTCTTGGAGAAAAACTACTTTTCAGGACTATTTTTTATATATGCAAAAACAGGCTTGAAATGCATTGAGAAAGCTAAAAACAAAAAACAGTCATATTGAAACTGGCAGTTAAGCCAGAACCAGGATTGATGTACCCCTTTGTAGGGTCGATAGTACTCTACACACCTGCAGAAATTCAGCCTCGTAGCTTTTTCCCTCTTGGAGAAAAACTACTTTTCAGGGCTGTTTTGTTTCTATGCAAAAACAGGCTTGAAATGCATAGACACAGCCAACCCTTATTGCATTGCAAAGAAATGAAATTACATACAAAAGAAAAAACAAAACAGTGAAAATAAAATACGAAATTAGAGAAGAAGCCTCTGGCATAATTACAAAAACACTTCTGTATGACCCCATTTTTCTAACCACCCTTTTAGCTGAAAAATTATTTGTGCCACTGGAAAAACAGTTTTAGTTAATAGAGCTTTACATCTGGCTACCCACAACAAGTGTAAAACCAAACATAAAATAAAATCTGCTCTATGAATATTAGAGTTCCACCTTTGTCCATAGTCGCCATATTTGCATTTTGACAATGAAAGAGGAAATAAACTTGGCACACGAAAGGTAGCACGGAAAAGGGTCCAAAACCCATGTATTCTTGTAAATGAAAACACAAAGTGCGAAATGTCTTCCACTGCACCACATCCCATAAAACAGTGAGTATGAGCAATACTGTCAGAATGAATGTTACCCTTTATGAGCAATCTATCCAAAGAGAGTCTCCATAGAAATTCTCCCCATTGTGGAGCAATTTTAAGGAACCAACACCTGGCCGACGGGCCCTGTAACTGAAAAGTAGTTAACTCACTGTACCCATTCACCCACACACATAATTGCATAATATGCTGTGATGAATGTTGTGAAATGTATAATGTATGAAATTTGTATTTTAGTACCATCAATCCAACATGCTGATATTCTATGGGCAAGTCCATAATAGGCCTTTTTCCTCTCAAAAGAGACTCCCAAAAGTGAGGAAGCATATTTTTCAATAACTCAGCAACTATAGAATAGGAAGCAAACCTTAAATGGGTAAAAACTCTGTGAATATATAATACATGCAAAAACATGATTGGATTCTTTAATCCGCATCCCCCTTGTTCCACAGGAGCATAAACTATGCAAAAACATGCTTGAAATGCATAGAGAAAGCTAAAAATAAACAGTCATACTGAAACTGGCAGTTAAGCCAGAATAGGGTGGATAGTACCCTACACACCTGCGGGGTTTCAGTCTCCTAGCTTTTTCCTCTTGGAAAAAAACTACTTATGCAAAAACATGCTTGAAATGCATAGAGAAAGCTAAAAACAATAAACGGTCATACTGAAACTGGCAGTTAAGCCAGAACCAGGATTGCCTTACCCCTTGTAGGGTGGATAGTACCCTACACATCTGCAGAGTTTCAGCCTCCTAGCTTTTTCCCTCTTGGAGAAAAACTACTTTTCAGGGTTTTTTTTTCTGTATGCAAAAACATGCTTGAAATGCATAGAGAAAGCTAAAATCAAACGGTCATACTGAAACTGGCAGTCAAGCCAGAACCAGGATTGCCTTACCCCTTTGTAGGGTGGATAGTACCCTACACACATGCAGAGTTTCAGCCTCCTAGCTTATTCCCTCTTGGAGAAAAACTTTTCAGGGGTATTTTTTTCTCTATGCAAAAACATGCTTGAAATGCATAGAGAGTGTAATCCATGTTTATTAACTCAAAAAACATACAACACAACCAAAATGCCTCAGAAACATCAAACCAAATGAAAATACAACTGAGAAAATGAAATGGCAATAAGCAACAAAATTAAAAAAACAAGTACATGGCTGGAAAAGCCAGACCTGGCAGTATAGATTATCTAAATAGACATAGCTGAAACCATAAAGTCTGCTCCCATAAGGGAAATATTAATAAATAATGCAATAAATGGCAAAAAGTCAAGTGTCCACCAGTTTTTGAATTTTTTTGTTCTTTTTCTTTCTTGACTTATCCCCATGGTGATCAACCATATACTTGGACCCCTTAATCCTCTCCAAAGTAGAGAGAACTAGAGTCCGATGAGGAGCCTTACATTGTACTCCCTCCATTTCTTCCGATTCCGACACGCCCTCAACAGAGTCAAGATCACTGGAGTGCCCATCTATAGAGTCAAAGGAAGGAATTCCTGCTGTCCGAGTCTCAAGTCTCTTTTCCCCAACCACCTCCAAAGACAGAGAGGGCAGGGGGGAATCCACAGATTCCTCCAATCTAAAAAAGAAGGGTGCCTTTGGATCAGTAATCACAGAAGAGACAACTGAAGTTGCGGGCTCAGGCAGCAACACCGCATCAAGCAAGGCCACTTCCGCCCCATTTGCATCTAATCCCTGAGAAAAAAACATCAACACTCACTGCATGAACCGCTGACTTGGAAAATGCATCCTGAGACTGAGCTGGAGAAGGAAGAAGAGGCCCTCCTGCATTGCCACCACAATGAGACTCGGGAGGGACCAAGGGAATAGAGTCAGAAACCGGCAACTTAGAGGGAACAGCTGTAGAGATGGGCGCACTCAATGGTGTACATGTAGATGAGTCAAGAGGTACAGGAGAAAAATCAACTGGAAGCAATGGTACAGTCTGAACAGTGGTAAAACCTTGTGGACAGTCCATCCAGCGATGTGCGCCATCACAAAAACTGCAATGTAGGGGACAAGCCCTCATGGGGTGTGCCTTGGAGCCACAACGGATACATTTCCTTACAGGTCACTGCTGCACTAAGTGGGTGAAATCTCCAGAAAAATAACATGTCCTGGGCTGACCAGGATAAGTGAAACAGCCTTTGCGACCCCCAATAAAGCATATTCCAGGGAGGTGCATTAATCCCGTAGCTGTTGTCTTTAAAGTAACCCACGCCTTCCACCCCCCATCCCAAACACCAGGAATCTCCTTGATATACGTCTTCGTGACTGTATGAGCGGCAAAACAGTGAGTCCGTAAAAAAGCCCAAACCATGTCCTCTGTTATTCTAATAGAACGGAACCTTAACCTAAGCTTCCTTCTCAAAGTGACATTCTTTTGTGTCAGAAAATAATCCTTCCATGGTGCTTGTGTAGAATGTGCCAAATAAGAAATAAATGTTGCAGCAGTCTCCTGTGTAGTAAAATGTACCTCCACAAAATCCTCTGACCCAAAATGTACAATAGCTCTTAAAGTGACTGGTAAAACCCCTGCTGGCCGTAATAAATGCTGCCACAAATAGCCCATGGTAAAGGGAATACCCTTCAATGATCTTATTGTCACAAATGGCATACCTTGTTCATTTATGGGAGTTTCAGATAGAGCTGCAGCATAGGTGACAGGAAAAACAGCATCCGTTCACTTTACAACATTGTCTGAGGCAGACACAGCATCAGCAGTCTGAGAACCAGCAGGCCTGGTAGTTTTCACCGGGAGAACCTCACCAGTTGTGGTCGAGAAATGAGCTCCAATGCCCGGATCACTAGAACCGGAAGTAGACCCCCTCCTGGAAGTCCGAGTAAGGCAATCAGCCGTTTCAGTCTCAGAATGTCGCCTTTTTGCCGAGAATGACGATCGCAAGTGAGGAGCTGCTTGTTTACACAAATTGGAAGGTGCTACCACAGTAGCAAGGTCAGGCAAATCCATATTGTCAGAATTGAGAGCTGGTGAGACAGGCAGTGCCTGTAATGGTGGATTAGCAGTCTTCATGTAATCCATTTGCAGATCAGCAGCATTTTGTAAAGCTGCTGAACGTTCTGCAGTCAAACCAACAACCATATCAGCAGAAGCACCCTGTTGGGCAATCAGGACAGCAGAAAAAGCAGGTTTCAAAGCCTGTAAATCACCAAATCCTTCTTCTGTAGCCACCAAAGCAGCAGGAGTAATCAGAGATGCAGCCATCTTGGCATAGGGAAAGCTAAAACAATAAACGGTCATACTGAAACTGGCAGTTAAGCCAGAACCAGGATTGCCTTACCCCTTTGCAGGTGTGTAGGGTACTATACACCCTACAAAGTTTCAGCCTCCTAGCTTTTTCCCTCTTGGAGAAAAACTACTTTTCAGGGGTAATTATTCTCTATGCAAAAACATGCTTGAAATGCATAGAGAAAGCTAAAAACAATAAACGGTCATACTGAAACTGGCAGTTAAGCCAGAACCAGGATTGCCTTACCCCTTTGTAGGGTGGATAATACCCTACACACCTGCAGAGTTTCAGCTGCCTCAGCTTTTTCCCTCTTGGAGAAAAACTACTTTTCAGGGGTATTTTTTCTCTATGCAAAAACATGCTTGAAATGCATAGAGAAAGCTAAAAACAATAAACGGTCATACTGAAACTGGCAGTTAAGCCAGAACCAGGATTGCCTTACCCTTTGTAGGGTGCATAGTACCCTACACACCTGCAGAGTTTCAGCCTCCTAGCTTTTTCCCTCTTGGAGAAAAACTACTTTTCAGGGGTATTTTTTCTCTATGCAAAAACATGCTTGAAATGCATAGTGTGTGTAATCCTTGTTTATTGTGCTCAAAAATCATCAAAGAAACAACAATTTTACACCACAAACTAAATTCTAACTAACATTGATACAGCAATTACTTTACACACAGAAACATTTACTAACAATGATAATAGGAAATTACAGTCCCATACGATATGTGTGTGTACCACAGTGCAGGAATACACCCGCTCTGCTACACGAAAAATTCACCGCTCCAGTTCAAAAAATGTTCGAGTACAATGGTCCGTAATATCAATGTCCACAATAAAAACATGTAGTGTTCTCTCCTGCACCCCACTCCTCCTAGCGTAGAACCTGTGAACCAGAAAATAATACAGCAGCCAAAAAGGTAAACCATGTACATCAACAACAAATACAACAGAATAATATACAGTGCATAGAAAAGAAAGTCAGCCATAGTCAGAAATGTCAGAGTCCTTGGCAGTAACCACCTCGGTCTGCCTTGTCCTCCTAGTCCCCTTCGTCCTAGCAGGACGGTCTTTCCGGCGTACTTGTGTCCATTGCTCCCATCCCTCCACAGCGTGAGGAGAGGCATCCACTTCCTTATCTGCTCTTTGTGTCACTGGTAGTAAAGCAACCTCCGCCACGTCAGGCAAAGGCGTCACCACAAACAAAGGCCTCTGTTGATTTACATCAGTGTGGCAATGCTCCTGTCGCTCAGCTGCATCCAACCTACCATCAGGGGATTCATCAAGGGAACAGTCAATTTCCAAATCAGCCAAGTCCCTGCGGAAGCCGTGCCTTGACTCACCGCCTTTCTGCAATGTTGGTGTAATTAGTGGTTCCCTCCGCACCTCCTTGTCAGCTAGGGCTAAGTCACTCGATCCGGATTCCAGAGTGTTGGGGGTCCCGTCCCCTACAGGGGCTCCCCTGCTCGCAGCCTCCCCCGGAACGTCAGGCGATAGCAAATTGTCACAATCCTTCCAATGATGCCGGCCAGAACATAAAACACAGCTCGTAGGGCACTCCCTGGCAAAATGATCTCGCAAACCACACCTTGAGCACCTTCTTATTGCACACTCAGTCACCAAATGGTCGAAGGCTCCACAGAAATAGCATGTCCGTGGTTGTCCAGCATAGTGGAGAACTCCCCGCTGGCCCATAATAAAACAGACCCCAGGGACGTGCACTGGACCTGCATCCTCCAACTTGAAATCTGCCCACACAACCCATCCGGTGTCCCAGGCATCCCCTGCCACTGGGTCGTGGGACTTCTCTATGGAAAGAATTGTATCCACATACCTCTTAAGATACCTCTCTATCCCCGAGGGGTCAACATATATGGACCGGAAATGTATTGTTATCCTCCGTCTAAACTGGACATTCATGCACGTGATGGAAAATGCTGCAACCAATGGTACATCCCCACTGGCCAAAAAAGCCGACTGAAACCTTAAAGCCATCGCCGGAGTCTCAAAAACAATTTCGGCATGTGATTCTCTGCCCCAATGGGTGATGGCGCAGATAGATGATATTGGGAATCCCAATGGTCGTAAAAGGCCATGCCATATCTCGGCCCGACTAGTAGGCCCTCCTGACTTAGTCTGAACTTTGACCGATGGCTTGTGCACAATACGCACATGAGGCGGTGGTGCCATCCCCTCTTCAACATTCTCCGCAGCCACCCCTGCATAAGAACACCCTGGAGTCAGCGTCTCGTCCCTCTCCTCCACTGGATGCGGTGCCTGCCTCTCTCCCAGGCAGATAGGTGGGCTGTCCGGCACTACCTTCCACTGTTTGGAACATCTTTCAGCTGGTGCTTCAACGGACTGATCATCATCACCTCCTCTCAAGTGCCGCTGCCCGGCTCCCTCCCAGGGGCATTGGGATCTGTTCAAATCTCTGCACTGGGCCCTCACCAATTTCCATACCAGTATCTGCCCCACCTGGGGGGGGTGTACCTTCCGGTCATAGACCCCACCACTGTCTCTCTCTGATGAGAAACCCCCAACCTCTCATCCAATGCTGGCCCTCTGTCAGGCCCAGTCATAGATTCTGAACCATCCAAGGAACTCCAAGAGGCATAACGTGCCTGACAACTGCGCCTCTCCTCCGCCTGCAGCTCGTCAAACAGTTCCTGAGACCACCCCTCCGGCGGTCCTTTCATCTGCACTCTCATAGCCTGCTCCCCCTTCCCAAACTGGGAAGTGTCAGTCCCAATCCACCACTTTCGGCGAAATAATTCTTCAGTGTCCTCAGAACTATATGATGAAAATAAGTCCTGGGAAGTGCCATCCTGCGTCTGACATCTGCTTCCCTCTATGGCCCGTTTGTGGTGGGTGGCCACTCGCTCCTGACCCAGTTGTCACATCATTGAACCCACCTCCCTGCTGTTGGGAGATCTCTCTTGAACCTTCCGCTGTTGTCCTCACTTCTCTGGTGGTCCTTGACAATTGTCCCGATGTTCCAGACAAATCCTGCTCAGCCCTTAGCTTGTTTTCCTGCCCCTTACCTGTCCGGGCTTCTCCTGGCCCTGCAACGCCTTTTGCACCATTCTCCTTGGTCCGACCAGTCTTTCCCAGCCATTCTGATCCTCCGGTGCCTTCACGACCTCTCCGCCCATGTCCGATACTTGCATCCATTAGGCGACCTCGCCCCAATGCATCCACTCCCATTCCGGTCTTCCCATCTTTTTCCTGGTGTCGGGAATCAGCAAATCCTTGTTTCCGCCCTTTCCCTACATCCTGGTGCTCCCTCAACCATCCCAGTGGAAGCGCTGGTCCATACTGTGGTCCTGGAATCCCCTTCTCATTGTTCTGGCCATCTTCTTTTACCACCGACCTTCCCTCTGAGCTGGATCCGCTCATATGGAGCCCTAACTCGGGCTGATCAAACTCCAAGCTGCCTAAGCCGTGCATTTCAACTTCCTCAGCCCAGTCAAACACTGAGTGTATTAAAAGATCTCTTGAACTCTTCAGCATCCCTGTGCCAAGCCACAGACCCTCCTTAGAGCTTCCCACAACTGCATCTGACATCCCTGTATCGTTTTCTTCACTTAGATCCACCAAATCTCAATCTGAATCATCAGCTGCATCAGCAGAACGAAAAAAAACGTCCTCCATCTTTGAAATGCATAGAGAAAGCTAAAAACAATAAATGGTCATACTGAAACTGGCAGTTAAGCCAGAACCAGGATTGCCTTACCCCTTTGTAGGGTGGGTAGTACCCTACACACCTGCTGAGTTTCAGCCTGCTAGCTTTTTCCCTCTTGGAGAAAAACTACTTTTCAGGGGTATTTTTTCTCTATGCAAAAACATGCTTGAAATGCATAGAGAAAGCTAAAAACAATAAACGGTCATACTGAAACTGGCAGTTAAGCCAGAACCAGGATTGCCTTACCCCTTTGTAGGGTGGATAGTACCCTACACACCTGCAGAGTTTCAGCCTCCTAGCTTTTTCCCTCTTGGAGAAAATATACTTTTCAGGGGTATTTTTTCTCTATGCAAAAACATGCTTGAAATGCATAGAGAAAGCTAAAAACAATAAACGGTCATACTGAAACTGGCAGTTAAGCCAGAACCAGGATTGCCTTACCCCTTTGTAGGGTGGATAGTACCCTACACACCTGCAGAGTTTCAGCCTCCTTTGCCTTTTCCCTCTTGGAGAAAAACTACTTTTCAGGGGTATTTGTTCTCTCTGCAAAAACATGCTTGAAATGCATAGAGAAAGCTAAAAACAATAAGCGGTCATACTGAAACTGGCAGTTAAGCCAGAACCAGGATTGCCTTACCCCTTTGTAGGGTGGCTAGTACCCTACACACCTGCACAGTTTCAGCCTCCTAGCTTTTTCCCTCTTGGAGAAAAACGACTTTTCAGGGGTATTTTTTCTCTATGCAAAAACATGCTTGAAATGCATAGAGAAAGCTAAAAACAATAAACGGTCATACTGAAACTGGCAGTTAAGCCAGAACCAGGATTGCCTTACACCTTTGTAGGGTGGATAGTACCCTACACACCTGCAGAGTTTCAGCCTCCTAGCTTTTTCCCTCTTGGAGAAAAACTACTTTTCAGGGGTATTTTTTCTCTATGCAAAAACATGCTTGAAATGCATAGAGAAAGCTAATAACAATAAACGGTCATACTGAAACTGGCAGTTAAGCCAGAACCAGGATTGCCTTACCCCTTTGTAGGGTGGATAGTACCCTACACACCTGCAGAGTTTCAGCCTCCTAGCTTTTTCCCTCTTGGAGAAAATATACTTTTCAGGGGTATTTTTCTCTATGCAAAAACATGGTTGAATTACATAGAGAAAGCTAAAAATAATAAACGGTCATACTGAAACTGGCAGTAAAGTCAGAACCAGGATTGCCTTACCTTTTTGTAGGGTGGATAGTACCCTAAACACCTGCAGAGTTTCAGTCTCCTAGCTTTTTCCCTCTTGGAGAAAAACTACTTTTCAGGGGTAATTATTCTCTATGCAAAAACATGCTTGAAATGCATAGAGTGTGTAATCCATTTTTATTGAAACATCAAACCAAAGAAATTACATTACAGCCATCACATTATACTAAGTAAATACAAAGGAAAAAGGTTTACTCTACAAACAATATTACAAAACAATGCAGAAGGGGCCTAACCCCAACTGCTATATGTCCACATCAAATGTCCAGGAGCTGTAAAAGGTAGTCCAGCTAAGTAATGTAACATCCGCAGCACCATTCGGAAGTGCCAGAGACCCCAATGCAAATTAGCAGAATAGAACAAATGCAACATTAAAACATATATGGCCCACCAGCCCCACAAGTAACAAATAGTCACATAAGGAGAGAGTCTGTGTCCAAAGTTCAAGGAGATGTGTCCATAAAGAGTGTGAGCAGACGCCACCAAGGAAATCCGACACCAAAGAAGGCCATCACCATCCATGGTCATCAGGTGGGGGTTCAGAGCCAGGCTTCCTCGCCACCTGACGAGTCTTTTTAGTCCCCTTTCCTTTGGGAGGTTTCTCATGGCATGAGACCCGAGTCCAAACATCACCCGGCCCAACAGCCTCCTCCAAACAGTTTGCGGTGTTCCCATCGTCTGGTGGCACTGGCAACAGAGCCACCTCTGCCTCCTCCGGCAAGGGCGTAGATGGTACTCGACAACGATCCTCTTCCTCGACTGGGGGGGCCATGTCCACCTATGAGGTTGGAGCCTCCTTGGAAAGAGCCACATCTGCCGCAGGACATCCCCCGGGCAGCCGCTGTCCAGCAGGAACCGCAGGATCCTCCGCCACTTCCTGGGCCTCAACATGTTGTACAAGAGGGGGGGGGCTCAGGAGCAACCACCCTCTGAGCCAAGCCATCAGCCGGGGCTTCAGGCACCCCTACCGGAGGGGCCACTGGTTCCGGTTGTCTGGGGGTGTCCACCATGTTCACCGGGGAGAAAACATTATCACAGGCCTTCCAATGATGTTTACCGGAGCAGAGGACACAACTTGTGGGGCACTTTCTGGTGAAGTGGTCTCGCAGGCCACACCTAAAACATCTCTGGGTGGGACGGTCAGTCACCAAGTGGTGGAAGGCGCCACAAAAATAAGTGCGGGGCTGACCCGCATACCGCAACACTCCTCTCTGTCCCATGATGAAACACACCCCCGGTATATGTTGGGGCCCGGTATCAGCCAAACGGAAATCGGCCCATACTATCCAGCCCGTATCCCAGACCCCACCAGCATTGGGGTCCCGGGACTTCTCCACCGACCAGATCTTTTCAACATAATGGCTCAGGAACCGTTCTATCCTGATGGCATCCACATAAACGGACCTGAAATGTATGGTGATGCGCCACCTGAACTGGATATTTAACTTGGTAATGGTAAATTCCGTAAATACCGGGTCATCTCCTTTCGCCAGAAAGGCAGATTGGAACTTTAATGCCATGGATTGTGCCTTGAAAATGATTTCTGTGTGCGATTCCTTCCCCCAATGAGTAATCACACACAAGGAGGTCAGAGGAATCCGCAGCGGCACCAACAACGACTTCCAAATTTCCATCCTGGAGGTGGATCGACCTGTGACAGTTTGTACCTTGATGGATGGCTTGTGGATGACCCGGGCTCGTGAGGGTGGTGGAAGAACCTCCCCCACCTCCGGTGTTGCAGCAACCCCAGCGTAGGTCCGTGTCGGTGACTCTGCCCCAACTCCTGGCTCCGGACTGGCTGGCCTGTCCATGTATTCCACATCCGTCACTGGTGGACTCCTCGCTACCTTCTGCTGCTTGGCCAGTCTGCTGTCATCTGCTGCAGCTATGGACTCCTCCTCTCCTCCACGCTTCAAAGCTGCCGCTCGACTGCCTCCTAGCGGCGGTGGCACCTTCCTGGTCATAACTGGAACCTGTGGCACAGGCGGAGCTGTTGCAGGTCGCTCCCCCACCTGTAATAAAGAGGGAGACTCCTCCATTCCCGTTTCTGGGGTCGTCCCCCATCTGGAAGTGGCCGTAGGCACAGACACGTCCATCTTGGAGATAGCCGGTGGAGCCGACTCGGAGCCATCAGAGGAGCTCCAGGCAGGATACTATTCCCTGATGCACCTCTCCTCCTCCACCTGCAGTTCTGCAAACAATTCCTGTGACCACCCAGAGTGGGAGTCAGCCATCAATCTCCGCATGGTGGTCTCGTCCGGTCCCAGGCCAAGGTGGCCAACCCTCTTCTTCCTCAGGCGATTAAAGAGCTCCTCCGTATCCTCGGAACCCAAAGAGGCGGAACTGGAGAGTGGCATCCCCTCTCCCAACCCCGGCCCTGGGGTTGAAATGCCAGTCATAGAAGGTCCATGAACCACCCCCTGCCCCTCCACGGAGTGTCGGGGAACATCCTGTTGTTGAGAGCCCTCAGCAGGGGTGGCCTCCTGCCCGCTCCTGTCCGTGACCTTCAGAATTGTCTGCCCGGTGCTGGAGTCAGTCTGCCAGACCCCCTCCCCTGTCGAAAGCAATCCTGCCCCTCGGGGCATATGCAGAGCCCCCGGTAGTCCACCTGTAACTCCTGCCCCCTGAAGGGGTAGATCCTCCTTGTGCTGCCTGGCGGGTCCTCCCGCAGGCCTATCGGCCCCCTCCGGGGCCTCCCTGTATCTTGTAACATCCCTGGTGGTCCTCGCGAAGGTAATGGCATCCCCCTTTGTCACCTGGTGGCCCATGGTGGCCTGCAACACTCCCTCTGCCCTTACCGGCCCTTGCTGGCCCTGCCCCGCTTGGGCATTGACTTTTCCCCACTGCCCCTGGCCTCCTTCACCTGTCGCAGCATCTGGTCATCCGTCGCGAGCCTGGGACCCTTCCCACTGTCGTCCACTGCCTTCTGCAACGCCTCCGACCATTGCCGTTCCTTCCCTCGTCTGGCGTCGGCCTCCACCCTGGCTTTCGGGCCCTCGCGACTCCCCTCACTGGATTCGACTCCTCAACCATTCCAGCAGAAATTCTGGCCCGTATGTGACCTCCACAGCCTTCTGTACCTGGTTGCAAAATCAGCGGTCGTTCCTCAAATTTCAATCCACCTGCCATGGAGCCCAAATCGGATACACCTAACTGGAGGTCCCTGGCGTCTGCCTGCTCCATTTCTTCCGCCCAGGTAAAAATAGAAGACATTATAAGGTCCTTATCTTCACGACTCCACCTGGAAACAGGTCCCTCGGGTTCCTGGCCACTTCCCATCGATAATCCACTGCTCCTGCCACTTCACCGGCCCTTGAATCAGAGGTATTCTGCAAAACAAAAGCTGAATCTTCAGCAGCACGCAAATGAGCGTCCTCCATTTTGAAATGCATAGGGAAAGCTAATAATAAACGGTCATACTGAAACTGGCAGTTAAGCCAGAACCAGGATTGCCTTACCCCCTTGTAGGGTGGATAGTACCCTACACACCTGCAGAGTTTCAGCCTCCTAGCATTTTCCCTCTTGGAGAGAAAATACTTTTCTGGGGTATTTTTTCTCTATGCAAAAACATGCTTGAAATGCATAGACACATCCGTATGTTTTATTGAAGGCATAACCACAAAATGAAATACAAAACCACCATAGAACAAAAAGAAATGATCAACGAAATATCCCAGCATAACCCCACTTTTGTAACCAGCCACTCAAAAATGCAAGTAATTGAACAGGAATAACAAAACGGGAATGTAAAGCCTTACATCGAGCAGTCCATAATAAATACAAGGTCGAACATAAAACAAAGTCCGCTCTGCGAATAGCAGAAGTCCAAGGACAACCATAATCACCATAAAGGCACTTGTTCCGAGATAATGGAAAAAAGGAATCTGGAACCTGGTGCGCAAGAGAGGCCAAAAGCCATGCAGCCTTCTGCAGGAAAAAGACATGAAGAGTATCTTCACATGTCCCACAACCCATAAAACATAATGTGGAAGCATTGTCCGTAGCATGAACATATCTCCCAACTGGCAACCTGTCCAACGAAAGGCGCCACAAGAAGTCATGCCAGTGGGGGGGCAATCTTCAAAAATCTGCATCTAGCCGATAGCCCCTGAAATTGAAAATGCGTCAACTGCTCATAGCCATTAACCCAAACATATTGCTGCATCACTGAAACATACCAATCATGAAAAGACAATGAAGCAGCTAAAGTATTCAATTTATATTTCAATACCAACAACCTAATCTGCCTACATTCAGGGGAAAGAAATAAAACTGGCCTCCTGCCAATCAACAATTTGTTTCAAAAACCAGAATGCATATTGGTCAATAAAGCCGCAACAACAGAAAAACAATTGGAGTGTAACTGAGAGAAAACACAGTGCAAAAAAAGAAGATGCAAAAACATGACTGGATTCTTCAAGGCACAACCCCCTTGTTCAACAGGGGCATACACCGTACCACGACAAACAGGATTCAATCCTGATTTCCAAAAAAAGGTAAAGTACCAACGTAAAAGCCAAGCAGACCAGGTTAGGGGAAAAAATATACTGAAAAAACATGAAGCAATTTAGGCAAAAAAATGGAATTCACAAGTAAAGCCTTCTTCCTAAAGGACAATGAAAAGGACCTCCAAAATTGCAAAGCCACTAAAGCCTTAGAAACTATTGCTTTGCATGACTGCTCAACAAACTCTGGACTACCAAACGGGACACCTAAAATAGTAACACCCACCGTAGCAACCCTAAAGCCACAGTAAAAATCCCCTAAATTCGACCTAAAAGTAAAAAAAACAAGATTTCTCAAAATTTAATTCCCAACCCACTCCAGTCAACAAAGGCAAAAAACAATCCAAAAACAAAGACTGAAGCTGAGTGGGTGTATCCACGAAAAAGGAAATGTCATCTGCATATGAAACAACGCGAGGCAAACTAACCCCAAAACAAGGAAAAGAATAAGGAGACAAAAGAACTGTATGTCTAAATGAGTAAATAACTGCCCCTACCACTAAAGCCAAAACGAAACTACTAATGGGGCACCCCTGTCTAATACCATTTTTCATAGCAATGGGAACCCCAATATGCCCATTAACCAAAGGAAACAAAACAGTCTCAGAGAAAATAGTAGAAAGAACATGGACAAAACGTTTCCCAAACCCATACGCCTGAAAAATAGACGACATAACTGCATGAGAAACCTGATCAAACACTTGCCTTATATCACAGGATAAAACCCCACCAGGAAAAAGGGAGGGTAAAGAAAAAAAAGATTTGAACATCATCAATAAAGACTAAATGGGCCATCCAGGCACGCCAAATACCTCCGGATCAAGCAGGTAAGACATATGGGATGCCAAGCGGGTCTGCAATATTTTCATAAATAATTTATAATCCGTATTGCATAAGGAGATAGGCCTCCAGTTTTTAAGAAGAGACCTATCTGACTTTTTCCATAAAAATTTAATAGCAACATGAAGAAAAGAAGCGTTCAAAAAACCATGATCCAACCAGGCATTAAACAAAGAGACCAAAAACCGCAACTGAACATCCTGCAATTGAGAATAAAACAAGTAGGGAAGACCATCAAGGCCTGGCACAGATTGCTTCTTACCCAAAACTCTAATGGCATCTTGCACCTCAGTAAGAACAATAGGCTTATCTAAGGAAGCCCTCATAGCGGGAGGCATTTTAGGCAAATGCCATCCCCCTGGACCAACGTGTTTCCCCCCATATAATGAGAAAAGATGAGCCATGACTACCTGCATAATGGAGGCTTGAGAGTTACATAAAACACTATCAGCAGTCTTTAAACAAGACATAAAAGTAGACTTATGCAACTGACATTTACCAACATAAGGAAGAAACTCCCCACCCGTGCCTTTAAGAAAATGTGCCAAATTAAACAATCTAACCTTGACCCGTTCAATATTCAAGTCATATAATCGGCGTAAGGCTAAGGCAGAATTGACATCAGACCTAGCCACCTGTTGATAGGTGTTATAAGCGAGTCTTGTAGCACTTTTGAGAGCAGTACAATAATGATTTACAAACCATTTATACCTGCGAACTAACTTCACCTTAAAATCCTCCCACCAATCAGAAACCGTATCGTACATGTCAGCCAAAGATGTATGATCTTCCCATAGTTCCAGCCAGACACTACGCCAGTCTGGACCCGACAGGTAAACCGGATTTAGTGCATCATAGCCCCTCCCTTTGCACAATGTAGGAGCATCGCCAAAGGAATAAGTAAGGAGCACATGATCAGTGAAGGGAATCAAGTGAAAAGTGAAGTCGGAACACAATGTCTCTAGAGTGCCAACAAAAATATATCACACTAGTGGTATCCCCATGCCTATATGTATATGCAGGAGAAAAACCTAGCATGAGGGACGCCTTGGCCATAACATCATAACAGAGACGAACATCATAATGTGGACTATGTACCCCTTCCAATAAATGTGCATTGAAATCCCCTACCACCAAAACTGAGTAATCTACTAACAAAAAAGGAAGCATAAACTTAAACAATTTACATCTGTCCCCATAATCTGTATAAGCGTAAAGAAAAAACACCCTATAATACACTGTATGAAACATTATGTCCAGGCAAAGTAACCGACCAGGCATGAGATGAAGAACGTCCTTCACCTCAATGTTGGAATTCCTGTACAAAACCACTATCCCGGAATGTCTGTCTAGCCCCTTCGACCAAACAATGCCATCTTTCCACATATCTGACCACTGTCCCTGATCCTCATCGGTCAGGCAACCAGTGTCTAAAAGACAAATGAGATCCTCAGACAAAGAAGTAACCCAGTCCGCCAAATGAAGCCGCTTATGAATGGACAACATGAAATTAATGTTACAGAAAATAATTAGTAAATTAGCCATTGTCCGTGTGCAAAGGAAGATCTTTCTGCTTTCCCAATCTCCCTTTTGAAGCTGACCGACCTCTGGATACAGTAGATGAAGCATTCCAACACCCAGAAACAACATCCATAGGAACAGCTAGCGCACTGGAACCACCGTCCAAAACAACGCCACCATCCACAGATGCCAAATGTGGAGGAGAAACATCCATTTCTGCATCCATCAAGTCAGCAGGAGGAACAGCATCCACCACTGAAGTGCCTGGAGACACAACAGAATAGGAGACAGGAGGAGGGGTCACCTGGGAACCAGGCTGAAGAGCCATAGGAGCTACTGTGGAAGAGGGACCAGCCAACTGCGAGGTATGATAAACCTGCTGATGCCCAGACACAATGGAAGAAACATCATGAATCACTGGCTGTGCAGCCCGATCCATAGTAACAAAGCCACCCACGTCCTCATTTGAGGCCCGTGGATCCTTCACAGCAGCAGTATCCAATGCTGGAACTTCCTCCGGAGGAATGGATACCAAAAGGCACACCGACCAATGATGCTCCCCGTCACAATGAGGACACTTATTCTGACATGAACGGGTAAAGTGGTCAAGTGACCCACATCTGGTACTCCTCTTAGTTGGGCAGACCGAGATCAAATGGGTGAAATCCCCACAAAAAAAACAAAATCTCGGTTGCCCAGCATACTGAACAGTGCCCCTATGACCTCCAATGAAACGTACACCAGGCAAATGCCTTATCCCAGAATCAATAACATCCATGGTGACCCATGCCTCCCACCCCCCATCCCAAACACCAGGCAAATCAGGCAATATTATGCACTTCTGCACAATACCTCATCAAATACAATTTCACCATTGCCGTATTCATATAAATAGTCTCGAATTGCAATTTAATCTTTTTCCACAGTTGAGCATTAAGCTGGGATATATCATAATCTGACCACGGAGAAACTGTTCTATTTGCAGAGTACTTAGAATAAAATGACACTGCGGTAACTTGAGACTCAAAAAACAAGTCCACAGCACCCTCTGCTGGCCACGGAATAACACCTGCCAGATCTATAGGCTTTTAAACCAGCAGCAGGAAAAATATTTTCTCTAAACTGTTACAAAGAAAAAGCTGAGCCCGTGACAGTTTTGATACAAACTGAGGGCTTCTGCACAAACCTCTTACTGCCTGCACTCATATTTGAGGCAGAAACCTCATTAACTAAAGGTGTAGCAGCTGCAGCATATGAAATTTCAGTGTTAGCAGTTTTAAACATTTGTTTACCTTCTCCCGATGTCATAGATTTAAAAAAAATTTTGGCGGGAATTTCTTTGTTTACAAACGCCGGTATTTTAGTAGCCGATTCAAAACTGGAGTTTCACGCAGAATCCATCCCTTCCAAGTCAGTATAAGTTCTCTTAAGTACAGCCTTTCCCAATTTCTGAGTAAAATTCTCAAAATTCGACTTACCAAACAAGACAGAAGCTGCCAAGGAATCAGCAGGAAGCGGACCTTCAGCCAGCTCCTCTCCCCATGCAAAATGCGCTGCTGTTTGAGTAGTTTTCAAATCATCCTTATTCAAAACTGTAGAATCCTTATTAGCCACATCAGCAATAGAAAAACTATCAAGTATTTTAACATCAGAGTCCTTCCCAACAGAATCAATACAAACATTCACATTCTGGTTACCAGAGCAATCCTGTAGCTGCTGCAGTGTCTGCTGAGACCCCACTCCCTCCACTGAGGGAAGGGAGGTCATACTGAAACTGGCTGTTAAGCCAGAACCAGGATTGCCTTACCCCTTTGTAGGGTGGATAGTACCCTACACACCTGCAGAGTTTCAGCCTCCTAGCGTTTTCCCTCTTGGAGAAAAACTATTTTTTAGGGCTATTTTTTCTCCATGCAAAAACAATCTTGAAATGCACAGAGAAAGCAAAAACAATAAATGGTCATACTGAAATGGGCAGTTACACCAGAACCAGGATTGTAGTACCCCTTTGTAGGGTGGATAGTACCCTACACACCTGCAGAGTTTCAGCCTCCTAGCTTTTTCCCTCTTGGAGAAAAACTACTTTTCAGGGGTATTGTTTCTCTATGCAAAAACATGCTTGAAATGCATAGAGAAAGCTAAAAACAATAAACGGTCATACTGAAACTGGCAGTTAAGCCAGAACCAGGATTGCCTTACCCCTTTGTAGGGTGGATAGTACCCTACACATCTGCGGAGTTTCAGCCTCCTAGATTTTTCCCTCTTGGAGAAAAACTACTTTTCAGGGGGTATTTTTTCTCTATGCAAAAACATGCTTGAAATGCATAGAGAGTGTATAATCCATTTTTATTGAACGTCAAACACATTACAAAGTCATACAAAGAAGACAATCAAAAAACCACATCAACAGTAAAGATTACAGAAAGTATGATATTGGTTTAGACAAAAGCAAAGAAAGATTAAAATACAATAACAGACAAACTATTGGTGCTGAAATGTCAGCACTAGCCCTACAAATTAGCCTACTATCAGATGTGAGAAAGCATGTCGTCGTCGCAACCAAAACTTTAATTTTTGAATCATAATGGCAAGAGGATAAGTGTCGTGCGTCTTGTTCTCCTTACACCTGGCATACCATAACACATATAAGGAGGAGACCAAGAAAAAATCCATCTCCTCTATAACGGCATCCCAATAACAACCATAATCCCCGTGCAGGAGTTTCCCCATCGTAACCGGTAAACAAACATGGAACCCTGAAACATCGCCGAACCTGTGCCCAAAAGGCTACAGCCCGGGAACATGTCAAAAGAGCATGTGATGAGTCCTCCTCCCCCAAACAACCCCTTCTGGGGCAGAGTTTGTCCTCCATAGCTCTAAAGGGTAAGGAGGCACATACCGGTAACTTATCCAATGACGCCCTCCAAAGAAGGTCTGACCACTGCGGAATATTCTTGTATCTCAGCTGTCTCTGTCTTAAGCCATGAAATTGAAATGCAGTATAGCCATCATATCCATTTCGTCTGACATAAGTGTCCATGATGGAGGCATACCACCCCTTGTGTGGCAAGGTGATGGGAAGAGATGCAATCTTATATCTCATCACGACAATCTGCAGGTCGTGTAATTCCTGGCCTTCGATGCCCCTCGTCCTTTTCCCTTGCATCAGTTTTTGCCAAAACAAGAAGTTTGCAGCATAAGTCAATGCCCCAAGTAAAGAATCACGTCTATTCATCAAATGTGCCCACACAAAGTGCAAATATAAACAGTGCAAAAAAATGAATGGATGCTGCATATCTAATCCACCCTGGTGGCCAGGAGAATACAAAACACCTCTCTTTATGGGGTTCAACCCTGAGCTCCAAAAGAAGGTGAATATCTGCTTTAGTGTACTCGCTGTCCATGAAACTGGAAAAAAGTATACCATAAAAATGTGCAACAACCTGCCGATAAAAAAAGTGGTCAATAAATATACCCGTTTAACATATGTCAGTTGGAATGTCGCCCAAAACTTAGTGCGGGCTAGAGCATTACGTAACACTTTTTGACATCCGTCCGTGACATATGTGGTGGACCCAAAGGGCACCCCTAGAATGGTAACACCCACCGAGTTGAACTTTAGAGATTGCTGGGAGGGCGGGCCTGCGGACCGCATGGTATAACTTGCGGATTTTGCCATATTCAAGGATAGGTCTACCCGTGGAAATAAGGGTATCAAGACATTTTGAAACTGACACTGGAAGACTGACATGTCCTCAGCCACATATATATCGTCCGCATAAGAGAAAATGCGCGGAGTTGCTACTCCCATGCAAATGTAAGAATGTGGTGCCAGGAGAAGGCTTCTCCGAAATTGGCAAAGTACCGCACTCACCACCAATACCAGGAGAAAGGGGCTAAGGGGACAACCCTGTCGTATGCCATTACCCATTACAACAGAGCCACCAAGCCAGCCATTAATGACCGGTGTCAGTGTGGAATGAGCGTGAAGCGACAGGATACATTTTTTGAATCTCACATCACAACCATACATCGTCAAAATATCTGCCAAAGCGGAATGAGAAACATTATCAAACGCCTTCTGGATGTCCGCCGTGACCAGAAGGGCTGAGGCATTTGTCCGAACATAACCCGTGATTTGCTTTACATGTAGCAACTCAAAAATTGGGCATCCCGGAATGCCGTAGACACCCACTTCCACAATATGTGGCAACACTCTCCACAACCTCAATGGCAACACCTTTGTGAGGATCTTGTAGTCGGTGTTGCAGAGTGCTATCGGGCGCCAATTGGTCAAAGAGGCGCGGTCTCCCTTTTTGAAAATAAAATATATCGTGGTATGTAAAGCCTTGCTATCCATAAAGCCACATCTTAGCCAATCATTAAATACATGCAGCAGCCGGCAGAGGCAATCTGGCGGCAATAAAACATAAAAGGCATAGGGGATCCCATCAGGTCCCGGGGCCGTGTCCCTTTTGGCCAAGACTTGCAAAGCTTCTTGCAATTCAGCCAGCTGAATGTCTGCATCCAATTCTGCCTTGAGCGCTGACGCCATGGGGGGCAAGGGCCAGTGCAGAGGGGTAAACCCTTTCCCTTGGTACTGTTCTGCTAAGTAATCATGGACAATGTCTAGCATACCCTGTTAGTATTATCTAAATGTCCCTGTTATCCCTCAAAGAAAGCATATGGGCCTGACACCTCACTCTCCTCTTACCAATGTATGGGAGGCAGTGTTCCGCCTTCCCCGTCAAGGAATGTGCCAAATTCTGCAACTAACATGTAACCCTCCGCATAGCCAACATAAACAATTCCTTCAAATGTGACAAAGCAACCTGATCATCATCACATGAACATGTAACATAGTCTCTATATGCTTGAGATGTCCGTCTTTTAAGACTTACATGGTATCTGTGTGCAAAACACTTATAGCGAGACTGCGCCTTCACCTTGAAAGCCATCCACCATTCATGCAACGAGGGATAACTATCCAATAATGTACCATGGTCCTGCCACAATTCATCCATGTAGCATTTTCAAAGGTCCAGTTTGAGCAAAGCTGGAGCCATTCGATATAGCCCACGGCCTGGAGTCATTCTCTCCTTCCTACCAAATGAATATGTAAGGGCCACATGGTCAGAAAAACAAACCAGTACAGAGTCCATATTCTGACAAGTCAGATGTGGCGAGTTCCAACAAAAATCTAAAGTCGTCAGAAAATCTCCCCAAAGATAGGTGTAGCGGGGGGAGGGAGCCATCCTCAAGGAGGCTCCAGACATAATTTTGTAGCATACCTGTACATCCCTTCTCAGAATGGCAGGCCCTTCCTTCAGATGGGAGTTGTAATCACCAAGCACCAACAATGGAAAGTTCACCATTAAAAATGGGGACAACATCCGGAACATCCTAGTCTATTAGTCAAGGTCAGTGAAAGCGTAGATAACAACGATCCGAAAAAACTGCTGTTGTACCTTTACATCCAAGAGCAACAACCGCCCAGGAATGATGTGAACCACATACCGGATTTGCACGTTCGACTGGTCGTAAAATACCAAAATTCTGGAGTGAATGTCCAGCCCCTTTGACCAGGTAGAGGCACCACCCCAGACATGGGAGATCTGGGAAATGTCAGAGTCCGTTAATTGTCCAGTATCCAAAAGACAAAGGAGTGAAAAGTTCAGGGTCAAAATCCAGTCCATCACCATAAACCGTTTTCTGCTAGAACAAATGGAGTTGACATTGCAACATGTCACAATGAAGTCAGCCATGGTCATCGTGGTCCGCACCTTTCACCTGATGACCCCCGCCAACTCTAGTCCGGCGAGATCCCTTGTGCCGTCCCCCGCGATCCTTCTTAGATACCTTCTGCCAACTTTGCCCACCTTCCGTTACCCCTTCTCGGCCTTCCAAATCCCCCTCCTGCTCCTCAGAGATAGGGAGTAGGGATACCTCTGCCTCCTCTGGTAGTGGAGTGCCCTGTGCCAGGGAGCCATCCGTGTCAGGGGTATTTTTTCTCTATGCAAAAACATGCTTGAAATGCATACAGAAAGCTAAAAACAATAAACGGTCATACTGAAACTGGCAGTTAAGCCAGAACCAGGATTGCCTTACCCCTTTGTAGGGTGGATAGTACCCTACACACCTGCAGAGTTTCAGCCACTTAGATTTTCCCTCTTGGAGAAATAATACTTTTCAGGGGTATTTTTTCTCTATGCAAAAACATGCTTGAAATGCATAGAGAGAGCTAAAAACAATAAACGGTCATACTGAAACTGGCAGTTAAGCCAGAACCAGGATTGCCTTACCCCTTTGTAGGGTGGATAGTACCCTACACACCTGCAGAGTTTCAGCCTCCTAGCTTTTTCCCTCTTGGAGAAAAACTACTTTTCAGGGGTATTTTTCTCTATGCAAAAACATGCTTGAAATGCATAGAGAAAGCTAAAAACAATAAACGGTCATACTGAAAATGGCAGTTAAGCCAGAACCAGGATTGCCTTACCCCTTTGTAGGGTGGATAGTACCCTACACACCTGCAGAGTCTCAGCCTCCTAGCTTTTTCCCTCTTGGAGAAAAACTACTTTTTAGGTGTATTTTTTCTCTATGCAAAAACATGCTTGAAATGCATAGGGAGTAAAACATTTTTATTGAGACTCAATTAACACACAATTTTATACATAAAAGTAAAAGGTATACAAACTTTCAATTAACTATTTACACCATTACACAGAAATGCTAAAAGCAAGAATGTGTGCTGAAAATCCGGCCCTTCTATGGAATTACATAATCAACATATCTAAACAGTCATGTCTACCTAACCATGAAATCAATTTATTAATCATCACATTTACTGGGAAAATCCTCTGTGTCCTACTTTCTTGACACCTGGCGTGCCATAAAACATAAAGTGAAGAAACCATAAAGAAGTCCGCCCTAGCAATGCCAATGTCCCATATGTGACCATAATCCCCATATAACACCTTCTCCTTGCTCAGTGGAAATAAGCATGGAACCATGAATCTGCGGCGGACCCTCGCCCAAAAAGCGGTTGCCCTAGCACAGTGCAAGAATGCGTGAGCAGAAGTTTCGTCACCGGAGCATCCCTGTCGGGGACATATCCTGCCTCCCGGAGGTTGGAATGACAAGGAAGCCCTTACCGGCAACCTATCTAGTGAAGCCCTCCAAAGCAAATCGTGCCACTGAGGGAATTTGTGGTATCTATCCCTCCGCTGTCGCAAACCATGTAGTTGTAAAGGGGTGTATCCCTCATAGCCATCAACCTGTATATAGTCACGTAGTGTGTCTGCATACCAATCCTGGCGGGTGGCAATCACCCCCTTGGTCCAGAGACGAAACCTGAAAACCACCATTTGTATGTCCCGTAATTCCTGCGGTAACCCACCCCTGACTCTCTTTCCTTGAAAAATTTTTTCCCAGAAATGCGCGTCTGAATTATACATCAGCGCCCCCACCAAAGAAGTTTCCCTGTCTTTCATGCACCGCCACATAAGGTGCAAGTAGAGGATGTGCAAAAATAAAATGGGGTGCTTCAAGCCCAATCCCCCTTTATTTTTCGGGGAGTAAACCACTGCACGTCGAATGGGATTCAAGTGGGAACCCCAGAGAAATTTAAATATTGCACGTAACACAACAGTGGTCCAAACAGTAGGGAAAAAATATACCGTAAAAAGGTATAGTAATTTCCCGAGAAAGAAGGTGTTTAAAAGGTACACTCTCTTAGCATATGTGAGGGGAAATGTGGCCCAGAACTGTAAACAAGCGATGGCTTTCTGTAGAAGCCTCTCACAGTGGTCCTTCACAAAAGCGACCGTCCCAACCGGGACTCCCAAAACCTTTATTCCTTGGGGGTGAAAAGGAATGCCAGTGTCTGCACCATCATGATCATTTTGCAAAGTAAAAGCAGAAGATTTCTGCAAGTTTAGTGTCAATCCAACCTTCCGAAACAAAGGAAGCAAAATTGTGTGAAATTCCCGTCTATACGTGCTGACGTCTTCTGCCAAATAAAGGAGATCATCAGCATAGGAATAAGTCCTGGGTATTTGAATGCCTGTGCATCCAAAAGAGTACGGGGACAAGCTCAGGCTTCGGCGAAACATATAAAAGGTAGCACTGACAACCAAAAGCAACAAGAAGGCGCTCAGGGGGCATCCCTGGCGAATGCCATTCCGCATTGACAAAGACCTACCCCGCCATCCATTCACCACAGGGGTGATGGTGGACGATTCATGGATGGTATGAAGACAAAAACAAAACTTCTCACCAAAGCCATATGCCCGCAGTATCTCAATTAAGGCAGAATGAGAGATATTGTCAAAAGCCTTTGCTATATCTGCAGTAACTATCAAGGCCGAGGGGTGCCGGTGCACGTGTTGCATCACCTGCTTTACTATGTGCAAAAATTCGGCAATAGGCTTCCCAGGGACACCATAAACACCATTTTCTACTATATGTGGCAAAACTGTTCGCAACCTCATTTGAAGAATCTTAGTGAAAATTTTATAATCGGTGTTACACAGCGCTATTGGGCGCCAATTTGTTAGAGAAGCCCGATCTCCTGACTTCCAAATAAATTTCAGTGCAATGTGTAACACCGATCCAGTTTCAAAACCGGCGGTTAACCATGAATTGAACAATTCAACCATTTTCCCTTGGCACTCCAATGGTAGGGCAGTGTAAAAGGTATACGGAATGCCGTCTGGGCCCGGGGCAGTGACCCTTCTGGCCAGAAGGGCTAAAGCTTCCTGGAATTCTCCCACACAAATGTCCTGATCCACACGGGCTCTCATGGCAGCCGCCATGGGTGGCAAAGGCCACCGTAGGTGCCCTCCCTCTTTCCCACCATATTGGTGTTCTAAATGTTGCCCCACCACCTCTAAAATGCCTCTTTTGGTGTTGCACAAGCTACCCATTGTGTCCCGTAAACAGTATAGTCGTTCCCGCCGTCGTGCCCGCTTCCTCCCCACATAGGGCAAGAATTGTTCCGCTGTACCCTGCGTTGAGGTAGCTAGCCGCCGTAGCTGTCCCCTTACCCTCTGCATTGCTAGGGTGAACATCGTCTTTAAATGACGGAGGGCCTGCAATGCATCAGAACCTGAACTGACAATATAGTCCCGGTAAGTTTGCGACGACTCCCTTTTCATCTCCATGTAATACCTCCTCGACAACCACCGATATCTGCTCCCAACCTTCTTTTTAAAATCTTCCCACCATAGCGTTGGAGTGTCATATAAGTCCACCAAAGTCAAATGATCATGCCACAACTCGTCTAAGATACATTTCCATAAATCCAATTTCAAGAGCTCAGGAGACATTCTCGGAAACCCTCGACCCGGAGCGTCGCTCATCACCGTCCCAAATGAATGTGTGAGGGCGGCATGATCTGAAAAGCAGACTAAGTCACAATCCATCAAATCACAAGCAAGCGAAGGAGTATGCCAGCAAAAGTCTATGGTGGTCAATAAGTCCCCTCTATGAAACGTATATGGTGGAGATGGAGCCAGAACTAATGAGGCTGCTGCCATGACTGTATGGCATCCGCGAACATCCCTCCTGGCACTGGAAGACCCTTCCAGGAGATGAGAATTAAAGTCTCCAAAGACCATTATAGGGACGTCCACTAGAAGAAATGGTGCCAGCAGTCTAAAGAACCGACAACGCTCCGTGATATCCGGGTAAGCATACATGAAAAAAATCCGGAAAAACTGCATATGTATCTTGACATCCAATAAAAGCAATCGCCCTGGGACAATGTGAACTACATCTCGTATCTGTATGTCCGAGGGTCGATAAAGAACTAATATTCCTGAATGTAAATCCAATCCTCTGGAAAAGATATACTTCCCATCCCAAAGATGCTCTATTTGCAAGAGCTGTTGGTTAGTCAATGGCCCAGTGTCTAATAATCCGATCAAAGTCACCTGCAATGCCAGCACCCAGTCCAGCACCAACAAGCGTTTCCGTAAAGAAACCATAGAGTTTACATTGCAGGTAGTGACTGTAACATTAACCATTGTCATCTGGAATCGCCCCTTTAATGGACTTCTTGATCTTGTTTCGGAGCTTCCGTTGCCGTTTGGAGGAGGAAGTTTTGTCCTTTCGAGTCACGTGTTGCCATCCCTCATCCACATCCGTTACATCCTCCACATCCTGCTGGTGAGCTTCCAATTCCTCTGGGATCGGAAGTAAGGCGACCTCTGCATCCTCTGGCAGTGGGGTACTGTGAGATGGCAGTGAAGCAAGAAGTAGTCCACCCCCGCCCTGAGAAAGGTCTGGGGAGTGGTTGTTCTGCATCGAAACTTCTGTGTTAACCTGTGGATGTGTCACCAACTGTTCCTCTGATGGTGATATAGAGACATCAACTAGCACATGTTCCTTAGAAATGTCTTTCTGCACTGGTCCTGTTTGCTGTTCTAGCCGTGTATGCAATTGGTCCGTCTGTTTCTGCAATACAGTCTCCCTCGGTGGCGGGGCATGTTCCGCCATGGTACTCATCTCCTGTCTGTTCTCTGGAGTAACCGGGGAAAACATGGCATCGCATTCAGTCCAATGGTGCGCCCCTGCGCACAGGGTGCAGCTCTTTTTACAGTCCCTGGCAAAGTGGTCTCTATTCCCACATTTAGAACATCTCCTGACGGGACAGTCTGTTACCACGTGTGAAAAATCCCCACAGAAATAGCATGTGCGGGGTTGTCCGGCATATCTCAAAACTCCCCTTTGGCCAGTGACAAAGCAAACACCTGGGATGTGCACAGGTCCAGTTTCCTCCATCCTGAGATCTACCCATGCTATCCATCCTCCATCCCAGGCTCCACCCGCTGCCGCATCATACGATTTGTCCATGCGAATCACCTTGTCACAGTGCCGTGCCAAATACTCCTTCACCTGGTTAGGGTCTACTGAAATGTTTCTAAAATGTATGGACACCTTACGGCGGAACTGTACACTGACTTTCGAAATCTTGTATTTGGCTACTGATGAAATATCCCCTCTCGCCAGAAACGTAGACTGAAATTTCAATGCCATTAGTTGTGTCTCGAAATATATATCCCCATAAGATTCCTTCCCGAAGTGGACTATTGCGCAAATTGTGGAAATTGGAAATCCTAATGGAGAGAGGATATCCTTCCAAATGTCCGCCCTGCTCGTGGGCCGTCCAGTTAGTGTCTGAACCTTCACTGAAGGCTTTTGTAGTATTCTAACCCTGGGAGGGGGGGGACCTCTGCCTCCACAGCCGCCACCCCAGCATACGTCCGCTCTTGTGAATGTCTTGATTCCTCTCTGTGGTCCTGATCGTGTGAGGGAAGGCCCTCTGAACTGCGGGTGACATCCTCCGCTGTAATCCTCCTCTGTTTGAACTGTCGGCCCTGATCGTGTCCCAATGGCTGTTCACCATCGCCCCTCTTTTTAAAGAGGTGTCGCGACCTCCACCAATTGAAGTAGGGGGCATCCGATCCAGTGATTCAAACTCCCTCCTCGCCAGGCTGTCCACTACGGTGTCCCCCAGGCGGTCCCCTTTCACCATCCGGAGAATATCGCCTTGCATCTCTGGCTCCTTCATGGTCTGTCCCATTTGCTGGGCTCCTGTCACACAGCCTGGGTTCCTCACAGCAATGAGGCTATCTCCTGAACCATCTGATGTGCTCCAACTTGTGTAGAGGGCATCCCTATGTACCTCTCCTGTGGAGACAGAACCTGAAAACAGGCTCTGTGAACAACCTTCCTGCGACAGGCTATCATCCATCTCCTGCAAGTCCGTACTTCTTCGCGACCCTCCACCCTCCTCAGCGTCTTGGACGAAGGATGTGGAATCCGATAGATGAGTGTCCGTAACAGCTGCTAATGTCTGTGATTGAATGAAAGATGACTGCTCCCTCTGAGCCCACTGCATCTTTCGAGCTGATTCATCCACCATGTCAGTCCGTCCACCCTGCGGACCCTCCACAGGTCCTGATGTAGAAGCTCGCATCTCTACTGCTGCCATGTCCTGCTGCTGTTGCAATGAAACTGAGGCTTGAAGTGGAACATCTGCCCCCTCAGCCGGCTGAGAAGCCCCCCTTAATGAAGAAGGAACAATGCCTTCCTGCGACCTGGTAGTGTCCTCTGCTAATAAATCCGTTGCGTTGGTAATGCTGCCTTTAGCCCCTGACCTCAGGGCTAACTGCTCCTTCTCTGCATTAAAATGTATAGATTGTCTATGAGGAGTCCTGATGTCAGCACTCCCAACACCTACATCTGTTGTTTCTAGCCTCTGCCGTGTTCCCTGGGCGTACATCACCTCCTCCGACATCCTTGGACCCTTTCCTGTGGCAGAAATTGCATTTTCTGCAATATTTGAAGCAATTGAAGGTGGCAAAGAGAAACCAGCGTTTGAATGCGCTAAAATAGCCTCAGGCAATGTAGAAAAAGCCGTTTTTTCTGTATGAGCAACTTCTGAAGCTGCAGGAACAAGTTTAAAGGCATGACATTTCTGGAAACCATGAAAACCTTGTAGAACAGGATTTTTAGCAGTTATTTCACCTGGCCTCACATCCGGAGCATGATTAGATTCAGCAGGAGCAGTGCTTGTAACCGCAGCATTTAAAACCGGCAAAAAGTGCACTTTTTTTCGTTCTGAAAAAGCAGTAACTGTTGTGCTCATTTCTGTAGCATGACAGCTCGTTCCAAAGATAGATCCTACCTCCGGACCTCTAAGACAAGGTGCAGAAGCATTTTCAGACCTGACAACAGCTCCCATGAGCGGCAGGGAGAAATCCAAATCGGTGAAGCTGTTCTGCTCCATTTCCTCGGCCCAATCTAGTACAGAATGTGTCAGCAAATCGCGATCCTCGTTCTGCAACTCTTTCTGACTTTGTTGAAGTGCATGCTCCTCTCCTGCAACAATTTCCAGTAATTCCTGAGTGGGAATAGGACGAAATCCATCAGAATCAACTAATTTAGCAGCTGCAGATGCAGCAAACTCTCGATTGTTGTCCGCCATCATAGGGAAAGCTAAAAACAATAAACGGTCATACTGAAACTGGCAGTTAAGCCAGAACCAGGATTGCCTTACCCCTTTGTAGGGTGGATAGTACCCTACACACCTGCAGAGTTTCAGCCTCCTAGCTTTTTCCCTCTTGGAGAAAAACTACTTTTCAGGGGTATTTTTTTCTATGCAAAAACATGCTCTAAATGCATAGAGAAAGCTACAAACAAATGGTCATACTGAAACTGGCAGTTAAGCCAGAACCAGGATTGCCTTACCCCTTTGTAGGGGGATAGTACCCTACACACCTGCAGAGTTTCAGCTTCCTAGCTTTTTCCCTCTTGGAGAAAAACTACTTTTCAGGGGTATTTTTTTCTATGCAAAAACATGCTTGAAATGCATAGAGAAAGCTAAAAACAATAAACGGTTATACTGAAACTGGCAGTTAAGGCAGAACCAGGATTGCCTTACCCCTTTGTAGGGTGTAGGGTACTATCCACCCTACAGAGTTTCAGCCTCCTAGCTTTTTCCCTCTTGGAGAAAAACTACTTTTCAGGGGTATTTTCTCTATGCAAAAACATGCTTGAAATGCATAGAGAAAGCTAAAAACAATAAACGGTCATACTGAAACTGGCAGTTAAGCCAGAACCAGGATTGCCTTACCCCTTTGTAGGGTGGATAGTACCTTACACACCTGCAGAGTTTCAGCCTCCTAGCCTTTTCCCTCTTGGAGAAAAACTACTTTTCAGGGTATTTTTCTCTATGCAAAAACATGCTTGAAATGCATAGAAAGCTAAAAACAATAAACTGTCATACTGAAACTGGCAGTTAAGCCAGAACCAGGATTGCCTTACCCCTTTGTAGGGTGGATAGTACTCTACACACCTGCAGAGTTTCAGCCTCTTAGCTTTTTCCCTCTTGGAGAAAAACTACTTTTCATGGGTATTTTTTCTCTATGCAAAAACATGCTTGAAATGCATAGAGTAAACCAATGTTTATTTATAAGAAAAACACAAAATACAATGTATAAGACAGATTTGCACTATTTACAATATGACAAACATACAAAAAAAGGAAACATGAACACACATTACACAACATATTTACAAAATCCAGAATGTGTTAACCATGCAGCAATCTGAGCACACAAAATAATATTAGAACAACAAAAGGTTGTTTGCAATTCCCTGCATCATGCCAGCCAAATATAATATAATGCAGTGAACAACACAAAGTCCAAGTGTCTATCAACAGGGGACAAAAAATGGCCATAATTGCCATAAAGACATTTTTCCAAAGTCAAAGGAAACAGACCCTGTACAGCAAATCGCTGTCGAAACAGAGCCCAAAACCCCTTTATTCTGGTACACGTGAAAAATATGTGTCCTGGCGATTCAATTTCTGTACAACCCCTAAAACAAGTGGAAGATGTGAAACCTCCTTCTCGAAAGATCCGAGGCAAAGGTAAACGATTTAATGAACATCTCCTCAAAAAATCATGCCAGTGAGGGGCACGTTTCAAAAACAGTCTACGTTGAGCAATGCTATATCTACGAAATGGGGGATAATCCTGAAAATAATCATAGACATGTCTAGCATCCAATGCAGAAGCATACCACAGTTTAGTTGGCAAGGTAGTATCGAAGCGATGGACCCCATACCGGATCACAAACATACGAATATCCACCATTTCTGTAGAAAAAATTCCCCTCACCCGTTTACCCCTACACAAGGCACACCAAAAAGCAGGAAAAGAAGCAGACAATAACCTGTAAAGCAAAGAATCTTCACCAAGTCGAAGATGCAAAAATAACAAATGAACAAAATACATTTGCAAAAACAAAGTGGGATGCTTTAAAGAGCACCCACCCTTCGAAGGTGAAGCATACAAAACCCCTCTATGCACGGGGTTTAAATCACACTTCCAAAAAAAAGTAAAATACAATCTCAACAAACGTGGAACCCAAGCAAAAGGAAAAAAATATACCATAAAAACATAAATCAACCTTGATAAAAAAAAAGGTAGAAAGAATATACGCTTTCTTCAGATAAGAAAACTTAAAAGTTGCCCAAAAGTCAAAAAGGCCACAAACTTTATCCACCAATTTCTCACTCTGCCAAAACAAAATCCTGAGGACCAAAAGGAACACCCAAAATGACAACTCCAGCCTGAGAAACCCTACAAGCTAAAGAACAACTAGTGGGAATCCCAGCAACTGAAAAAACCACAGACTTTGGCAAGTTCAAAGTCCAACCAATGAAACAAAAAAGAGGAAGCAACACTCCCTCAAAATGTGCCTCCAAAACAGAAAAATCTTCGGCCAAACAAATGACATCATCAGCATAGGAGAATACCCGTGGAAGAAGGACACCCATACAAGAAAAAGAATAAGGTGCAAGAGATAAACAAACCCTAAAGGTCCGTAAGACTGCAGACACCATAATAAAAAGAAGATAACTACTGAGAGGGCAACCCTGTCTAATGCCATTATGCATCCGCACAGGCTTGCCCTGCCAGCCATTAACCACCGGAATGATAGTGGAACCAGATAACACCGTGGAAAACCAACAACAAAAATCCAAACCAAAACCATAAGCCTTTAGAATAGACAGAAGTACACCATGAGAAAGAGTGTCAAAAGCGTGGGTTATATCACATGACAACACAACCCCAGACTGAGTCCTCAGGAAAACCGCAATAACCTCCTTTAAAAGAAATAACAATTCCTTCGTAGGGCAGCAAGAGATGATGAACACACCTAGTTCCAAAAAGTGGGGCAAACGAGGACGAAGCCTCAACTGAAAAACTTTCATATATAACTTATAGTCTGTATTGCAGAGAGCGATGGGCCTCCAGTTGGCAAGAGAAGCCCTATCGCCTTTTTTCCAGATAAAATGCATTGCAACTTGTAAAAAGGATGATTCTTGAAAACCCTTCACTTTCCAGCTATTGAACAAATCAACAATCACCTGTAATTGGGCATCCGTCAGCAAATCATAAAATTTATACGGAATACCATCTATCCCAGGCGCAGTAGACTTTGCCGCCAAACAATCAATAGCCTCCCTAACCTCAGATAAAGTAACAGCTGCATTCAAGGCAGGCTGGAAAGACTTTGGCATAGGAGCTACTAGCCATGATACATCCACATCTGCCTTGCCACCAAATAAAGATTCCAAATGAGAGTGAACTATATCCAGAACCCTTTGCCTGGAATTCTGCAGACATCCTGCAGAATCACGCAAACATCTGATGGTGGATTCCCTTAAAATTCTTCGCCTACCAACATAAGATAAAAATACTTCACCCTTACCATGCAAAACATGTGCCAAATTAAACAACTTAACCAGCACCCTCTTGTGATTTAAATCAAAAAGCCTCCTCAAGGAAGCAAAAGCCTCCGTGAGATTAGAGGAAGCAGTAGAATGATAATCATGATATGCATTCTGAGTCTGCGCCTTTAAAGTCTCATGAAAATGACGCAAAAAACATTTATAACTGTCTAATAATTTTGACTTAAAATCAAGCCACCAGGCAGATAAATTAGGATACAGAGACAATAAAGAAAAATGGTCTCCCCACAATTCAGTTAATACATGACTCCACAATTCCTGGCTCAAATGAATAGGAGATAAACGTAAAAAGCCTTTACCTTTAAACGCCCCTCCCTGAATCCCAAACCCATAAACCAAAAAGGAGTGATCCGTAAATGGGAGTAAGGTAGATGCCAGGAGGTCCACAGCCATCCCAGCAGAATACCAACAAAAATCAATACACGAGGACACAGCCCCATGATGATAAGTAAATGCGGGCGCTGGTGCCAATAACAACCTAGCAGACTTCATCACTCCATAGAAAGTCTTTACATCCTGATGTTTGCTATGTTGGCCCTCAAGGAGGTGAGAATTAAAATCCCTACACACCAGTACTGGGAAATCCACCATAAGATAAGGGGACAAAAAAGAAAAAAGCTTTACTCTTTCAGCTAAAGCAACATAAGCATACATAAATAATAGTCGGTAAAACTGGCCGAAAATAAAGAAATCGCAGAGGACTAACCGTCCTGGCACTAAATGTAAAAAAATCCCGAACATCAGCATAGTCTTTTTTACAAAGGACCATGATCCCAGAGTGTCTGTCCAACCCCAGCGATACATATGCCCTACCACCCCCACAGGGTAATCCATTGGTGGATAACAGCAGCGGACCAAATGCCAATGTCCACCAAACACACGATGTCTGCCAACACCGTGGACAACCAGTCAATGACCTGAAATCTTTTCACAGTCGATAGTAAAAGATTGATGTTACAAAAGGCCACCTGCAGCTCACCCATTGCCATGAGCATGCTGAGCAGCCAATCTTGCCCTCTTTACACGCTGCTTCTCCTTTCTCCGCACCGACGAAGCAGATTCTTCTGTGACCTTGTCTTCATCAACAGGAGATTCCTCCATCTGCTCTTGAGAGTCAGTGACAACCGAGGTAGTATCAGTATCCATATCATCTCCGTCTGCAACAATGGATTCCACATCCTGAACTGGCTCTGCAGGATCATCATCTAAAATAATAACAGGCTCCTGCAACAAAGCCTTCTGTGTTTTCCCTGTAACAGATGGCACAGAAGCACCAACCACTCCCTTGCTCAACGTCGAACCTCCAGGAGGTGTAAAAGTAACCTCAGAGGAGACCAAGACAGCCTCCTTAGAAACACCCTTTTGCCGTGTTACAGGCACAACCCCCTTCACAGCAGGAGATGCTGATACAGGCTCATCTTCACCACGTAAAGGCACCTGAGCAGAAGCAGTAGAAAACACCTGCGGGCAGTCTGCCCAATGATGAGGGGTATTGCAGTAATGACAGTGCTGTTTGCAGTTTCTAGCAAAATGATCAAGAGCTCCACATAATGAACACTTCCGTGCTGGACAATCCTGTACAACATGGGCAAAGGAGCCACAAAAAAAGCAATGTCATGGCTGACCCTGGTAACGGATAACACATCGCTGCCCCGAAATGAAACAGACACCAGGTATATGCTGTAATCCAGCAGACGTAACAGTGAGAGACACCACTGCCTCCCACCCCCCATCTCCAGGCAGAGCCCTGGAGAATGTTTTCGAAACAGAAAAAACATGGGTGCAATATCGCAGTAAATAACTGCGGATGTCTTCCATGGAAACATAAATGGTGCGAAAGTCTAGTCTGACTTTTCTACGCAGCTGTATATCCAAATGAGATATGCCATAATCAGACCAAGGCAACTCCTGCTGATGTGTAGTAAAGTATGTAGCAAACTCAGCTGCCGCCTCTTGAGAATCAAAAAAGATATCTATAAAGGGTTCCTTGCCCCAAGGAATGACTGCACATAAGGACCGTAAGGAAACCCCAGCCAGGCGCAATAAGTTTTGCCCCACTAATTCCTCCATAACCAGGAGCCCCTTCATGGATTTTATCCTTACATAAGGTTTGGGAATGATTCTACCTGCTGCAGAAGCATAAGCCCCAGTCAAAGAATGCACCGCTGCCTTTTCAGGCCTAGGCGGCAATCCTGAAGTTTTCCCAGTCTTTCCTGAAATTGTGGCTGAAAAAGAGTGCTGAAAATCGGCCTGAGCCCAGCCAGAAGTCCCGGGAAAAACGGGAGAACCAGTCGCGTCTATCCCAGACATTTTAACATTAGGAGAAGCAGAAACATTTTGAAAATCAGTCAAATTCAAAACTACACCTGTTTGTAGCAAGGAGGACCCTGCCACAGTGTTTCCCAAATCAGTTTGAGTTAATCCAGAGAAGTGTAGCACCGAAGCAGCTAGAGAGCCAGCAGGAGGAGCCTCTTCAGGCATATCCGAGCCCCAAGTTAGAAGAGCTCCAGTTTGTGTATCCCTTGAGTCTTTTGAACACAAAACAGAACCCTGAGATAGAGCAGGATCCAACAAATCAGCTGTATTGGAAAGTAAATCTCCTGAAGTTGAAATTCCAGTAGTAGCAACACTAATTGAAGCTGCAAGAGCAGCAGCAGCACCTTCAGCAGCCGCCATCTTGAACGGGCTTACTGAAACTGGCAGTTAAGCCAGAACCAGGATTGCCCTACCCCTTTGTAGGGTGGATAGTACCCTACACACCTGCTGAGTTTCAGCCTCCTAGCTTTTTCCCTCTTGGAGAAAAACTACTTTTCAGGGGTATTTTTTCTCTATGCAAAAACATGCTTGAAATGCATAGAGAAAGCTAAAAACAATAAACGGTCATACTGAAACTGGCAATTAAGCCAGAACCAGGATAGGCTTACCCCTTTGTAGGGTGGATAGTACCCTACCCACTTGCAGAGTTTTAACCTCCTAGCTATTTCCCTCTTGGAGAAAAAATACTTTTAAGGCGTATTTTTTCTCTATGCAAAAACATGCTTGAAATGCATAGAGAAAGCTAAAAACAATAAACGGTCATATTGAAACTGGCAGTTAAGCCAGAACCAGGATTGCCTTACCCCTTTGTAGGGTGGGTAGTACCCTACACAACTGCAGAGTTTCAGCCTCCTAGCTTTTTCCCTCTTGGAGAAAAACTACTTTTCAGTGGTATTTTTTCTCTATGCAAAAACATGCCTGAAATGCATAGAGAAAGCTAAAAACAATAAACGGTCATACTGAAACTGGCAATCATACAAATTTTATTTTCTTAAATTCATTTCAGTTCTTAAACAAATAAATTAAATTCCAAAAAAATATGTTTTAACTTTCATAAATTAATAAAAAACATTAGTTTTCCCATTTACATTTTTTAACCATGCTTTCAGTTGCCTAATAATAAAATTTAATGAATACATTTTCCCAGTTTTAATTTCCATTGCTCTTGCTCTCCACATTACATACATTAATATTACCAAAAAAAAATCTGTTTTACTAATTTCATTACTCCAAATTTGTCCATAGTCTCCATATAATAACTTTTCTTCTGTCAGTGGAAATAAATAAGACGGGTTATAATTATTTTTAACATAATTCCACAGTGGTTGTATTCTTATACAGTCAATGAATACATGTCTCATATCTTCTTTAACTTGACAGTCCATTCTGAAACATTTTTTTTGTTGTTCCACTTTAGTAAAATAATTTCCCCTAATAGGTAGTCTATTTAGGGAACATCTCCATATAAAGTCTTTCATTTGTGGCATCTTGATTAGCTGCTTTTTTCTTTTCTTCAGTGCTTACTTCCTGCTTGTAGACATTTCTTCATATGGATGTATAACAATTGTTTTCATAATATTATTGTACCATTCTTTTCTAGTTTCTGGCAAATTTATCACAGTGTTTTTATATTTTAATAAAAAAGTCTGTATATTTTTTAATTCTTCATTTCTAACATTTTTTATTCTTTTTCCTTGTAAACATTTCTGCCAAAATTCATTATTTTCCATTAACAACAATTTAGACATTTTAGTATTTTTCTTTCCTTCTATATGTTTAATTAATGGATACAAAAATACTGTTTTAAGAAAAATGTCAGAATTAATTAAGGCACACCCACCTTGATTTTTGCAGCATATAAAATACCTCTTTTTATTGGATTAAACTTTACTCCCCAGAAAAAGGAGAAAATGCTTTGATTCATTTTTGTCGTCCATTGATCTGGAAAAAAATAGACTGAGAACATATATGTCAGTGTACTTAAAAACATTCCATTTAACAAATATACCTTTTTATCATATGATAAGTAAAACGTTTTCCAAAAATTTAATTTTTTACATGCCTTATTAAGCAAATTTTCACATATTTTCTTTGTGTATTCATTCTTTCCATAAGGTATACCTAAAATCATCATTCCTTCTTGTGTTGATTCAAAATCCTTCAGGGTTACTACACTGGATACATCCCCACATAATATTTTTGTTTTGGCCTTACTTAATTTAAGGCCTACATTATTAATATTTTCAATAAAACATTTCAATATAATTTTTAATTTTTCCTCTGTTTCAGTTATTGTCACATCATCTGCATATGAAAAGAAATTTGAAATCCACACATTTTTACATAAAAAAGCCTCCTTTGTTATTTTCATCTGATTTCTCACTTTGGTTATAAAGTACAAATATAGCTGCTCATTGGATATCCTTGTCTAATTCCATTTTTAACCATAATTCTGTTACCTTTCCATCCATTTATAATGGGTATAATGTTTGTTGATGTATAAATATTTTTAATGCAATTTACAAACTTTTTTCCAAAATTATATTTTTGTAATATATCAAACAATGCTGCATGTGATACATTATCATACTAAGGTCACATGACATCATCATAACACTTTTATTTTCTATTGTATAATTTGCCACCGCTTTATAAATATGTAATAAATCATTTAATGGTCTTCCAGTAATAGCATATACTCCTTTGTCTACTATATGTTGCATCTGACTTTTTAATCGCATTTGTAATATCTTACAAAATATTTTATAATCTGTGTTGCACAAACTAATAGGCCTCCAATTTTCTAAATTACTTTTTTCTCATTTCTTCCATATGAAGTTTATTAATACCATCAAAAATTCTTCATAA
This sequence comes from Protopterus annectens, assembly GCF_019279795.1. NCBI lineage: Eukaryota > Metazoa > Chordata > Ceratodontiformes > Protopteridae > Protopterus > Protopterus annectens. The sequence continues at coordinate 336,703,725 of NC_056743.1, forward strand.
AATGTACCTTGTGTATACCATTCATTATATAATTCACACAATACTTTTATCTGTTCCTCATTTAGATTTCCATAAAAATCATATGTTATACCGTCCATTCCTGGAGCTGAATTTTTAGCTTTCATTATTGTAATATGTTTTAATTCATGTACTGTAATGTTTTTGTCTAATTTTTTTTTTTAACGTCTTCACACACTATTGGTATATCCCACTCAATTTTATTATATTTTTCCTGCATATAAATCTGATAAATATTCTTGTACTACTGCCATCATTCCTTCCTTATCTTTATGTATTATTCCATTTTTATCCTTTAAAGACACCATCTGGGTTTCTTTTCTCAGTGTCTGCTTTCCTAAATATGGTAATACTTGCTCACCTTTTCCTTTTAATGTAAAAGCTAAATTCCATAACTTGGCTTTGACTCTCATACAATTGTATGTGTATAATTTTCTTAGCATAAAAAAAACTTCTTCTGATCCATTTTTATAGCTTTTTCATATTCAGAAAAAGTATTACCTGTAAGCTTTTTTAATTGCTTATGAAATCTTTTTACAAAAATTTTATATCTATCTAAAAGTTTGTTTTTAAAATCTATCCACCACATTGAAATATTTGGATATATTTCTAATAAAGTTATATGATCATTCCATAATTCTTTAAAATGTTTTTCCATATAGGTGTTTGTAACCATATTGTGTTATATCTCAAAAGCTGTTTTCCCTTTCCTATATTATTTATTTGACCAAATATAAAAGTTAATGCTTTGTGATCAGTGAATGGTAAAAAACTTGAAATATATTTTACACATTTTAGAGTTTTACTGCAACAGCAGTAATCAATTATTGTTTTTCGTAATGTATGATAGTATGTAGATTCATTTTTTCCAACTATTTCCAAATTTCCTAGTTTTAATAAATCTTTACATTTTTTTATATCTTTCTTTTTTTGATTCCTCTCTATTTAAATGACAGTTAAAGTCTCCAGTAAATATTATTTTACAGTCTACCAAAAAAAAAAAAGGTTTTATCAAATTAAACATTTTTTCACCTATGTGTTATATATACAAAAGCATTTATAACAATATATCTAATAAATTGTTGTTTATATATTGTATCTATAATTAAAACCCTTCCTGGTAGTACATGTATAATGTATTTTATAACAATATTTTGTTTTTTATATAAAAATAGTATTCCCGAATGTTGATCTGATCCTATTGACCATATAGTTCCTTCTCCCCATTGCTTTTTTCTTCATCCATAATTTTCCCTGTATCAACTAAACAAATGACATCATCTTTTATTGTTTCTATCCATTCATATATCTGTAATCTTCTGTATAAAGTTTGCATTCCATTTATGTTGCATATTGTCATTGAAAAATTATCCATTACCCAGTTGTTTTTCTCCTTCCTTTTTTTCATTTATGTTTATAAACATTTGTTCTGTATCATCTAATATGGACTTATATTTATCAAAAATTAAAATTGTTTCTATATTATTTATCTCTTCTTGTTGTTCTTCTTGATTTTTTCCATCACCTTTTCTTTTCTTTTTTCTTTAATATATAAATCACACATCTTATATTCATGATTGCCTTTACATATTTTACAATGTGTTCCACATTCTTTTGTTCTATGTGTTTTAGAATTACATATTTTACATTTTATATACATACAATGTTGTATAATATGATCTAGTTTTCCACAATAAAAGCATATACGTGGTTGTCCCTCATAACGTATTGTACCCTTAAAACCAGATATATAACAAACTCCATATAAATGTTTTATTTCATTACTTTCTAATTTTAATTCTGCATATACAACCCATGACCCATCCCAAATGCCCTCTATTTCAGGATCCTGATATCTGTAGATATTATGTACTTTTTCACAGAATTTTTTAAAAAATGTCCTTATATCTTCTTCTTGTATATATATTGTTTTAAACCGTGCTTTAATTTTTTTCCTAACACTTACATCTCCTTGTATTTGAAAGGAATTCCATGGTAGCATACAATTTCTTTCTTTAAACTTTTCAAAAAATAATTTTGCTATTTTTCTATTTTCAAAAAATATATCTATGCAATTTCCTTCTTGTTTACTGTATATAGCAGTAATATCTGATATTTTAATTCCTAAAGGTTTTATTTTTTTCCATAAATATTCTTTTTTTTACATATTTTTTATCATTAGTCTGTAAAATAATATGTGGTTTAGAAATTAATCTTTTTCCTTGTTGCATATCTAGCATGTAAAATTCTTGCTCTATATCATTTATTTCATTTTCCATTTTTTGTGAAATCTTCTATAATTTGTATATCATCCTTCATTTGTTGTGTTTTATAAGAAATTTCATAGTTTTCTATCCCTTCTGTTATTTTTTCCATAAGGGACTGTTCTATTAATTCCATTAAAGCTTGAGAGTCTTTACAAAATGCCTGTGTTATATTTTGTTGTTGTACATTATTATTGTTATCCATCTACAATCATCTGTTTTTCCTCTATATTTTCATGTATTTTGGGCCTTTTGAGAGGTCTGTTTTTCTTTTTATGTACTATCCATTTAGAGGTTTCATCCTCACCTATTTTATTATACAGATCTTTGTCTAAAAAAGGCAAAGATGATCTTCTACCCCTAAGCCTAGATGTAGAATATATCATAGAATTGTCATTTGTTTGTATTTGTAATATATCAACTTCAGAATTTTCTGGAGTCAAAATAGTCTCTTGTTCTTCTCTTTCTTCTTTTCTATCTTTTAATATTTTAATATTACTATTTTTTGTTCTAAATTCATTTCCTATTTCTTTACTGGTTTTCCTCTTTTTTTCTTTTTGTTTCTGTTCAATAACATTTCCTTTTTCTTTTTCACTACTTTCTTCTTTATTATTATCCTCATTTTCTATTTGTTTATCAATTTCCGTCCTAATTTCCATATTTTCCTCTTCATTTTCTCTTATTGTTTCTCTTATTGATGGGAAGGCCTTTTCACATTCTGCCCATGTATATGCTCCTTGACAGTATCTACACCTGGTTGGACATTGCTTTGTGTAATGTTCTGTAGACCCATACTTGGCACATTTCCTGACTGGACATTCTGACAGAATATGCTCGAAAGATCCACAAAAAAAGCAGGCTTTAGGTTGACCAAAATATCTGATTGTTCCCCTTTGTCCAGCTATAAAGCAAACCCCTGGAATGTCTTATTCCAGTTACTGTTATTTTTAATGATATTGTAGCTATCCACCCTCCATCCCAGATGTTTTCTATTTCTTTGTATAGGGATTTGTTTATTTGATATATTTCTTCACAATAATTTAATAAAACATCTTTTATTTGTTCTTCTGTGATATAGACTTACAATGCAGTGTTATTTTCTTTTTGATACTTATTCCCAAAGCTGAAACTGTATATTCTTTCCATGGTGTCTGATTTTGCCTTAAAAGAGGCATAAAAATTTGCTGCCACTACCTGAGATTCAAAAAAAAGTCTGCATATTTTTCCCTTTCTACTAAAATCATTGCACATACCTCTTTTGCTATTATGCCTAAAGGTTTTAAAACATGCAGCCATAAAGTTTTCTTATCTATTGTTCCCTCTGTTATTCGTGTTATTCTAACTAATGATTTAAAGGACTTCCTGTAATTGGGTACATTTGTTCTTCTGTTTTCCTTATCTGCTCCTAAAACTTGTACATATGTGCTTTTCCTGTTATTGTGTACACTTTTATCTGTGTTGACATTGATGGGATCCACTATGTCCATTGTATCACCCCAATTGCTATTTACTTGTTCCTGTTGTTGTTTTTGTTTATTACTTTCTGTATTTAAAAGTTTTTGTAAATGTTCCCCTGTAAAGGATTTCAACTTTTCTATTTCATTCTTCTCTCTTAAAAGTTCTTTTGAAAATTCCGGCACCCTTTGAGACAAAGGAGTTGTGTGTTCTGCCTGCATTAATAACTGTAGGAATTCATTTTGAAAACCTAATGGCCTTCTTTGTTCCAAAGATACACTGTCATATAATTTACAAGCAGTTTCAAAATCTGTCTAGCTGCATCTAATATTTTCTCCCATATAGTTTTATTTTTTACATTACATTGTGCATTTTCTTTCTCAACTTCATTATTCACATTGCATTCAATGACATTTACATAATTGCCTTCTTTATTCTGTATTTCAGCGTTATTATCATTCATTTGCATTTGCACATTCAATTCTGAAACAGTAGATTCATTAACATTAATCACAGCATTTTCTAAAGCTTCTTTTTCTTTTTCCATTATCACTTGCAAAAACCTGTCATAGAAACCTGGTGGAGTTTCCTTAAATACAGTAACTGAATTTAACCGTTTAAAAGCGTCATTTACATTCATTTTTTTGCAGCTAATATAACATTTTCCCACACATTCAATGCATTTGTATTTATTATACTCACATTTCCTATCTTTTGCAAGTCTTCTGTGACATTTTCTTTATGAAAAACAGCTTTGTTTTGTTCCTGTAAGACAAGAGAACCATTAGCAAAATTCACCGACTGCATGTCAGCTTTTAAGCCGAAAATGGAGTTCCCCTGCAGGCATGAAAATGCAGCTTCTCCTGCCTCTATGAAGCTTTTTGCTCGTTCTTTATTTATGTCACTATATACACTATTTTTTGAATGTTCAGTTAAATTCTGTGCTCGGAAGACTTCCGAACTTGTTTTATTAACATTCTGGCTCATGTTTTCATCATTTGCAACATTTAAAGCTAGTTCATTTTTATAATCAGGCCACGGATCTGAGACCCACTTTACAGTACCTTTTTGGCCGGAAATGAGCTTCCCTGGCCGGGAAGAAACATGCTGTTCATCAGCCTGTTCGGTTCCTTGCTGTAGAACACTCACATTAGCTTCAGAATGCACAAAAACACCGTCTTTCTCCTCATTGTTCAAATTTTTCAATTCTATGGCATTTTCCCTCATCAGGATTTCGTTTTCCTCACCTGTAAAGACAAAAAGAGAATTGTTAGAAGCCGTCATACCCGACAGGTGTTCAGTAAAGCCTTCCTGCTGCATGATTCCTCACACAGGCAGGTCGGCCATACTGAAACTGGCAGTTAAGCCAGAACCAGGATTGCCTTACCCCTTTGTAGGGTGGATAGTACCCTACACACCTGCAGAGTTTCAGCATCCTAGCTTTTTCCCTCTTGGAGAAAAATGACTTTTCAGGGGTATTTTTTCTCTATGCAAAAACATGCTTGAAATGCATAGGGAGTGTAATCCGTTTTTATTAAAATTCAAACACAAGAACAAGAAATTCAATTACATATCAAACAAGGGTTTAGTTAAGCAAGAAAAAGCATAAAAAATAAATAATCTATTTCAATTTTATACAATATTATGTATATTATTGTGAAAAGGCGCAATCCTTACTTTTTAATGGAATGGGTAAGTTATAGAATAGCAAAGAAAACCAATATAGTTAACAAATTCAATGTAAGGAAAGAAATAGGTGAGAAATGTACATTCATCAGACCTTTATACCCAAGTTCTAAATTATAAATTAAGGAACAAACATATGCGAATAATTGTGTTGATGTAACCATACCTTCAATTTCTTTATCATTATGGTAATAGGATATAGGCCTTTCGTCCTATTTTCATGACACCTAGCATTCCATAGAAGATACATAGAGGAGAGAAGGAAAAAATCAGCTGTCTCTACACCCGCAGTCCAATAACAGCCATAGTCCCCATATAAAATTTTATTCATCGTCAAAGGGAATAATAGTGGAACCTGGAAGTGCAGGCTTATTTGTTCCCAGAAAAGCGTCGCTCTAGGGCATGTCATAAAGACATGCATGGAGTCCTCTGGGACCGCACATCTGGGTCTAGGACAAACTGCATCCTCAACTGCTCGAAATGGCAATGCAGCCTTGACTGGCAATTTATCTAATGATGCCCTCCAAATTAGATCAGCCCACTGTGGGATCCCCTTGTATCGTGTTCGACGTCGACACAAACCATGTATCTGAAACATGGAGTATCCTGCATAACCATTAACCCGAATATGTGTATCTAAAGTGTGTGCAAACCACTCCCTATGTGATAAGATAATGGGAAGGGTGGAAATGCGAAAGCGCATTGCCATAATCCGTATATCTTGTAATTCCACACTTTCAATCCCCCTCATTCTCTTCCCTTGCATCATTTTATCCCAAAACAAAAAGTTTGCTGCATAAGTCAGAGCCCCCACAATGGAATCAGCCCTTTTTGTCAAGTGCGTCCATATAAAATGCAAATGTAAAATATGCAAGAATAGAATGGGATGATGAAGTCCCACTCCCCCCCGGTGCATGGGGGAATAGACAATCCCTCTCCGTACTGGGTTAATTTTCGCACACCAGAAAAAATTAAAGCAATGTTTTAAAGTGTTTGTCATCCATGTTAATGGGAAAAAATACACCATAAAGATGTGTATGAGTCTCCCAAGAAAAAAGACATTCAAAAGATATGCTCGCTTAAAATATGTCAGTGAGAAAGTAGCCCAATATTGCATTTGAGCCACAGCTTTCTGCAGCGAAAGCTGGCACCGTTCCTCTACAAACATGGAGGTGCCAAAAGGGACTCCCAAAATGGTGACCCCCACTGAATTAAATCGTACATCTGAAACAAGCAAAGTAGGCTGAACAATTTTACTAAAACCCTCCGACTTTGTCATATTGAGAGAGAGCCCTACCTCATTAAGCAGGGGCACTAGCGTGTTTTGAAACTGCTGTTGATATGTATCAAAGTCTTCAGCTATATAGACTATATCATCAGCATATGAGAAAATCCTGGGAGTTGCCACCCCCATGCAGTTAAAAGAGTGTGGGGGCATGAGCAGCCATCTACGAAATTGAAAGAGGGCAGCACTCACTACCAAGACCAATAAAAAAGCACTAAGGGGGCACCCTTGCCGTATTCCTGACCTAAGTAAAACAGGAGTACCCATCCAGCTATTAATGAATGGAGTGACAGTGGAGTGTCGATGCAGAGATTGAAGGCACTGTCGAAATTTTGGGCCAAAGCCATATAAACAAAGAATCCCAGCCAAGGCATCATGAGAAACATTATCAAACGCTTTTGTAATATCCGCCGTTACAAGAAGGGCGGAAGACTGCTGTTGTATATAACCAGAAAGCTGTTTAATAACATGCAAGACTTCAAAAATAGACCAACCTGGAATGCCGTAAACCCCCGTTTCAACTATATGTGGCAATATCTTGCATAACCGCATCTGCAACACCTTAGTAAAAATTTTGTAATCGGTGTTACAGAGGGCAATTGGTCGCCAATTGGTCAATGACGCCCTGTCTCCCTTTTTCCATATAAAATGAATAATGGAGTGCAAAGCCTTACCATGAACAAACCCCTGGTGCAACCATTCATTAAAAAGAAGTACAAGCATATTGAGGCATGCAGGAGGCAGTATAGTGTAAAAGGTATACAGAATACCATCAGACCCAGGAGCTGTTTCCCGTTTAGCCAATTGCTGCAAAGCCTCCTCTATTTCAGGCAAAGTTATATCCACTTCCATCCTATCTTTCAAAGCAGCCGCCATTGGGGCATAAGCCAGGTCAAAGACGGTAATTGTTTGGGCGCATATTGTTCTAATAAATATTCGTGTACTATCTGCAGCATCCCCTGCTTAGTGTTGTCTATCCGCCCCTGATCATTTCTCAAACCCCGCATTTGAACCGGACGCTTAGCCTTTCCCTTCCCAATATATGGGAGACAATGTTCCGCCTTCCCATGCATTGTATACGCTAAATGCTGGAGTTGGGTCGTGACTCTAGACATGGCCAAGGCATACATTTCCTGTAAATGCAACAAAGCAAGATTTACATCTGTACCTAAAACTGCAACATATTTATCATAAGTTTGAGAAGTTTTCAATTTAAGTTCTTTATGATATTGTGTAGATAACCATTTATATCGTGATTTTACTTTAAATTTTAAATCTAGCCACCAATCTTGAATGGAGGGATATATATGTAACAAAGTTCCATGGTCATGCCACAAATCATCCATAATACATCTCCAGAGGTCCAATTTAAGAATTGCTGGGGCCATTCTGAAATATCCTCGTCCAGGAGTCACTCGCCACATTACCAAAGGAATACGTCAAAGCTGTATGATCAGAGAAACATACCAATGCAGACTCCACATCCTTGCAAAGCAAATGTGGAGAATACCAACAAAAATCTATATTGGAAAGTAGATCCCCTCTATGAAAAGTGTATTGGGGAGATGGAGCCAACTTCAATGAAGCAGAAGTCATTAGGCGGTGACAGAGGCGAACGTCCCGCCTAGAGCTGGCGGGGCCTTCCAACAAATGAGAGTTGAAGTCCCCAAACACCATCAGGGGGAAATTGGTCAACAGGAATGGAGACATCATCCGAAACATGCGACATCGCTCATCCAAATCAGTATAAGCATAAAGAACAATCACCCGATAAAACTGCTGTTGATGTTTAATATCCAGGAGCAACATCCGACCCGGGATAATATGAACTACATCCCTGATCTGAACTTCCGTAGAGTTATAAAAAACCAAAATTCCAGAATGAAGTTCAATACCTTTAGAACAAACATAATTGCCACCCCATATATTAGAAATCTGCAAGACATGAGCATCAGAGAGTTGCCCAGTATCCAGTAAAACAAGTAAAGTAAAATGTAAAGGCAATATCCAATCTAAAACCATGAGGCATTTCTTCATAGAATAAATCGAGTTAACATTACAACATATGTATGTGCAATCAGCCATGATCGTCGGTTGCTGTGCCTTTACCTATTCGCTTACCGGTAAGGCGGGGTTTCTGAGAACCCTTCCCACGTGATGCTCGTTCCTTCTTGGAAACCTTCTGCCATGCTGGACCATCTTCAGTGAAGCTGTCCTGATCATCTGAATGCCTGCTGTCTTCAGGAGGTAGTGGTACCAGGAAAACCTCCGCCTCATCTGGGAGCGGCGTTCCTTGCCTCTGTGGTTCCTGTACAATGGGATGATGCACCAGCTGGTCAATGCCATTATCTAGACTGTTGGAATCTTGTAAAGAATCTTCCCTTGAGTCAGACTCTGTTGCACCTGCTAGCTGTAAAAGTGTAGGCTTTCTAGGTGCAAGTGGTTGCTGCCCCTGTTCCTCTGTCACCATCTGATCAGCAGATAGCTGTGGAGGCCTAGAGACTGCTGGTATCTCCTGTAAAGGTGGATCATTATCAGTGAGCGGAGCTGCTATAATAGGTGCCTCCTCCTGCCTTTCATCTGGGGTGGCAGGTGACATCGCATCGCAACGAGACCAATGATGTGGACCAGAGCAAAGTGTGCAATATTCCCGACATTCCCTTGCGAAATGGTCTCTTTTACCACACTTAGAGCATTTCTTGTCTGGGCAGTCGGAAACAACATGTCCAAAATCCCCGCAGAAAAAACATGAGCGGGGCTGTCCCGCATATCTCAGCACCCCCCGATGTCCCATTATAAAGCACACTCCCGGGATGTGGACTGGGCCGGTCTCCTGCAAATTGAAGTCCACCCACGCTACCCATCCACAATCCCAAGCCCCACCCGCAGCTTCATCAATAGACTTTTCCACCCTCAATACCTTGTCTGCATGCCTCAAAAGGTAAGCCTTTATTTGCTCTGGATCTATATGGATAGAACGAAAATGTATGGTCACCTTCCGTCGAAATTGCACATTTACCTTTGAGATTCGGTATTTTGCCACTGTTGGTAAATCTCCTTTTGCCAAAAAGGATGTCTGAAATCGAAGAGCCATGATCTGGCTTTCAAAATATATTTCTCCAAAGGGCTCTTTTCCCCAATGCATTAAGCCACATATAGTAGAAATAGGGAATCCCAAAGGTTTCAATAAGTCATTCCAAATATCCGCTCTGCTAGTAGGAAGCCCATTGATCATCTGAACTTTAATAGAGGGTTTGTGTATTATTCTATACCTCTGTGGGGGGGCCATACCTGGAGATATAGCCGCAGCCGCCCCAGCATAGGATCGTCCGGACCCACCAGCTACCTCTGCCGGGCTGCCCAAAGGAGGGATCATTGGCTCTGGTTCAATCTGTGTAGGTGCTAGAGTTCGACGCTGCTTGGATTGTCTGCCCTGTGGAATTCCAAAAATCTGCTGTTCCTCCCCTCCTCTCTTTAAAGAGATCTCACGACCTCCCTCTTCCATCCTAACCGGTTCCTCTCCCTTCTGTGATGGTGTCTGTCCCGCTGAGCCATTGGTCTCCATACCCTGCAGAATCCTCGGCCTGACATCCGGCTGTCGTTCACTCATCAATGGTCCCATCAGTCGAGGGCTGGTATCATCACAAGAACTCCATGTAGAGTATAAAGATGGCCTATCTAATTGCTCCATATTACAATGTCCTGAAAATAAGCTCTGTGAGCTTCCATTTTGTGTGTCCCAAATATCTGCAGAAGTGGAAGTTATCCCCCTTTCAGGAATGTTGCTAGGCTGGGCTATACTCTGAGCAAGAGATGTTTTTTGTACCGAAATATCTCCTTGTCCCAGTGAAGGGATATGTAGAGGTTGAGCATCTGTCCACCCTTCACACTGAGTTTCTTTTATCTGTTCTTGCTGGTTCACAAAACCCTCATCACTTATCTCCTTGTTTACATGCTGTAGAACTGAAGTTTGCACTAAAAGTGCTTTCTGCTGAAAGCTTGCCCCTTTTCCTGTTTGCTCTATGAGACTAGTCTGTTCCTTAGTTACAGTGAGCCCTGAGACTGACTGGCAATCTCTCAGAGCAACATACGATGTTTCATTAACATGGAAAGTCCCCAAACACTTTTTTTCTTTTTCAGTACATACATGAGAGTTTCCAGCATTATTAATATCCCTGAAACCAGTTTGTATTGTTGTCTGGGCCCTGCGAAGTTGAAAATCACTCTGCATTTGTTGTTGTACACTTCCCTGTCCATCTAGTGGTGGATTTACATGTTTACATGCTGTAAATTTTAAAAAAGGCAATTTAGTCACTTTTTTTCCTTCTGCTTTTGCAGAAACAGTAGCAGCATCAATCGGTGAAGGGGAATTCCCCTTTTCTATAAAGCGATCATTCAACTGAGGTGCAGGCTGCTTATAGCAGCTGTAGCTGCTGGCTGGAAGCCCTAACAAGGGCTGTTGTAAATTTAAGTCCATGGGGCTTGTGAGCTCCATTTCCTCGGCCCAAGATAATAAAGAGCTTACTTGCAAGTCTCGATCTTGTTTTGATAAAGCAGAAACACTCTTATGTGAAGCTCCTTCCACTCCAACAGCAATTTCCATCAATTCTCTTGTAGGACTAGGGCTAAAACCTTCTGCTGAATCCTTTTCAATAACTGCAAAAGCTGCAGAGTCATTGTTAGCAGCCGCCATCTTGAATAGGGAAAGCTAAAAACAATAAACGGTCATACTGAAACTGGCAGTTAAGCCAGAACAAGGATTGCCTTACCCCTTTGTAGGGTGGATAGTACCCTACACACCTGCAGAGTTTCAGCCTCCTAGCTTTTTCCCTCTTGGAGAAAAACTACTTTTCAAACTACTTTTCAGGGGTATTTTTTTCTCTATGCAAAAACATGCTTGAAAATTTTCTCTATGCAAAAACATGCTTGAAATGCATAGAGAAAGCTAAAAACAATAAACGGTCATACTGAAACTGGCAGTTAAGCCAGAACCAGGATTGCCTTAACCCTTTGTAGGGTGGATAGTACCCTACACACATGCAGAGTTTCAGCCTCCTAGCATTTTCCCTCTTGGAAAAAACTACTTTTCAGGGGTATTTTTTCTCTATGCAAAAACATGCTTGAAATGCATAGAGAAAGCTAAAAACAATAAACGGTCATACTGAAACTGGCAGTTAAGCCAGAACCAGGATTGCCTTACCCTGGGATAAGTCACATGACAATACCCCACCAGGAAAATCAGCTGGCATAGAAAAAAACAGCTTTATAGATCTGAAGCAAATCCCAAATGGTTCTACCCAGGATTCCATAAACTCCTGGATCAAGCAAAGTAGGCAAAATACTGGAAAGTCGAAGTTGTAAGAGTTTAGTAAACAACTTATAGTCTGTGTTGCACAGGGCTATGGGCCGCCAGTTGGAAATATTGGCCCTGTCTCCCTTCTTCCAAAGAAATTTTATGGGTATGGAGAGAAAAGAAGTATCATTAAATCCAACAGATAACCATTCATTAAACGACTGTAAAATATAATGTAAATGTGTGTCAGAAAGGGAAACATAAAAACTGTAAGGAATACCATCCAAACCTGGGACTGTCAGGCTTATGGATTGAGCGTAAGACAGTTTGTAGTTCAGAGAGTGTAATAGGCTTCTCAAGTGCAGCCCTGTGAACAGCTGGCAAAGAATTCAGCTTCCAAGTACGTGTAGAAAGTGGTTTTCCACCATAAAGGGTACTTAAATAGGAATGTACAATGTGTTGTAAATCAGGTACAGTATTACACAAGTTACCAGAAGAATTCCGTAGACAAGCCATAGAAGTGGACTTATGTACATGCTGCTTTCCCACAAAAGGAAGGAATTCCTTTCCTGTACCATGAAGAGTATGAGCCAAGTTGAAAAGTTTGACCTTAACTCTTTCCATATTAAGGTCATACAAACATTGTAAAGCTAGAAGGGCAGAGGAAAGATTGGAAAAAGAAACATTAGTATATTTTTAATATGCAAAGGCAGAGGCAATTTTCAAAGCAGAACAATGTGAGTTGACAAAATGTTTATACCCTTTAACCAGCTTGATTTTAAAATCTTGCCACCCTTGTGACAGGGAATCATAAAGAGGCAACAAAGAATTATGACCTTCCCAAAGCTCCTGCCAGAGCTCAATCCAAGCAGGAGACTTCAAAATACTGGATTTAATTTTGGATATGCTTTGCCTCTAGGTGAGTGAGAAGCATGACAAAATGAATAAACCAAATAAACATGATCAGTAAAAGGGAGAATGTTGTAAGAAAAATTTGAACAAGATAAGTTAGCAGTATGTCAGCAAAAATCCACTACTTTCCTGACAGAACCATGAAAATAAGAAAAAGGAGGTGTAAAGCCCATGGAAAGTGTAGCCTGTTTCATAATCATATGGCACAACTTCACATCACTAGGCATGCTCTGTGGACCCTCTAACAAATGTGAATTAAAATCCCCTACTACCAAAATAGGGTAATCCACCTGCAGAAAAGGTAACAAATTTAAACATCTTACTCCTTTCACCTTGACAAGTGTATGCATAAACATAAAAAAATCCTATAATACATATTATGTTTAATGTCCAAACAAGCTAGACAACCAGGCACTAAATGCATAAAATATTTAACTTCCACCGTTGCAGGATTATACAGCACCACAAGGCCAGAATCCCTGATCTAAACCAAATGACCACTGTGAAACATAAGGAGACAAAGTTGACCACTGATCCTGAGCCTCCTGTGACACAATGCCAGTGTCCAAAAGGCAAAGCAATTCCACCTCCTGAGTCTGCACCCAATCCAATATACACATCCTCTTGGTCAGAGACAACATTAAATTAATGTTACAAAATGCCAACAGTAAATCAGCAATAGTCAGAATCTTCCAGGGAACCCTTTCTCCATTGAGACGCCTTCTGCTTAGCCCGAGAAGTAGACCTTCCCCTCTGGGATTTCGGAACAGCACCAGAATTTTCAGCCACAGGTGGAGGCACAACGTCCCCAGAACCAGAGACCTCAGCGACTGCATTAGAAGTGTGCACAACAGAATGCTCAGAAACAACAGGAACCCCTGCCAAAGCTGCTACAGAAGCAGACACGGATACGTCCATTTCTTCCACAGAGGTATCCAAAAGCTCAACAGTCTCAGAGATAACCCCACCTGACCCCCCCCCCGATATGGGTGGGCTGGGAGCCACAAAAGCTGGCACAGGTGGCACAAGTAAATGGGAGGGTCCAGCTATTTGTGAGGTGTGGATGCCAGCCACGTTCATGTCACTGGCAAGTAAATTCTCACCAGGAGCAAGATTAAGCTCTTTAGCAAAAACCTCTGGAGTGGGTACAGAAGGGGGGGGGGTCATCCAAATTTTCTTCCTGCTCCTGTGTTTTCCAAAAGCAATTCCTCAGGGGAAGCCACCAAAGGACACTGGGACCAATGGTAAGCTCCCCCACAATGCGGGCATTTATTAGGGCAGGACCTTGTAAAATGTTCCAAAGAACCACACCTCATGCATTTTGTCACTGGGCAAGCCAGATCAAGTGAGTAAATTCCCCACAGAAAAAACAAAACCCCGGCTGCCCAGCATACCACAATGTACCCCTGTGCCCCCCCCACAAAGAACACACCTGGCAGATGTTTTAAACCTGCTTCTGTAACACTCGTTGTTATCCACGCCTCCCACCCCCCATCCCAGGAAGGTCAGGAGAACAGGTCTTAGTAATGCTGTGAACTTCCGAACAGCACTGTAAAAGAAATGTCCTAACCATGTCTGCTGACATGTAATTGGGTTTAAACTGCAGCCTGATTTTTTTTCTTAAGCTGAACATTCAGCTGTGACACTTCATAATTATTCCAAGGGGAAGTATGCTTATGAGCTGTATAAGTAGAAAAAAATCTTGCAGCAACCAGCTGTGATTCAAAAAATACTTCCATAAGTGATACTGCTGGCCAAGGTATTACACCAGCTAAGTCTATTAGTTTCAAATTGGCCGGCAGCAACAGTTCCTTCCATAACAGTTTCAATGACATCCCAGCAACATTCACTGATTTTATCCTAACGCTGGGTTTCTGTAAAATTTTCTTAGGGGCCGCATGAAGGGAGGCTGCATATGAATGTGTTTGTGTAGTTTGTTTTTTACTAACAGTTGCAGTTTTTGTGCAGGCAGCAGAAGAAAAAGTGTGTTTACTGTTTAAAGCGGAGCCGGCCTTGGCGGGAAATTTAAACTGCTGAGATGTAACCTGAGCTGCCACGGCAGTTTCAGAAGCCGAATTAGAACTCAAATCTGCCATTACATCAAAAAATCTCTTAAAAGAAGATTTTACCTGAGCTGAAGCAGAGTTGTCAGTGTCCAGATTTGTGGGAGAAACAGGATTTAGTTCCATAGCAGCAGCTGCTAATGAATTAGCTGGTGGAGGAAGCTTATTTGTTTAATTTCCCCATTCAAAGATAGCCGCGGTCTGTGTGTCATGATATAAAGTGGAATCCTTGTCAGCAACAGCCCCAGAAGGTAAATTAGCCAAAGAATAACTTTCCATCACTTTTATTTCAGAATTTACCTTAGAAGAATCAGAGTTATCCATAGCAGAAATGCTTTCCTGCACCGAATGCTCCTGCAGAGAGGGAAGTGAGGTCATACTGAAAGTGGTAGTTAAGCCAGAACCAGAATTGCAGTACCCCCATTGTAGGGTGGCTAGTACTCTGCGCACCTACAGAGTTTCAGCCTATTAGCTTTTCCCCTCTTGGAGAAATGCAACTTTTCAGGGCTATTTTTCTCAATTCAAAAAAAGGCTGGAAATGCATAGAGAAAGCTAAAACCAAAAAATGGACATACTGAATGTGGCAGTTAAGCCAGAACCAGGATCAGAAGCTGGCATTCCTTTCAGTGATTTAATCCTGACATAAGGTTTGGAAACAATTCTAGAAGCTTCTGCCTGTGCAGCACCAGCATAGGAAGACGCTGCTCCTTTTTCAAGCCTAGGTGGCACTTCCACAGACCCCTGAGCCTTGGCAGCAGTTGAAGCCGAAAAAGAGTGGTTCAAGGCAGCTGCCAGAACCAGGATTGCAGTACCACTTTGTAGGGTGGATAGCACTCTGCATACTTGCAGAGTTTCAGCCTCCTTGCTTTTCCCCTCTTGGAGAAATATTACTTTTCAGGGCTATTTTTCTCTATGCAACAACAGGTTGGAAATGCATAGAGAAAGGTAAAACCAATAAACGGTCATACTGAAAGTGGCAGTTAAGCCAGAATCAGGATTTTAGTATCCCTTTGTAGGGTGGATAGTACTCTGCACACCTGCAGAGTTTCAGCCTCCCAGCCATTTCCCTCTTGGAGAAATACAAATTTTCAGGTCTCTATTTCTCTATGCAAAAACAGGCTGGAAATGCATAGAGAAAGCTAAAACCAATAAACGGTCATACTGAAAGTGGAAGTTGAGCCAGAACCAGGATTGCAGTAGCCCTTTGTAGGGTGGATAGTAGTCTGCATAATGGCAGAGTTTCAACCTCCTAGCTTTTTCCTTCTTGGAGAAATACTGCTTTTCAGGGATATTTTTCTCTGTGCAAAAACAGACTGGAAATGCATACAGAAAGCTAAAACCAATAAACAATGATACTGAAAGAGGCATTTAAGCCAGAACCAGGATTGCAGTTCCCCTTTGCAGGATGGATAGCACTTTGCATACCTGCATAGTTTCAGCCTCCTAGCTTTTCACATCTTGGAGAAATACAACTTTTCAGGGATATTTTTCTCTATGCAAAAACAAGCTGGAAATCCATAGAGAAAGCTAAAACCAATAAACGGTAATACTGAAAGTGGCAGTTAAGCCAGAACCAGGATTGCAGTACCCATTTGTAGAGTGGATAGTACTTTGTAGACCTACAGAGTTTCAGCCTCCTAGATTTTTCCCTCTTGGACAGAGACTGCTATAAAGGGCTATTTTTCTCTATGCAAAATCAGGCTGGAAATGCATAGAGAAAGCTAAAACCAATAAACTGTCATACTGAAAGTGGCTGTTAAGCTAGAACCAGGATTGCAGTAGCCCTTTGTAGGGTGGATAGTATTCAGCCTCCTAACTTTTTCTCTATTTGAAAAATACCAATTTTCAGGGTTATTTTTCTCTGTGCAAAAACAGGCTGGAAATGCATAGAGAAAGCTAAAACAGTCGTACTGAAAAAGGCAGTTAAGCCAGAACCAGGATTGCAGTTCCGCTTTGTAGGGTGGATAGCACTCAGCATACCTGCGGAATTTCAGCCTCCTAGCTCTTCCCCTCTTGGAGAAATACTACTTTTCAGGGCTATTTTTCTCTATGCAAAAACAGGCTGGAAATGCATACAGAAAGCTAAAACCAATAAACGGTCATACAGAAAGTGGCAGTTAAGCCAGAACCAGGATTGCAGTAACCATTTGTAGGGTGGATAGTACTTTGCATACCTGCAGAGTTTCAGCCTCCGAGCTTTTCCCCTCTTGGAGAGAGACTACTTTAAAGGACTATTTTTCTCTATGCAAAAGCAGGCTGGAAATGCATAGAGAAAGTTAAAACCAATAAACGGTCATACTGAAAGTGGCAGTTAAGGCAGAACCAGGATTGCAGTAACCCTTTGTAGGGTGGATAGTATTCTGCATAACTGCAGAGTTTCAGCCTCCTAGCTTTTTTTCCCTCTTGAAGAAATACCACTTTTCAGGGCTATTTTTCTCTATGCAAAAACAGGATGGAAATGCGTAGAGAAAGCTAAAACCAAAAAACGGTCATACTGAAAGTGGTAGGTAAGCCAGAACCAGGATTGCAGTACCGCTTTGTAGGCTGCACAGTACTCAGCATACCTGCCGAGTTCCAGCCTCCAAGCTTTTTCCCTCTTGGAGAAATACTTTTTAGGGCTACTATTCTCTATGCAAAAACAGCCTGGAAATGCATAGAAAAAGCTAAAAACAATAAAAGGTCATACAGAAAGTGGAAGTTAAGCCAGAACCAGGATTGCAGTACCCCATTTGTAGGGTTGCTAGTACTCTGCATACCTGCAGAGTTTCAGCCTCTTTGCTTTTCCCCTCTTGGAGAAATACTACTTTTCAGGGCTATTTTTCTATATGCAAAAACAGGTTGGAAATGCACAGAGAAAGCTAAAACCAGTAAATGGTCATACTGAAAGTGACAGTTAAGCCAGAACCAGGATTGTAGTACCCTTTGTAGGGTGGATAGTAGTCTGCATACCTGCAGAGCTCCAGCCTCCTAGCTTTCCCCCTCTTGGAGAAATACAACTTTTCAGGGATATTTTTCTCTATGCAAAAACAGGCTGGAAATCCATAGGGAAAGCTAAAACCAATAAACTGTCATACTGAAAGTGGCAGTTAAACCAGAAACAGGATTGAAGTAGCCCTTTGTAGGGAGGATAGTACTCTGCATACCTGCAGAGTTTCAGCCTCCTAACTTTTCTCTCTTGGAAAAATACCAATTTTCAGGGTTATTTTTCTCTATGCAAAAACAGGCTGGAAATGCATAGAGAAAGCTAAAACCAATAAACAGTCATACTGAAAAAGGCAGTTAAGCCAGAAACAGGATTGCAATTCCGCTTTGTAGGGTGGGATAGCACTCTGCATACCTGCAGAGTTTCAGCCTCCTAGCTCTTCCCCTCTTGGAGAGAGACTACTTTAAAGGGCTATTTTTCTCTATGCAAAAACAGGCTGGAAATGCATAGAGAATGTTAAAACCAATAAACGGTCATACTGAAAGTGGCAGTTAACCTAGAACCAGGATTGCAGTAACCCTTTGTAGGGTGGATAGTATTCTGCATAACTGCAGAGTTTCAGCCTCCTTGCTTTTCCCGTCCTGGAGAAATAGTACTTTTCAGGGCTATTTTTGTCTATGCAAAACAGGCAGGAAATGCATAGAGAAAGCGTAAACCAAGAAATGGTTATACTGAAAGTGGCAGTTAAAACAGAACCATGATTACAGTACCCCTTTGTAGGGTGGATAGTACTCTGCATACCTGCAGAGTTTCAGCCTCCTAGCTTTTCTCTCTTGGAAAAATACCAATTTTCAGGGCTATTGTTCTCTATGCAAAAAGAGGCTGGAAATGCATACAGAAAGCTAAAACTAATAAACGCTCATATTGAAAGTGGCAGTTAAGCCAGAACCAGGATTGCAGTACCCCATTGTAGGGTGGATAGTACTCTGCATACCTGAAGAGTTTCAGCCTCCTAGCTTTTCCCTTCTTGAAGAAATACTAATTTTCAGGTCTATTTTTCTCTATGCAAAAAACGGGCTGGAAATGCATAGAGAAAGCTAAAAGCAATAAATGGTCATAGTGAAAGTGGCAGTTAAGCCAGAACCAGGATTACAGTAACCATTTGTAGGGTGGATAGTACTCTGCATACCTGCAGAGTTTCAGCCTCCTAGCTTTTCCTGTCATGGAGAAATACAACTTTTCAGGGCTATTTTTCTCAAGGCAAAAACAGGCTGAAAATGCACAGAGAAAGCTAAAACCAATAAACAGATATACTGAATGTGGCAGTTAAGCCAGAACCACAATTGCAGTACCCATTTGTAGAGTGAAAATTACTCTGCTTACCTGCAGAGTTTCAGCCGCCTAGATTTTCCCATCTTGGAGAAATATTACTTTTCAGGGCTATTTTTCTCTATGCAAAAACAGGCTGGAAATGCATACAGAAAGCTGAAACCAATAAATGTCCATACTGGAAGTGGCAGTTAAAGCCCTTTGTAGGGTGCATAGTACTCTGCATACCTGCACAGGTTCAGCCTCCTAGCTTTTCCCCTCTTGATAAATACTGCTTTTCAGGGCTATTTTTCTATATGCGAAAAACAGGCTGGAAATGCATAGAAAAAGCTAAAACCAGTAAACGATCATACTGAACGTGGCAGTTAAGCCAGAACCAGGATTGTAGTACCCTTTGTAGGGTGGATAGTAGTCTGTATACCTGCAGAGTGTCAGCCTCCTAGCTTTTCCCCTCTTGGAGAAATACAAATTTTCAGGTCTATTTTTCTCTATGCAAAAACAGGCTGGAAATCCATAGAGAAAGCTAAAACCAATAAACGGGCATACTGAAAGTAGCAGTTAAGGGAGAACTAGGATTGCAGTGCCCATTTGTAGGTTGGATAGTACTTTGCATAACTGCTGAGTTTCAGCCTCCTAGCATTTCACATCTTGGAGAAATGCTACTTTTCAGGTACATTTTTCTCTATGCAAAAACAGGCTGGAAATCCATAGAGAAAGATAAAACAATTAAATGGTCATACTGAAAGTGGCAGTTAAGCCAGAACCAGGATTGCAGTACCCGTTTGTAGGGTGGATAGTACTCTGCTTACCTACAGAGTTTCAGCCTCCTAGCTTTTCCCCTCTTGGAGAAATACTACTTTCCAGGGCTATTTTTCTCAATGCAAAACAGGCTGTAAATGCATAGAGAAAGCTAAAAACCAAAAAACGGACATACTGATTCTGGCAGTTAAGCCAAAACCAGGATTGTAGTACCCATTTGTAGGGTGGAAAGTACTCTGAATACCTACAGAGTTTCAGCCTCCTAGCTTTTCCCCTCTTGGAGAAATACTACTTTTCAAGGCTATTTTTCTCTATGCAAAAAAGGCTGGAAATGCATATAGAAAGCTAAAACCAGTAAATGATCATACTGGAAGTGGCAGTTAAGCCAGAACCAGGATTGCAGTACCCTTTTGTAGGGTGGATAGTCCTCTGCACACCTGCAGAGTTTCAGCCTCCTAGCTTTTCCCCTCTTGGAGAGAGACTACTTTAAAGGGCTATTTTTGTCTATGCAAAAGCAGGCTGGAAATGCATAGAGAAAGCTAAAACCATTAAACTGTCATACTGAAGGTGGCTGTTAAGCCAGAACCTGTATTGCAGTAGCCCTTTGTAAGATGGATAGTACTCTGCATACCTGAAGAGTTTCAGCCTCCTTGCTTTTCCCCTCTTGGAGAAATACTACTTTTCAGGCTATTTTTCTCTATACAAAAATGGGCTGGAAATGCATAGAGTAAGCTAAAACCAATAAACAGTCGTACTGAAAGTGGCAGGTAAGCTAGAACCAGGATTGCAGTACCCTTTTGTAGTGTGGATATTACTCTGCATACCTGCAGAGTTTAAGCCTCCTTGCTTTTCCCCTCCTGGAGAAATAGTACTTTTCAGGGCTATTTTTGTCTATGCAAAAACAAGCAGGAAATGCATAGAGAAAGCTAAAACCAAGAAATGGTTATACTGAAAGTGGCAGGTAAGCCAGAACCAGGATTGCATTACCCCTTTGTAAGGTGGACAGTACTCAGCATACCTGCAGAGTTTCAGCCTCATAGCGTTTCCTGTCTTGGAGAGAGACTACTTTAAAGGGCTATTTTTGTCTATGCAAAAGCAGGCTGGAAATGCATAGGGAAAGCTAAAACCAATAAACAGTCATAATGAAAGTGGAAGGTAAGCCAGAACCAGTATTGCAGTACCCCTTTGTAGGGTAGATAGTTCTCTGTGCACCTGCAGAGTTTCAGCCTCCATGCTTTTCCCCTCTTTGAGAAATTCTACTTTTCAGGGCTATTTTTCTCTATGCAAAAACAGGCTGGAAATGCATAGAGAAAGCTAAAACCAATAAACGGTCATACTGAAAGTGGTAGTTAAGCCAGAACCAGGATTGCAGTACCCCTTTGTAGGGTGGATAGTATTCTGTATACCTGCAGAGTTTCAGCTTCCTTGCTTTTCCCCTCTTGGAGAAATACTACTTTTCAGGGCTATTTTTCTCTATGCAAAAAAGGCTGGATATGAATATAGAAAGCTAAAACAAGTAAAGGGTCATACTGAAAGTGGCAGTTAAACCAGAACCAGGATTGCAGTACCCCTTTGTAGGGTGGATAGCACTCTGCACACCTGCAGAGTTTCAGCCTCCGAGCTTTTCACATATTGGAGAAATACAACTTCTCAGGTCTGTTTTTCTCTATGCAAAAGCAGGCTGGAAATGCATAGAGAAAGCTAAAACCAAGAAATGGTCATACTGAAAGTGCCAGTTAAACCAGAACCAGGATTGCAGTACCCCTTTGTAGGGTGGACAGTACTCTGCATACCTGCAGAGTTTCAGTCTCATAGCTTTTCCCATCTTGGAGAGAGACTAATTTAAAGGTATATTTTTCTCTATGCAAAAGCAGGCTGGAAATGCATAGAAAAAGCTTAAACCAATAAACTGTCATACTGAAAGTGGCTGTTAAGCCAGAACCAGTATTGCAGTAGCCCTTTGTAGGGTGGATAGTACTCTGCATACCTGCATAGTTTCAGCCTCCTAGCTTTTCCCATCTTGGAGAGAGACTACTTTAAAGGGCTATTTTTCTCTATGCAAAAGCAGGTTGGAAATGCATAGAGAAAGCTAAAACCAATAGACTGTCATACTGAAAGTGGCTGTTAAGCCAGTACCAGGATTGCAGTAGCACTTTGTATGCAAAAACAGGCTGGGAATGCATAGAGAAAGCTAAAACCAATAAACAGTCGTACTGAAAAAAGCAGTTAAGCCAGAACCAGGATAGCAGAAAAATAGCCCTGAAAAGTAGTATTTCTCCAAGAGGGGAAAGCAAGGAGGCTGAAACTCTGCAGATATGCAGAGTACTATGCACCGAACAAAGGGGTACTGCAATCCTGGTTCTGGCTTACCTGCAGAGTTTCAGCCTTGTAGCTTCCCCTCTTGTAGAAATACTACTTTTCAGGGGTATTTTTCTGTATGCAAAAACAGGCTGGAAGCTAGAGAAAACTAAAACCAATAAACGGTCATACTGAAGGTGGCTGTTAAGCCAGAACCAGGATTGCAGAAAATTAGACCTGAAAAGTAGTATTTCTCCAAGAGGGGAAAGCAAGGAGGCTGAAACTCTGCAGGTATGCAGAGTACTAGCCACTCTAAAAAGGGGTACTGAAATCCTGGTTCTGGCTTATCTGCAGAGTTTCAGCCTCCTAGCTTCCCCTCTTGGAGAAATACTACTTTTCAGGGCTATTTTTCTCTATGCAAAAACAGGCTGGAAATCCATAGAGAAAGCTAAAACCAATAAATGGTCATACTGAAAGTAGCAGTTAAAGGAGAACTAGGATTGCATTACCCATTTGTAGGTTGGATATTACTTTGCATACCTGTGGAGTTTCAGCCTCCTAGCTTTTCCCCTCTTGGAGAAATACAACTTTTCAGGGCTATTTTTCTCTATGCAAAAACAGGCTGGAAATGCATAGAGAAAGCTGAAACCAATAAACGGACATACTGAAAGTGGCAGTTAAGCCAGAACCAGGATTGCAATACCCTTTGTAGGGTGGATAGTACTCTGCATACCTGCAGAGTTTCAGCCTCCTACCTTTTCATATCTTGGAGAAATACAACGTTTCAGGTATATTTTTCTCTATGCAAAAACAGGCTGGAAATCCATAGAGAAAGCTAAAACCAAAAAAACGGTCATACTGAAGTGGCAAGTAACCCATAACCAGGATTGCAGTACCCCTTTGTAGGGTGGATAGTACTCTGCATACCTGCAGAGTTTCAGCCTCATAGCTTTTACCCTCTTGGAGAAATAGTACTTGTCTGGGCTATTTTTCTATATGCAAAAACAGGCTTGAAATGCATAGAGAAAGCTAAAACCAATGAACAGTCATACTGAACGTGGTAGGTAAGCCAGAACCAGGATTGCAGTACCGCTTTGTAGGGTGGATAGTACTCTGCATACCTGCAGAGTTTCAGCCTACTTACTTTTCCCCTCCTGGAGAAATAGTACTTTTCAGGGCTATTTTTGTCTATGCAAAAACAGGCAGGAAATGCATAGAGAAAGCTAAAAGCAAAAAATGGTCATACTGAAAGTGGCAGTTAAAACAGAAGAAACAGATTGCAGTACCTCTTTGCAGGGTGGACAGTACTCTGCACACCTGCAGAGTTTCAGCCTCCCAGCTTTTCCCCTCTTGGAGAAATACCAATTTTCAGGTCTATTTTTCTCTGTGCAAAAACAGGCTGGAAATCCATCGAGAAAGTTAAAACCAAAAACCGGTCATACTGAAAGTGGCAGTTAAGCCAGAACCAGGATTGCAGAAAAATAGACCTGAAAAGTAGTAGTAGGTGGATAGTACTATCCACCCTACAAAGGGGTACTGCAATCCTGGTTCTGGTTTACCTGCAGAGTTTCAGCCTCCTAGCTTTCCCGCTTGGAGAAATACTACTTTTCAGGGCTATTTTTCTCTATGCAAAAGCAGGCTGGAAATGCATAGAGAAAGCTAAAACCAATAAACGGTCATACTGAAAGTGGCAGTTAAGCCAGAATCAGGATTGCAGTACTCCTTTGTAGGGTGGATAGTAGTCTGCATACCTGCAGAGTTTCAGCCTCCTAGCTTTTCCCCTCTTTGAGAAATACTACTTTTCAGGGTTATTTTTCTCTATGCAAAAACAGGCTGGAAATGCATACAGAAAGCTAGAACCAATAAACGGTCATACTGAAAGTGTCAGGAAAGCCAGAACCAGGACTACAGTACCCCTTTGTAGGGTGGATAGTACTCTGCATACCTGAAGAGTTTCAGCCTCCTTGCTTTTCCCCTCTTGGAGAAATACTACTTTTCAGGCTATTTTTCTCTATACAAAAATGGGCTGGAAATGCATAGAGTAAGCTAAAACCAATAAACAGTTGTACTGAAAGTGGCAGGTAAGCTAGAACCAGGATTGTAGTACCCTTTTGTAGTGTGGATAGTACTCTGCATACCTGCAGAGTTTAAGCCTCCTTGCTTTTCCCCTCCTGGAGAAATAGTACTTTTCAGGGCTATTTTTGTCTATGCAAAAACAAGCAGGAAATGCATAGAGAAAGCTAAAACCAAGAAATGGTTATACTGAAAGTGGCAGGTAAGCCAGAACCAGGATTGCATTACCCATTTGTAAGGTGGACAGTACTCAGCATACCTGCAGAGTTTCAGCCTCATAGCGTTTCCTGTCTTGGAGAGAGACTACTTTAAAGGGCTATTTTTGTCTATGCAAAAGCAGGCTGGAAATGCATAGGGAAAGCTAAAACCAATAAACAGTCATAATGAAAGTGGAAGGTAAGCCAGAACCAGTATTGCAGTACCCCTTTGTAGGGTAGATAGTTCTCTGTGCACCTGCAGAGTTTCAGCCTCCATGCTTTTCCCCTCTTTGAGAAATTCTACTTTTCAGGGCTATTTTTCTCTATGCAAAAACAGGCTGGAAATGCATAGAGAAAGCTAAAACCAATAAACGGTCATACTGAAAGTGGTAGTTAAGCCAGAACCAGGATTGCAGTACCCCTTTGTAGGGTGGATAGTATTCTGTATACCTGCAGAGTTTCAGCTTCCTTGCTTTTCCCCTCTTGGATAAATACTACTTTTCAGGGCTATTTTTCTCTATGCAAAAAAGGCTGGATATGAATATAGAAAGCTAAAACAAGTAAAGGGTCATACTGAAAGTGGCAGTTAAACAAGAACCAGGATTGCAGTACCCCTTTGTAGGGTGGATAGCACTCTGCACACCTGCAGAGTTTCAGCCTCTGAGCTTTTCACATATTGGAGAAATACAACTTCTCAGGTCTGTTTTTCTCTATGGAAAAGCAGGCTGGAAATGCATAGAGAAAGCTAAAACCAAGAAATGGTCATACTGAAAGTGCCAGTTAAACCAGAACCAGGATTGCAGTACCCCTTTGTAGGGTGGACAGTACTCTGCATACCTGCAGAGTTTCAGTCTCATAGCTTTTCCCATCTTGGAGAGAGACTAATTTAAAGGTATATTTTTCTCTATGCAAAAGCAGGCTGGAAATGCATAGAAAAACCTTAAACCAATAAACTGTCATACTGAAAGTGGCTGTTAAGCCAGAACCAGTATTGCAGTAGCCCTTTGTAGGGTGGATAGTACTCTGCATACCTGCAAAGTTTCAGCCTCCTAGCTTTTCCCATCTTGGAGAGAGACTACTTTAAAGGGCTATTTTTCTCTATGCAAAAGCAGGTTGGAAATGCATAGAGAAAGCTAAAACCAATAGACTGTCATACTGAAAGTGGCTGTTAAGCCAGTACCAGGACTGCAGTAGCACTTTGTAGGGTGAGTAGTAATCTGCATACCTGCAGAGTTTCGGCCTCCTAGCTTTTTCTCTCTTGGAGAAATGCCAATTTTCAGTGTTATTTTTCTCTATGCAAAAACAGGCTGGAAATGCATAGAGAAAGCTAAAACCAATAAACAGTCGTACTGAAAAAAGCAGTTAAGCCAGAACCAGGATAGCAGAAAAATAGCCCTGAAAAGTAGTATTTCTCCAAGAGGGGAAAGCAAGGAGGCTGAAACTCTGCAGATATGCAGAGTACTATGCACCGAACAAAGGGGTACTGCAATCCTGGTTCTGGCTTACCTGCAGAGTTTCAGCCTTGTAGCTTCCCCTCTTGTAGAAATACTACTTTTCAGGGGTATTTTTCTGTATGCAAAAACAGGCTGGAAGCTAGAGAAAACTAAAACCAATAAACGGTCATACTGAAGGTGGCTGTTAAGCCAGAACCAGGATTGCAGAAAATTAGACCTGAAAAGTAGTATTTCTCCAAGAGGGGAAAGCAAGGAGGCTGAAACTCTGCAGGTATGCAGAGTACTAGCCACTCTAAAAAGGGGTACTGAAATCGTGGTTCTGGCTTATCTGCAGAGTTTCAGCCTCCTAGCTTCCCCTCTTGGAGAAATACTACTTTTCAGGGCTATTTTTCTCTATGCAAAAACAGGCTGGAAATCCATAGACAAAGCTAAAACCAATAAACAGTCATACTGAAAGTAGCAGTTAAGGGAGAACTAGGATTGCATTACCCATTTGTAGGTTGGATATTACTTTGCATACCTGTGGAGTTTCAGCCTCCTAGCTTTTCCCCTCTTGGGGAAATACAACTTTTCAGGGCTATTTTTCTCTATGCAAAAACAGGCTGGAAATGCATAGAGAAAGCTGAAACCAATAAACGGACATACTGAAAGTGGCAGTTAAGCCAGAACCAGGATTGCAATACCCTTTGTAGGGTGAATAGTACTCTGCATACCTGCAGAGTTTCAGCCTCCTACCTTTTCATATCTTGGAGAAATACAACTTTTCAGGTATATTTTTCTCTATGCAAAAACAGGCTGGAAATCCATAGAGAAAGCTAAAACCAAAAAAAGGTCATACTGAAGTGGCAAGTAACCCAGAACCAGGATTGCAGTACCCCTTTGTAGGGTGGATAGTACTCTGCATACCTGCAGAGTTTCAGCCTCATAGCTTTTACCCTCTTGGAGAAATAGTACTTGTCTGGGCTATTTTTCTATATGCAAAAACAGGCTTGAAATGCATATAGAAAGCTAAAACCAATGAACAGTCATATTGAACGTGGTAGGTAAGCCAGAACCAGGATTGCAGTACCGCTTTGTAGGGTGGATAGTACTCTGCATACCTGCAGAGTTTCAGCCTACTTACTTTTCCCCTCCTGGAGAAATAGTACTTTTCAGGGCTATTTTTGTCTATGCAAAAACAGGCAGGAAATGCATAGAGAAAGCTAAAAGCAAAAAATGGTCATACTGAAAGTGGCAGTTAAAACAGAAGAAACAGACTGCAGTACCTCTTTGCAGGGTGGACAGTACTCTGCACACCTGCAGAGTTTTAGCCTCCCAGCTTTTCCCCACTTGGAGAAATACCAATTTTCAGGTCTATTTTTCTCTGTGCAAAAACAGGCTGGAAATCCATCGAGAAAGTTAAAACCAAAAACCAGTCATACTGAAAGTGGCAGTTAAGCCAGAACCAGGATTGCAGAAAAATAGACCTAAAAAGTAGTAGTTCTCCAAGAGGGGAAAAGCAAGGAGGCTGAAACTCTGCAGGTATACAGAGTACTATCCACCCTACAAAGGGGTACTACAATCCTGGTTCTGGTTTACCTGCAGAGTTTCAGCCTCCTAGCTTTTCCCCTCTTGGAGAAATACTACTTTTTAGGTCTATTTCTCTCTATGCAAAAACTGGCAGGAAATGCATAGAGAAAGCTAAAACCATTATATGGTCATACTGAAAGTGCAGGTAAGCCATAACCAGGATTGCAGTATGGCTTTTAGGGTGGATAGTACTCTTCATACCAGCAGAGTTTCAGCCTCTTTGCTTTTCCTGTCCTGGAGAAATACTACTTTTCAGCGCTATTTCTCTCTATGCAAAAAACAGGTTGGAAATGCATAGAGAAAGCTGGAACCAATAAATGGTCATACTGAAAGTGGCAGTTAAGCCAGAACCAGGGTTGCAGTACCCCTTGTAGGGTGGATAGCACTCTGCATACCTGCAGAGTTTCAGCCTCCTAGCTTTTCCCCTCTTGGAGAAATACAACTTTTCAGGGTTATTTTTCTCTATGCAAAAACAGGCTGGAAATGCATAGAAAAAGCTAAAACCAAACAATGGTCATACTGAAAGTGGCAGTTAAAACAGAACCAGGATTGCAGTAACTCTTTGTAGGGTGGATAGTACTCTGCACACCTGCAGAGTTTCAGCGTCCTTGCTTTTCCCCACTTGGAGAAATACTACTTGTCTGGGCTATTTTTCTCTATGCAAAAACAGGCTGGAAATGCATTGAGAAAGCTAAAACCAATAAACGGTCATACTGAAAAAGGCAGTTAAGCCAATCCAGGGTTACACTTCCCCTTTGTAGGGTGGATAGCACTCTACATACCTGCAGAGTTTCAGCCTCCTAGCTTTTCCCCTCTTGGAGAAATACTACTTTTCAGGGCTATTTTCTCTATGCAAAAACAGGCTGGAAATCCATACAGAAAGCTAAAACCAATAAACGGTCATACTGAAGTGGCAGGTAAGCCAGAACCAGGATTGCTGTACCCCTTTGTAGGGTGTGTAGTACTCTGTATACCTGCAGAGTTTCAGCCTATTAGCTTTTCCCCTCTTGGAGAAATACAACTTTTCAGGGCTATTTTTCTCTATGGAAAAGCAGGCTGGAAATGCATAGAGAAAGCTAAAGCCAATAAATTGTCATACTGAAAGTGTCAGTTAAGCAAGAACCAGGATTACAGAAAAATATTGCTGAAAAGTAAATATTTCTCGAAGAGGGGAAAGCAAGGAGGCTGAAACTCTGCAGGTATGCAGAGTACTATCCACTCTACAAAGGGGTACTGCAATCCTGGTTCTGGCTTACCTGCAGAGTTTCAGCCTCCTAGCTTCCTCTCTTGGAGAAATACTAATTTTCAGGTCTATTTTTCTCTATGCAAAAACAGGCCGGAAATGCACAGAGAAAGCTAAAACCAATAACTGGTCATACTGAAAGTGGCAGTTAAGCCAGAACCAGGTTTGCAGTGCCCCTTTGAAGGGTGGATATTACTCTGCATACCTGCAGAGTTTCAGCTTCCTTGCTTTTCCCCTCTTGGAGAAATACTACTTTTCAGGGCAATTTTTTCTGTGCAAAAACAGGCTGGAAATCCATGCAGAAAGCTAAAATCAATAAATGGTCATACTGAAGTGGCAGGTAAGCCAGAACCAGGAATGCAGTACCCCTTTGTAGGGTGGATAGTACTCTGCATACCTGCAGAGTTTCAGCCTCCTTACTTTTCCCCTCCTGGAGAAATAGTACTTTTCAGGGCTATTTTTGTGTATGCAAAAACAGGCAGGAAATGCATAGAGAAAGCTAAAACCAATAACCGG
This sequence comes from Protopterus annectens, assembly GCF_019279795.1. Taxonomy (NCBI): domain Eukaryota; kingdom Metazoa; phylum Chordata; order Ceratodontiformes; family Protopteridae; genus Protopterus; species Protopterus annectens. The sequence goes on from NC_056743.1 coordinate 336,733,062, forward strand.
ACACCCTGAAAGTGGCAGTTAAGCCAGAAGCAGGATTGGAGTACCGATTTGTAGGGTGGATAGTACTCTGCATACCTCCTAGCTTTTCCCTTCTTGAGTAATACTAATTTTCAGGGCTATTTTTCTGTATGCAATAACAAGCTGGAAATGCATAGTGAAAGTTAAAACCATTAAACGGTCATACTGAAAGTAGCAGTTAAGCCAGAACCAGGATTGCAGTACCCCTTTGTAGGGTGGATAGTACTCTGCATACCTGCAGAGTTTCAGCCTCCTTGCTTTTCCCTTCTTGGAGAAATACAGCTTTTCAGGGCTATTTTTCTCTATGCAAAAACAAGCTGGAAATCCATACAGAAAGCTAAAACCAATAAATGTTCGTATTGAAATTGGCAGGTAAGCCAGAACCAGGATTGCAGTACCCCTTTGTAGGGTGTGTAGTACTCTGCATACCTGCAGAGTTTTAGCCTATTAGCTTTTCCCCTCTTGGAGAAATACAACTTTTCAGGGCTATTTGTTCTATGCAAAAGCAAGCTGGAAATGCATAGAGAAAGCTAAAACCAATAAATGGTCGTACTGAAATTGGCAGTTAATCAAGAACCAGGATTGCAAAAAAAAGCCCTTAAAAGTAGTATTTCTCCAAGAGGGGAAAGCAAGGAGGCTGAAACTCTGCAGGTATGCAGAGTACTATCCACTCTACAAAGGGGTACTGCAATCCTGGTTCTGGCTTACCTGCAGAGTTTCAGCCTCCTAACTTCCCCTCTTGGAAAAATACTACTTTTCAGGGCTATTTTTCTCTATGCAAAAACAGGCTGGAAATCCATAGAAAAAGCTAAACCCAATAAACGGTCATACTGAAAGTAGCAGTTAAGGGAGAATTAGGATTGCAGTATGCATTTGTAGGTTGGATATTACTTTGCATACCTGCTGAGTTTCAGCCTCCTAGCTTTTTTCCTCTTGGAGAAATACAACTTTTCAGGGCTATTTTTCTCTATGCAAAAACAGGCCGGAAATCCATAGAAAAAGCTAAAACTAATACATGGTCATATAGGTGGATAGTACTCTGCACACCTGCAGAGTTTCAGCCTTCCAGCTTTTCCCCTCTTGGAGAAATACAAATTTTCAGGTCTATTTTTCTCTGTGCAAAAACAGGCTGGAAATCTATAGAGAAAGCTAAAACCAAAAAAAAGGTCATACTGAAGTGGCAGGTAAGCCGGAACCAGGATTGCAATACCCCTTTGTAGGGTGGATAGTACTCTGCATACCTGCAAAGTTTCAGCCTCATAGCTTTTACCCTCTTGGAGAAATACTACTTGTCTGGGCTATTTTTCTATATGCAAAAACTGGCTGGAAATGCATAGAGAAAGCTAAAACCAATAAACAGTCATACTGAAAGTGGCAGGTAAGCCAGAACCAGGATTGCCCTGGCTGCTGTGCATCCCTGGCTCCAGCATCCGTACCTTATTCTTAGGCTCCTGCCTATCCTGCTCTAACCCACTGAAAGTACCCTCCCGGGCTTACTTGCCAAGAACCCACAAAAAAGGACAATTACACCAAAACTGAAAGCCCATACTGCTCCCTGAGTGCCTCTCCCAGCAAGGACTTTAAGTGGAAGTATGTGTACTGCTTAACACTTTGTAGTAATTAATTTAATTTCTACTAGGTCGCAGTGCGCTTCCCTGCCAGGCTAGCCAGCAGCCACAACTCCCCTCTCTTTCACCGTTTAATTAATCCTTTTCTACCTTTTATAATTACACCCCCTATCCTGGACCACGATAGCTTCCTCCCTCCCATTACTTGATATCTCTTTCTGGGGTCTCTACTGCATTAGACTGACTTGCCACTAGGTGGCGCTCCTGTCCCAAGTCTACCTATCCATTCTCACTTTACAAACACCCCTTCTCTACCCCTTATAAAACCTCTTACCTTCTCCTACTGGCCTTCATGTATATATCTACCCACTTCTCCATTTCTCTCTAAGTCTTTCTACCTCTCACAAATCACTGCAAACTCACCTTTGACTATCACACTCTACTGATTGTCTTCCTCACATTCTCTTCCTTTAGCTCTACCCACTCTGTTCGCCCACTCTGCTCCCCTACCCTGTCCCCAAATCTCACCCGCCCCCAGCACCTCTACATTTATTCCTCACAAACTCCTCCCACCCATATCAATTAACCAATCACAGTCCTCTTCTTTAACCCCTCCCTCCTATATCAATTATCTAATCTCAGCCCTCTTCTTATTTCCCCTCCTACTCTTATTCCTCCCTTACCACTTTCCTACACCCTCTCTACAATTAATCTCCCCCTCTCCATTCTGCTAAATTATAACATCCCTTCTACCTCTTTACCTCCACTCCTCAACTAGCCTATTCACTTCCATCATATCTCCCTCTTCTTTAACCCATCCATTCTAAACATGCCCTCCCAAATCCTATATATTGCCCGACTCCCCTGCTCCCTTCTTATCTTACTAATTCCCCTATATCATGCTACTTCTTACTCTTCTACTCAAACTATCCCTTACACTCACCTGCATCCTCTTCTACTCAATCACTTCCACTGCATGTCCTCCTCCCTTATTCCACCTAAACTACTGCACCTTTTCCAGCCCAAAGTCTACTCCACCTCAACAAAAACTTTCAAACTTAAATTACTGCTAACCTCAAACAACTTCCTACTATACAAACCCAAAAGGCCAAAAGCTACTGCCAGTAATGCCCTAGCCTTATCTGGAGATATCAATCCTAACCCCGGCCACTGCCTCAATATAAACAATTCCTTCCCCTCCACCCCCTTCTTCCCCTTCTACAAATAACCCTTTCCCCCCTTCCTGTTCCTCTCTTAACACTCTTATGTTCTTCACTATCAATGCCCAGAGCCTTAACAACAAAATCCACCAAGTACAAGCTTGAATTAATCACAACCAGTCTGACATCTTAGCCATCTCTGAAACCTGGCTAAAACCCCATATTACTGACTCTGAAATCTTACCTCCAGGTTTCCACATCCTCAGAAGTGACCGATTAAATAAAAAAGGTGGAGGCTCTGCTCTAATCTACTCTAACCGTCTCTCTCTAATCCCTCTGCAAATCCCAACCCCACAATTCAAAATTTCTGAACTAACAGCAGGTCTCCTCAGATGGAATAAATGTAAGAATATCTGCATTATTTCCTTATATATCTCCCCAGGCGACAACATCTCTACCCTTGAAAATATTCTTCACTGGGCCTCGACTGAAATAAAATATGAAACCTACATTCTAGGCGACGTTAATATTGATTGGAATAAAATCAACACGCCTTCCCCCTCTCTATCCATTAACCTATACAACTTCACCCAAGTAATCCATTCAACAACTCGTCCTAACAAAATCCAACCCTCCAGGATCCATCACAGACTGGATTCTAGTTTCCCATCCAAACAAAATAATTCTCTCAGGCACCATCCCCGACACTTTCAGTGACCATCTCCCTGCCTTCACTCATCGGTCAGCTAACTACACCCAATATCATCACCAGTACATTCAAACTCATAATCTTAGCAACTTTAACACCACAATTTTCACAAACACTTTCAAACAAATTAACTGGAAAATCCTAAACACACTCCCCCTAGACAATGCTGTAGAACATTTTAACACTATCTTCCTAAATACTCTTAACTCCCTAGCCCCTCTAAGAAACAAATGAATCAAAACTAATTCTGCTCCTTGGCTGACAAAAGAAACTAAACAAATCATTCATCACAGAGACAAATCCTGGAAGCTTTATCAGAAAAATAAACTGCCTTCTGCCTTGCTCCAATACACCCAACTTCGCAACCAAGTAAAAAAACTAATCACTTTAGACAAAAAAAACTACTATAATAAACTTCAGTCCAAAAATAATAAGAACCCAAAACAATTCTGGAAATCAGTAAACTCCCTTCTCCACCCAGGGTCCAGGAATAATCCCTGCCCTGACCCTAGTTTAACTGACAACGAGCTGAGCTCTCACTTCAACACTTTCTTCACAGAATCCATTGCTAAACTAACCAAAACATTCCCAAACAATAATCCACCCAACTCCCTCTCCTCAGCACCCAACAACCTTAATAAATGTCACTTTAATTTCCAGTTCAAACCAGTTTCAACCAACTTCATAAAAAGGCTCTTATCTAAACTTAAGCCATGCTCTAATGCCCCTGACAACATACCCTCCTCCTTCCTCAAATGCGCAGCTGAAGGTATTGCTCTCCCAATTAGCATCTTGATTAACAGATCCTTAAATGAGTCGTATGTGCCCAAACTTTGGCATTCAGCCTACATTCTACCTCTCCATAAAGGAGGTAAAAACACCACTATTTCTAATTTCCGCCCCATCGCCCTACTCTCTCCAATATCTAAACTTCTAGAAAAATGTGTCCACCACCAACTTTTGCCTTTCTTAATTCAGAATCACCTACTTACACCCACCCAACACGGCTTCCGCCCTGGCCACAGCACCATAACTGCCTTACTATCCTTCCTTGAAACAGTCAATCGAGCCCAAGACTCTGGACTTCTTGTATCCACAGTACTGCTAGATCTTTCTAAAGCCTTTGACACCATCTCCCATACACACCTACTCTTTCATCATGCCAACCTTAATCTCTCCCCTAATACTCTATCCTGGTTCTCCAGTTACCTATCAGACAGATCTCAAGCAGTCAGATGGAAGAACTCTACCTCTTCCTTCTTGCCTACACCTACTGGCATTCCCCAGGGGTCCATCCTTGGACCCATGCTCTTTAACATCTTTATAAATAATCTTCACTCTGTCATCCCTGACACTACAGTCATCCAATACGCTGATAACTCTACCTTAGTTTGTGCCACCTCTAACGTTCCTGAACTACTGACTAAAACACAAATAGCCTTTTCCACTACAGAGAACTGGATGCACCAAAACCATCTCTCCCTCAACTCTAATAAATCTAAAATACTAATTTTCATCCCTACCAGGGGTTCCTCCTTTGACAAAAATACTTTCAAAGTCCTAAGCCAAACCAACACTGCTATAGAAGTGGTCCCTTCTGCAAAACTCCTCGGCTTTACCATAGACGAACACCTAAAATTTGATCTCCACATACAACAAAACATAAAGAAAACCCACCAAAAGTTTGGTTATTCCTGTAGAGCATACCTATTTCTTTCCTACTCCTCTAGGCACACACTGGCAATTACATACCTTCTACCCTCGCTACTATATGGAGCCCCTCTTCTAACCTGTCTACTTCCAATACCTCAACACTTGAAAATTGCTATAATAAGATCTCTAAATTCGCCACTAAATCTAAAACCTCAACTCACCACTACCTTACCCTACAATCTCTAAATTGGCTAGAACTCCGTAACCACCTAGACTATCTCCAACTAACCACTGCTCACAAACTAATATTCTACCCAGATTCATGCCCAGTCTTAACAAACATCCTTCCACCATACACCCAAAACAGATCTCTCAGATCTGAACACCAAAACCTAATCTCCATCCACAAACCCAAACGTCCCGCCGACCAGCTTCTACTCTCCTTTTCTCTAGGTAAAAAATGGAACTCCCTCCCTCCTTCTCTTAGGACTATACCCAACTCTGAATCCTACAAGACCCAACTTTTCTTATACCTGTCATCCAAATGGAAATGTTCCTGCTTTCACCTGATATAAATTCTAGGGCTCTCTCTCCACGGAGCTCTCCATACTCCTGCTCCTCTCTACCCTCAAGCTTAACCAGACACAGCTGACATTCACTTGACTCCAAGTATGTAAATATTGTAAATATCTGTATTGCCACAAAAAAAAAAATCAGAATTTGCACCGTCTCATTATGCACATTTTATGTATTTGTATTTCCTGACTGTATGAATTTTACTCTTGTATTTTGCCTTTAACATTATATAACCTTTATTTTATTGTATTGCTTATATAACCTTTATTTTATTGTATTGCTTATGGAACTTTTCTCCCCGGGTCTCCACTGAAAATGGACACTTCTTGGCCCAGTGGACTTCCCCGGTAATCAAACTGAAAATAAATAAATGGCAGTACCCCTTTGTAGGGAGGATAGTACTCTGCATACCTGCAGAGTTTCAGCCTCCTTGATTTCCCCTCCTGGAGAAATACTACTTTTCAGGGCTATTTCTCTCTATGCAAAAACTGGCTGGAAATGCGTAGGGAAAGCTAAAAGCATTATATGGTCATACTGAAAGTGCAGGTAAACCAGAACCAGGATTGCAGTATGGCTTTGTAGGGTGGATAGTACGCTGTATACCTGCAGAGTTTCAGCCTCCTAGCTTTTTGCCTCTTGGAGAAATACCACTTTTCAGGGTTATTTTTCTCTACGCAAAAACTGAAAATGCATACAGAAAGCTATAACCAATAAATGGTCATACTGAGTGTGGCAGGTAAGCCAGAACCAGGATTGCAGTACCCCTTTGTAGGGTGGATAGCACTCTGCATACCAGCAGAGTTTCAGCCTCCTACCTTCCCCGCTTGGAGAAATACTACTTTTCAGGGCTATTTTTCTCTATGCAAAAACAGGCTGGAAATGCATAGAGAAAGCTAAAACAAATAAATGGTCATACTGAAAGTGGCAGTTAAACCAGAACCAGGATTGCAGTACCCCTTTGTAGGCTGGATAGTACTCTGCATAGCTGCACAGTTTCAGCCTCCTTGATTTCCCCTCCTGGAGAAATACTACTTTTCAGGGCTATTTCTCTCTATGCAAAAACTGGCTGGAAATGTGTAGAGAAAGCTAAAAGCATTATATGGTCATACTGAAAGTGCAGGTAAACCAGAACCAGGATTGCAGTATGGCTTTGTAGGGTTGATAATACTTTGTATACCTGCATAGTTTCAGCCTCCTAGCTTTTTGCCTCTTGGAGAAATACCACTTTTCAGGGTTATTTATCTCTACGCAAAAACTGAAAATGCATACAGAAAGCTATAACCAATAAATGGTCATAGTGAGTGTGGCAGGTAAGCCAGAACCAGGATTGCAGTACCCCTTTGTAGGGTGGATAGCACTCTGCATACCAGCAGAGTTTCAGCCTCTTTGCTTTTCCTGTCCTGGAGAAATACTACTTTTCAGGGCTATTTTTCTCTACGCAAAAACAGGTTGGAAATGCATAGAGAAAACTGGAACCAATAAATAGTCATACTGAAAGTGGCAGTTAAACCAGAATTAGGATTGCAGTACCCATTGTAGGGTGGATAGCACTCTGCATACCTGCAGAGTTTCAGCCTCCTAGCTTTTCCCCTCTTGGAGAAATACTACTTTTCAGGGCTATTTTTCTCTACGCAAAAACAGGTTGGAAATGCATAGAGAAAACTGGAACCAATAAATAGTCGTACTGAAAGTGGCAGTTAAACCAGAATTAGGATTGCATTACCCATTGTAGGGTGGATAGCACTCTGCATACCTGCAGAGTTTCAGCCTCCTAGCTTTTCCCCTCTTGGAGAAATACAACTTTTCAGGGTTATTTTTCTCTATGCAAAAACAAGCTGGAAATGCATAGAAAAAGCTAAAACCAATAACCAGACACACTGAAAGTGGCAGTTAAGCCAGAAGCAGGATTGGAGTACCCATTTGTAGGGTGGATAGTACTCTGCATACCTACTAGTTTATCCCATCTTGAGTAATACTTCTTTTCAGGGCTATGTTTCTCTATGCAAAAACAGGCTGGAAATGCATAGAGAAAGTTAAAACCAATAAATGGTCATACTGAAAGTAGCAGTTAAGCCAGAACCAGGATTGCAGTACCCCTTTGTAGGGTGGATAGTACTCTGCATACCTGCAGAGTTTCAGCCTCCTTGCTTTTCCCCTCTTGGAGAAATACTACTTTTCAGGTCTATTTTTCTCTATGCAAAAGCAGGCTGGAAATGCATAGAGAAAGCTAAAACTAAAAAAAGGTCATACTGAAAGTGGCAGGTAAACCAGAATCAGGATTGCAGTACTCCTTTGTATGGTGGATAGTACTCTGCATACCTGCAGAGTTTCAGCCTCCAAGCTTTGTCCCTCTTAGAGAAAAACAGACCTGAAAATGTGTATTTCTCTATGCAAAAACATGCTGGAAATCCATACAGAATGCTAAAACCAATAAGCAGTCATACTGAAAGTGGCAGGTAAGCCAGAGCCAGGATTGCAGTACCCCTTTGTAGGGTGGATAGTAGTCTGCAGAGTTTAATCCTCTGAGCTTTTCTCCTCCTGGAGAGAGACTACTTTTCAGGGCAATTTTTGTATATGCAAAAACAGGGAGGAAATGCATCGAGAAAGCTAAAAACCAATAAACGGTCATACTGAAAGTGGCAGGTAAGCCAGAACCAGGATTGCAGTAGCCCTTCGTAGGGTGGACAGTACTCTGCATACCTGCAGAGTTTCAGCTGCCTAGCTTTTCCCCTCTTGGAGAAATACTACTTTTCAGGGCTATTTTCCTCTATGCAAAAACAGGCTGGAAATGCATACAGAAAGCTAAAACCAATAAATGGTCATAATGAAAGTGGCAGGTAAGCCAGAACCAGGATTGCAGTACCCCTTTGCAGGGTGGATACTACTCTGCGTACCTGAAGAGTTTCAGCCTCCTAGATTTTCCCCCTTGGAGAAATACTACTTTTCAGGGCTATTTTCCTCTATGCAAAAACAGGCTGGAAATGCATACAGAAAGCTAAAACCAATAAACGGTCATACTGAAAGTGGCAATTGAGCCAGAACCAGGATTGCAGTACCCATGTTTAGGGTGGATAGTACTTTGCAAACCTGCAGAGTTTCAGCCTCCTAGCTTTTCCCCTCTTGAAGAGAGACTGTTTATTGGTATCAGTTTCTCTATGCATTTCCAGCCTGCTTTTGCCCTTTAAAGTAGTCGTACTGAAAAAGGCAGTTAAGCCAGAACCAGGATTGCAGAAAAATAGCCCTGAAAAGTAGTATATCTCCAAGAGGGGAAAGCAAGGAGGCTGAAATTCTGCAGGTATGCAGAGTACTATCCACCGTACAAAGCGGTACTGCAATCCTGGTTCTGACTTACCTGCAGAGTTTCAGCCTTCCAGCTTCCCCTCTTGGAGAAATACTACTTTTCAGGGCTATTTTTCCCTATGCAAAAGCAGGCTGGAAATGCATAGAGAAAGCTAAAACCAATAAATGGTCATACTGAAAGTGGCAGTTAAGCAAGAACCAGGATTGTAGAAAAATAGCCCTGAAAAGTAGTATTTCTCCAAGACAGGAAAAGCAGGGCAGCTGAAACTCTGCAGGTATGCAGAGTACTATCCACTCTGCAGGTAAAGCCAGAACCAGGATTACAGTACTCCTTTGTAGGTTGGATAGTACTCTGCATAGCTGCACAGTTTCACCCTCCTAGCTTCCCCTCTTAGAGAAATAATACTTTTTGCAAAAACTGGCTGGAAATGCGTAGAGAAAGCTAAAACCATTATATGGTCATACTGAGTGTGGCAGGTAAGCCAGAACCAGGATTGCAGTACCCCTTTGTAGGGTGGATAGTACTCTGCATAGCTGCACAGTTTCACCCTCCTTGCTTTTCCCCTCCTGGAGAAATAGTACTTTTTGCAAAAACAGGCTGGAAATGCATAGAGAAAGCTAAAACAAATAAATGGTCATACTGAAAGTGGCAGTTAAACCAGAACCAGGATTGCAGTACCCCTTTGTAGGTTGGATAGTACTCTGCATAGCTGCACAGTTTCACCCTCCTTGCTTTTCCCCTCCTGGAGAAATAGTACTTTTCAGGGCTATTTTTCTCTATGCAAAAACAGGCTGGAAATGCATAGAGAAAGCTAAAACAAATAAATGGTCATACTGAAAGTGGCAGTTAAACCAGAACCAGGATTGCAGTACCCCTTTGTAGGTTGAATAGTACTCTGCATAGCTGCACAGTTTCACCCTCCTTGCTTTTCCCCTCCTGGAGAAATACTACTTTTCAGGGCTATTTTTCTCTATGCAAAAACAGGCTGGAAATGCATAGAGAAAGCTAAAACAAATAAATGGTCCTACTGAAAGTGGCAGTTAAGCCAGAAGCAGGATTGAAGTACCCATTTGTAGGGTGGATAGTACTCTGCATACTTCCTAGCTTTTCCCATCTTGAGTAATACTACTTTTCAGGTCTATTTTTCTCTATTCAATAACAGGCTGGAAATGCATAGAGAAAGCTGAAACCAATAAATGGTCATACTGAAAGTAGCAGGTAAGCCAGAACCAGGATTGCAGTACCCCATTTGTAGGGTGGATAGTACTCTGCATACCTGCAGAGTTGCAGCCTCCCAGCTTTTCCCCTCTTGGAGAAATACAAGTTTGCAGGTCTATTTTTCTCTGTGCAAAAACATGCTGGAAATCCATAAAGAAAGCTAAAATCAAAAAACGGTCGTACTGAAAGTGGCAGTTAAGCCAGAACCAGGATTGCAGTACCCATTTGTAGGGTGGATAGTAATTTGCAGACCTGCAGATTTTCAGCCGCCTAGCTTTTCCTCTCTTGGAGAGAGGCCCTTTAAAGGACTATTTTTCTCTATGCAAAAGCAGGCTGGAAATGTATACAGAAAGCTAAAACCAATAAACAGTCATACTGAAAAAGGCAGTTAAGCCAGCGCTAGGATTGCAGTTTCCCTTTGTAGGGTGGAAAGCACTCTGCATATCTGCAGAGTTTCAGCCTCCTAGCTTTTCCTCTCTTGGAGAAATACTACTTTTCAGGTCTATTCACAGATAATGATATACTCCTCTTTACTACCCCTCTTGTTCACACCATACCTCCTTACCTTGCATGAAAACCAGTTTCACACAGGATTTCAGGTCCCAAAAGGCCATACAATCACCCCAGCTGTAAATCCTTACACCTTCAACCATACTTACAGTACCAGATCCTATCCAAAATCTTGTTCAGTCTATCAACATCTCAACCACAAGCACATTAGCTCTAGATCCAAACACTACCACAAACTACTAAATTACTGAAGTTCATTACCAAGTATAGACTCAACCTAATACTTGGTGGTGATATTCACCCCAACCCTGGCCCACTCACTTCAGATACACATACCCCCTCTACTTGCAATCTAAGCTACAAACCTACAATTAATAGGCCAACTAACTCTCTCCTAGTCTGTCATCTCAGTATTAGAAGCATTAATAACAAGTTACATGAATTGCATGCACTTCTGGATGTCAACTCCCCTGAGATTCTCTGTTTATCTGAAACCTGGTTAAAACCTAACAGTAAAGACAATGAAGTGTTACCACCTGGGTACAACATACACAGGCTGGATCGTGCTTCGAGGAAGGGGGGTGGGGTAGCTTTACTCTGTAAATCTGAGTTGAATGTCACCATAGATGTAATACAACCTCCTCAGATTAATAACTCAGAGATTCTTGCCACCAAATTGCAACTTAATAAAAATAAATGCATTAATATCATCTGTATGTACATCCTCCCAGGTATCAATATATCTACATTTGAAGATATCCTGCACTGGCTATCATGTCACTACCCCCAAGAAACCCTACTGCTTGCAGACTTTAACATAGACTGGGGCACCTGTTCCTCAGAATCCCCAACCACCCATATTAACCTGCATGCATTTACACAAATCATATCCACCCCTACCAGGATAGGTAAACCCAACCAAAAAGAAAGTTTACTTGACTGGGTACTCATAAACAGTCACCCCCAACTGTACACCTCTGGTACCCTCCTTAATGGCCTAAGTGATCACCTTCTCACATATGTAATTAAGCACAAAACCATTAATTCCCAACAACCCTTAGAATGGTTAGAAACAATAAAAACTTTGACCCTGCCAAATTCCAACAAGAACTAAACTCAGGTAATTGGTCTATTCTAAAACACCTCCCCTTAGAGGAAGCAGTAGCATACTTTAACAACAAATTCCTTGAGACCCTTGATTTGCATGCACCTGTTCGTTCAAAGAGAACCAAGGCAAAAACTGCACCATGGCTTTCTATAGAGTATAAACTCAAAATTACCCTTAGAAACAAAGCATGGGCTTTATGGCATTCTTCTAAAGACCCTCAAGATCACATTAAATACAGGCAATCCAGGAACGAAACCAAAAAATCAATTTTACAAGGCAAAAAAACAATACTACTGTAATTTACAGACAGTAAATCAAAATAACCCTCAGAAGTTTTGGGCAGGTTTAAATAATCTACTACATCCTGGACAGACTTCAACCCCAATCCCTGCTACTACTATTGATAAAACCCCTGAAGATGTTTGATAGTTTTAACCAATTCTTTACTGAGACAATTCAAGCCCTAGTTTTAACCAATTCTTTACTGAGACAATTCAAGCCCTAGCTAGCCAACTACCTCCTAGCTCCCCTGGTCCTGAAAGTAGCACCCCTAGAAACCTACTCGCATTCAGCTTCACTTATCCGTACCTTGATCAAAAAATTAAAACCCACTACACTTTCTGCTGATCAACTCCCTGCCGAGTACCTACAAAAATCAGCTGTTGCTATTGCTTACCCAGTCTCCATACTAATCAATCGAACCATAGTAGAAGCTAAAATTCCCACCATCTGGAAAATATCCTATGTAATCCCACTTCACAAAGGAGGCAGCTCTACTGAATTCTCCAATTATAGGCCAATAGCTATACTCCCTCCACTTGCAAAGATTATGGAAAAATGTATTCATAGACAACTCATGCACCACCCAATCCAAAATCGCCTCATCCTCATCACAGCACTACTTCAGCCCTCCTAGCCTTTACTAACACCATAAACCATAATCGCAACAATAATTATATATACTCAGCCCTCTTTTTGGATCTTTCCAAGGCATTCGATATGGTTGATCACCAACTTTTAATCCACACCCTTTAAACATTCTGTCTAGATACTGGTGCCCTCCAGTGGTTTCAATCCTACCTGAATGGTCAACAGCAGGCTGTCCTCTGGCAGAACAAACTCTCTAACTTCTACCTAACACCCTTGGAGTACCACAAGGCTGTATACTAGGGCCCTTGCTGTTCTCCATCTTCATTAATGACCTTTATACTGTTATCCCAAAAGTCAGCTGTATCCAATATGCTGACAACTCTACTCTGATTTGCTCAGCCACATCTCCAGTAGAGTTATGGTCAGCTACCCAGACCACCTTTAATACAATAGAAAACTGGCTTTCTGAACATAGTCTGATCCTAAATCCTAAACAAAACTAAAATACTGTTATTTTCACCAACACGTAGGTCTACCTCTTTCACCTTTACCATAAAATCAAATGATGGCACAATGATCTCCCCTGACCCATCTACAAAACTATTAGGTGTCATCATAGACAATAATCTAAAATTTGACCTACATGTTAACCAAACTATCAAAACCATCAATAAAAAAACTAGGGTCACTTCACAGAATAAAAGCCTTCCTAACCCCTCCAGCTAAAATTGCCAAAGCTTGCTCTCACCTTCTTTCAACCCTTCTGTATGCATCCCCTCTAGTCTCGAATTTAAACAAGACTGTCCTTAAACTCTCAGTTTGCTACAACCACATTGCCAGGTTTGCCATTGGGCTGCCTTTTAGGACACATCATTGCATCAATCTAAATCGGCTTGGGTGGCTTGAACTACCCAGCCTAATCCAGTATAACCAACTGATTATGGCCTATAACATCCTCTATAATCCAGACAATACTCCTGCACTTAAAAGTATTATCACCCCGCTTCGATCCTTTAACAAACTACTACTAATTCAGACTAGCAAAATTAACAAAACAGCCGGTGATTCTCTCTTTGCAAACTCTGTAAGTAGATTCTGGAACTCTCTTCCAGCTGATATTACCTTACTTTCCACCTTAGGTCAATCTAAAACTAGACTCAAACAACATTTGTCACTTAACTGGCTATGTCAATGTATCAAGCCTAGCTAACTCTCTCTAAAATGTGTAAAAATCTGTTAACCAGTTTACTGTGTAATTTAATTGAATCCTGACTTGTGCTCAGGACTAACTTTAACCTGTGGAACTTGATTAACTTGCTTACTTATGTAATCTCTGTAAATAGTCTGTAATATGCAATGATGGTATTATGTAATGCTGTATCTGCTTACCCTTGGAGCTTTTCTCCATGGGACTCCGATGAAAATGGACATGCATCCAGTCGGACTATCCCCGTCAACAAATGTAAAATAAATAAAATAAATAAATATTTTCTCTATGCAAAAACAGGCTGGAAATCCATACAGAAAGCTAAAACCAATAAATGGTCATACTGAAAGTGGCAGTTAAGCCATAACCGGGATTGCAGTACCCTTTTGTAGGGTGGATGGTACTCTGCATACCTGCAGAATTTCAGCCTATTAGCTTTTCCCCTCTTGGAGAAATACAACTTTTCAGGGCTATTTTTCTCTACGCAAAAGCAGGTTAGAAATGCATAGAAAAAGCTAAAAACAATAAATGGTCATACTAAAAGTGGCAGTTAAGCCATAATCGGGATTGCAGAAACATAGCCCTGAAAAGTAGTATTTCTCCAAGAGGGGAAAACCAAGGAGGCTGAAACTCTGCCGATATGCAGAGTACTATCCACCCTACAAAGGGGTACTGCAATCCTGGTTCTGGCTTACCTGCAGAGTTTAAGCCTCCTAACTTCCCCTCTTGGAGAAATACTACTTTTCAGGGCTATTTTTCTCTATGCAAAAATAGGCTGGAAATACATAGAGAAAGCTAAAGCCAATAAATGGTCACACTGAAAGTGGCAGTTAAGCCAGAACCAGGATTGCAGTACCCCTTTGCAGGTATGCAGATTACTATGCATCTTACAGAGTTTCAGCCTCCTAGCTTTTCCCCATGGAGAAATGCTACTTTTCAGGGCTATCTTACTCTGTGCAAAAACTGACTGGAAATGCATAGAGAAAGCTAAAACCATTATACTGTCATACTGAGTGTGTCAGGTAAGCCAGAACCAGGCTTGCAGTACCCCTTTGTAGGGTGGATAGTACTCTGCATACCTGCAGAGTTTCACCCTCCATGCTTTTCCCCTCCTGGAGAAGTACTACTTTTCAGGGCTATTTTTCTCTATGCAAAAACAGGCTAGTAATGCATAGAGAAAGCTAAAACCAATAAATGATCATACTGAAAGTAGCAGTTAATCCAGAAGCAGGATTGCAGTACCCTTTGTATGGTATATAGCACTCTGCATACCTGCAGAGTTTCAGCCTCCTAGCTTTTCCCTTCTTGGAGAAATACAACTTTTCAGGGCTATTTTTCTCTATGCAAAAGCAGGCTTCAAATGCATACAGAAAGCTGAAACCAATAAATGGTTATACCGAAAGTGGCAGGTAAGCCAGAACCAGGATTGCAGTAACCCTTTGCTGGTATGCAGAGTACTATCCACCCTATAGAGTTTCAGCCTCTTTGGTTTTCCCCTCCTTGAGAAATACTACTTTTCAGGGCTATTTTTCTCTATGCAAAAACAGGGTGGAAATGCATAGAGAAAGCTGAAACCAATAAATGGTCATACTGAAAGTGGCAATTAAACCAGAACCAGGATTGCAGTACCCCTTTGTAGGGTGGATAGTACTCTGCATACCTGCAGAGTTTCACCCTCCATGCTTTTCCTGTCCTGGAGAAGTACTACTTTTCAGGGCTATTTTTCTCTATGCAAAAACAGGCTGGTAATGCATAGAGAAAGCTAAAACCAATAAATGGTCATACTGAAAGTAGCAGTTAAGCCAGAAGCAGGATTGCAGTACCCTTTGTATGGTATATAGCACTCTGCATACCTGCAGAGTTTCAGCCTCCTTGCTTTTCAACTCCTGGAGAAATACTCCTTTTCAGTGCTATTTTTGTCTATGCAAAAACAGGCAGGAAATGCATAGAGAAAGCTAAAACCAAGAAATGGCCATACTGAAAGTGGGAGTTAAACCAGAACCAGGATTGCAGCACCCCTTTGTAGGATGGATAGTACTCTGCACACATACAGAGTTTCAGCCTCCCAGCTTTTCCCCTCTTGGAGAAATACAAATTTTCAGGTCTATTTTTCTCTATGCAAAAACAGACTGGAAATCCATAGAGAAAGCTAAAACCAAAAAATGGTCATACTGAAAGTGGCAGTTAAGCCAGAACCAAGATTGCAGTCCCCTTTGTAGGGTGGATAGCACTCTGCATACCTGCAGAGTTTCAGCCTATTCGCTTTTCCCCTCCTGGAGAAATACAGCTTTTCGTTGCTATTTTTCTCTATGCAAAAGCAGGCTGGAAATACATAGAGAAAGCTAAAAACCAATAAATGGTCATAGTGAAAATGGCAGTTAAGTCAGAACCAGGATTGCAGAAAAAATATTCCTGAAAAGTAATATTTCTCCAAAAGGGGAAAAGCAAGGAGGCTGAAACTCTGCAGGTATATGCAGTACCACCAAAGGGTACTGCAATCCTGGTTCTGGCTTACCTGCAGAGTTTCAGCCTCCTAGCTTCCCCGCTTGGAGAAATACTACTTTTCAGGGCTATTTTTCTCTATGCAAAATCAGGCTGGAAATGCATTGAGAAAGCTAAAACCAATAAACGGTCATACTGAAACTAGCAGGTAAGCCAGAACCAGCATTGCAATACCCCTTTGTAGGATGGATAGTACTCTGCATACCTGCAGAGTTAGCTTTCCCCTCATGGAGAAATACACATTTTCAGGTCTATTTTTCTCTGTGCAAAAACATGCTGGAAATCCATAAAGAAAGCTAAAAATCAAAAAACGGTCATACTGAAAGTGGCAGTTAAGCCAGAACCAGGATTGCACTACCCGTTTGTAGGGTGGATAGTACTTTGCAGACCTGCAGAGTTTCAGCCACCTAGCTTTTCCTCTCTTGGAGAGAGGCTACTTTAAAGTGTTATTTCTCATTATGCAAAAGCAGGCTGGAAATGCATAGAGAAAGCTAAAACCAATAAACAGTCACACTGAAAAAGGCAGTTAAGCCAGAGCCAGGATTGCAGTTTCCCTTTGTAGGGTGGAAAGCACTCTGCAGACCTGCAGAGTTTCAGCCTCCTAGCTTTTCACATCTTGTAGAAATACAACTTTTCGGGGATATTTTTCTCTATGCAAAAACAGGCTGGAAATCCATAGAGAAAGCTAAAATCAATAAACGGTCATACTGAAAGTGGCAGTTAAGCCAGAACCAGGATTGCAGTAACGCTTTGTAGGGTGGATAGTACTTTGCAGACATGCAAAGTTTCAGCCTCCTAGCTTTTTCTCTCTTTGAAAAATACTACTTTTCAGGGCTATTTTTCTCTTTGGAAAAACAGGCCTGAAATGCATACAGAAAGCTAAAACCAATAAACAGTCATACTGAAAGTAGCAGGTAAGCCAGAACCAGGATTGCAGTACTGCTTTGTAGGGTGGATAGTACTCTGCATACCTGAAGAGTTTCAGCCTCCGAGCTTTTCCCCTCTTGGAGAAATAGTACTTTTCAGGGCTATTTTTGTCTATGGAAAAACAGGCATGAAATGCATAGAGAAAGCTAAAACTAATAAAAGGTCATACTGAAAGTGGCAGTTAAGCCAGAACCATGATTGCAGTACCCATTTGTAGGGTGGATAGTACTTTGCAGACCTGCAGAATTTCAGCCTCCTAGCTTTTCCCCTCTTGGAGAAATACAACTTTTCAGGGCAATTTTTCTCTATGCAAAAGCAGGCTGGAAATGCATATAGAAAGCTAAAACCAATAAATAGTCATACTAAAAGTGGCAGTTAAGCCAGAACCAGGATTGCAGTACCCCTTTGTAGGGTGTATAGTAGTCTGCATACCTGCAGAGTTTCAGCCTCCTAGCTTCCCCTCTTGGAGAAATACAACTTTCAGGGCTATTTTTCTCTATGCAAAAACAGGCTGGAAATGCATAGAGAAAGCTAAAACCAATAAGCGGTCATACTGAAAGTGGCATTAAAGCCAGAACCAGAATTGCAGTACCCTTTTGTAGGGTGTATAGTACTCTGGATACGTACAGAGTTTCAGCCTCCTAGCTTTTTTCCTCTTGGAGAAATACAACTTTTCAGGGCTATTTTTCTCTATGCAAAAACAGGCTGGAAATCCATAGAGAAAGCTAAAACCAATAAATGGTCATACTGAAAGTGGCAGTTAAGCCAGAACCAGGATTGCAGTACCCCTATGTAGGGTGGATACTACTCTGCATACCTGCAGAGATTCAGCCTCCTAGATTTTTGCCTCTTGGAGAAATACTACTTTTCAGGGTTATTTTTCTCTATGCAAAAACAGGCTTGAAATGCATAGAGAAAGCTAAAAACAATAAAAGGTCATACTGAAAGTGGCAGTTAAGCCAAAACCAGGATTGCAGTACCCCTTTGTAGGGTGCATACTACTCTACATACCTGCAGAGTTTCAGCCTCCTAGCTTTTTCCCTCTTGGAGAAATACTACATTTTAGCACTATTTTTCTCTATTCAAAAACAGGATGGAAATGCATGGAGAAAGCTAAAAAACAATAAATGGTCATACTGAAAGTGGCAGTTAAGCCCGAACCAGGATTGCAGTACCCTTCTGTATGGTGGAAAGTAGTCTGGATACATACAGAGTTTCAGCCTCCTAGCTTTTTCCCTCTTGGAGAAATACAACTTTTAAGGGCTATTTTTCTCTATGCAAAAACAGGCTGGAAATCCATAGAGAAAGCTAAAACCAATAAATGGTCATACTGAAAGTGGCAGTTAAGCCTGAACCAGGATTGCAGTACAGCTTTGTAGAGTGGATATTACTCTGCTTACCTGCAGAGCTTCAGCCTCCTAGCTTTCCTCTTGGAGAAATACTACTTTTCAGGCTATTTTTCTCTATGCAATAACAGGCTGGAAATGCATAGAAAGCTGAAACCAATAAATGGTCATACTGAAAGTCGCAGTTAAGCCAGAAGCAGGATTGAAGTATCCATTCCTGTAAAGTAGTACTCTTCCAAGCATACTTCCTAGCTTTTCCCATCTTGAGTAATACTACTTTTCAGGTCTATTTTTCTCTATGCAATAACAGGCTGAAATGCATAGAGAAAGCTGAAACCAATAAATGGTCATACTGAAAGTGGCAGTTAAGCCAGAACCAAGATTGCAGTACCCTTTGTAGGGGGGATAGCACTCTGCATACCTGCAGAGTTTCAGCCTCCTAGCTTTAACCCTCTTGGAGAAATACTACTTTTCAGGGCTATTTTTCTCTATGCAAAATCAGGCTGGAAATGCATAGAGAAAGCTAAAACCAATAAACGGTCATACTGAAACTAGCAGGTAAGCCAGAACCAGCATTGCAATACCCCTTTGTAGGGTGGATAGTACTCTGCATACCTGCAGAGTTAGCTTTTCCCCTCATGGAGAAATACACATTTTCAGGTCTATTTTTCTCTGTGCAAAAACATGCTGGAAATCCATAAAGAAAGCTAAAAATCAAAAAACGGTCATACTGAAAGTGGCAGTTAAGCCAGAACCTTGATTGCACTACCCATTTGTAGGGTGGATAGTACTTTGCAGATCTGCAAAGTTTCAGCTGCCTAGCTTTTCCTCTCTTGGAGAGAGGCTACTTTAAAGTGTTATTTTTCATTATGCAAAAGCAGGCTGGAAATGCATAGAGAAAGCTAAAATCAATAAATGGTTATACTGAACGTGACAGTTAAGCCAGAACCAGGATTGCAGTACCGCTTTGTAGGGTGGATAGTACTTTGCAGACATGCAAAGTTTCAGCCTCCTAGCTTTTTCTCTCTTTGAAAAATACTACTTTTCAGGGCTATTTTTCTCATTGGAAAAACAGGTTGCAAATGCATACAGAAAGCTAAAACCAATAAACAGTCATACTGAAAGTAGCAGGTAAGCCAGAACCAGGATTGCAGTACCGCTTTGTAGGGTGGATAGTACTTTGCAGACCTGCAGAGTTTCAGCCTCCTAGCTTTTCCCCTCTTTGAGAAATACAACTTTTCAGGGCTATTTTTCTGTATGCAAAAGCAGCCTGGAAATGCATAGAGAAAGCTAAAACCAATCAACAGTCACACTGAAAAAGGCAGTTAAGCCAGAACCAGCATTGCAGTTTCCCTTTGTAGGGTGGAAAGCACTCTGCAGACCTGCAGAGTTTCAGCCTCCTAGCTTTTCCCCTCTTGGAGAAATACAACTTTTCAGGGCTATTTTTCTCTATGCAAAAGCAGGCTGGAAATGCATAGAGAAAGCTAAAACCAATAAATAGTCATACTGAAAGTGGCAGTTAAGCCAGAACCAGGATTGCAGAAAAATAGCCCTGAAAAGTAGTATTTCTCCAAGGAAAAGGGAAGGCTGAAAATCTGCAGGTATGAAGAGTACTATCCATCCTACAAAGGGGCACTGCAATCCTGGTTCTGGCTCACCTGCAGAGTTTCAGCCTCCTAGCTTCCCCTCTTGGAGAAATATTATTTTCAGGGCTATTTTTCTCTATGCAAAAACAGGCTGGAAATGCATAGAGAAAGCTAAAACCAATAAATGGTCATACTGAAAGTGGCAGTTAAGCCAGAACCAGGATTGCAGTACCCCTTTGTAGGGTGTCTAGTAGTCTGCATACCTGCAGAGTTTCAACCTCCTATCTTTTCCCTTCCTGGAGAAATAGAACTTTTCAGGGCTATTTTTCTCTATGCAAAAGCAGGCTTCAAATGCATACAGAAAGCTGAAACCAATAAACGGTTATACCGAAAGTGGCAGGTAAGCTAGAACCAGGATTGCAGTAACCCTTTGCTGGTATGCAGAGTACTATCCACCCTATAGAGTTTCAGCATCTTTGGTTTTCCCCTCCTTGAGAAATACTACTTTTCAGGGCTATTTTACTCTATGCAAAAACAGGGTGGAAATGCATAGAGAAAGCTGAAACCAATAAATGGTCATACTGAAAGTGGCAATTAAACCAGAACCAGGATTGCAGTACTCCTTTGTAGGGCGGATAGTACTCTGCATACCTGCAGAGTTTCACCCTCCATGCTTTTCCCCTCCTGGAGAAGTACTACTTTTCAGGGCTATTTTTCTCTATGCAAAAACAGGCTGGTAATGCATAGAGAAAGCTAAAACCAATAAATGGTCATACTGAAAGTAACAGTTAAGCCAGAAGCAGGATTGCAGTACCCTTTGTATGGTATATAGCACTCTGCATACCTGCAGAGTTTCAGCCTCCTAGCTTTTTCTCTCTTGGAGCAATACTACTTTTCAGGGCTATTTTTCTCTATCCAAAAAAACAGGCTGGAAATCATACAGAAAGCTAAAACCAAAAACAGTCATACTGAAAGTGGCAGTTAAGCCAGAACCAGGATTGCAATACCCTATGTAGGGTGCAAAGTACTCTGCATACCTGCAGAGTTTCAGCCTATTCACTTTTCCCCTCCTGGAGAAATACAGCTTTTCGTTGCTATTTTTCTCTATGCAAAAGCAGGCTGGAAATACATAGAGAAAGCTAAAACCAATAAATGGTCATAGTGAAAATGGCAGTTAAGCCAGAACCAGGATTGCAGAAAAATATTCCTGAAAAGTAGTATTTCTCCAAAAGGGGAAAAGCAAGGAGGCTGAAACTCTGCAGGTATGCAGAGAACTATCCACCCTACAAAGGGGTACTGCAATCCTGGTTCTTGCTTACCTGCAGAGTTTCAGCCTCCTAGCTTTCCCGCTTGGAGAAATACTACTTTTCAGGGCTATTTTTCTCTATGCAAAAACAGGCTGGAAATACATAGAGAAAGCTAAAGCCAATAAATGGTCACACTGAAAGTGGCAGTTAAGCCAGAACCAGGATTGCAGTACCCCTTTGCAGGTATGCAGATTACTATCCACCTTACAGAGTTTCAGCCTCCTTGCTTTTCCCCCATGGAGAAATGCTACTTTTCAGGGCTATCTTACTCTGTGCAAAAACTGGCTGGAAATGCATAGAAAAAGCTAAAACCATTATACTGTCATACTGAGTGTGGCAGGTAAGCCAGAACCAGGCTTGCACTACCCCTTTGTAGGGTGGATAGTACTCTGCATACCAGCAGAGTTTCAGCCTCCTTGCTTTCCCCTCTTGGAGAAATACTATTTTTCAGGGCTATTTTTCTCTATGCAATAACAGGCTGGAAGTGCATAGAGAAAGCTGAAACCAATAAATGGTCATACTGAAAGTGGCAGTTAAGCCAGAAGCAGGATTGAAGTATCCATTTGTACGGTGGATAGTACTCTGCATACTTCCTAGCTTTTCCCATCTTGAGTAATACTACTTTTCAGGTCTATTTTTCTCTATGCAATAACAGGCTGAAATGCATAGAGAAAGCTGAAACCAATAAATGGTCATACTGAAAGTGGCAGTTAAGCCAGAACCAAGATTGCAGTACCCTTTGTAGGGGGGATAGCACTCTGCATACCTGCAGAGTTTCAGCCTCCTAGCTTTAACCCTCTTGGAGAAATACTACTTTTCAGGGCTATTTTTCTCTATGCAAAATCAGGCTGGAAATGCATAGAGAAAGCTAAAACCAATAAACGGTCATACTGAAACTAGCAGGTAAGCCAGAACCAGCATTGCAATACCCCTTTGTAGGGTGGATAGTACTCTGCATACCTGCAGAGTTAGCTTTTCCCCTCATGGAGAAATACACATTTTCAGGTCTATTTTTCTCTGTGCAAAAACATGCTGGAAATCCATAAAGAAAGCTAAAAATCAAAAAACGGTCATACTGAAAGTGGCAGTTAAGCCAGAACCTTGATTGCACTACCCGTTTGTAGGGTGGATAGTACTTTGCAGATCTGCAAAGTTTCAGCTGCCTAGCTTTTCCTCTCTTGGAGAGAGGCTACTTTAAAGTGTTATTTTTCATTATGCAAAAGCAGGCTGGAAATGCATAGAGAAAGCTAAAATCAATAAACGGTCATACTGAACGTGGCAGTTAAGCCAGAACCAGGATTGCAGTACCGCTTTGTAGGGTGGATAGTACTTTGCAGACATGCAAAGTTTCAGCCTCCTAGCTTTTTCTCTCTTTGAAAAATACTACTTTTCAGGGCTATTTTTCTCTTTGGAAAAACAGGTTGCAAATGCATACAGAAAGCTAAAACCAATAAACAGTCATACTGAAAGTAGCAGGTAAGCCAGAACCAGGATTGCAGTACCGCTTTGTAGGGTGGATAGTACTTTGCAGACCTGCAGAGTTTCAGCCTCCTAGCTTTTCCCCTCTTGGAGAAATACAACTTTTCAGGGCTATTTTTCTGTATGCAAAAGCAGCCTGGAAATGCATAGAGAAAGCTAAAACCAATAAACAGTCACACTGAAAAAGGCAGTTAAGCCAGAACCAGCATTGCAGTTTCCCTTTGTAGGGTGGAAAGCACTCTGCAGACCTGCAGAGTTTCAGCCTCCTAGCTTTTCCCCTCTTGGAGAAATACAACTTTTCAGGGCTATTTTTCTCTATGCAAAAGCAGGCTGGAAATGCATAGAGAAAGCTAAAACCAATAAATAGTCATACTAAAAGTGGCAGTTAAGCCAGAACCAGGATTGCAGAAAAATAGCCCTGAAAAGTAGTATTTCTCCAAGAGGGGAAAAGCAAGAAGGCTGAAACTCTGCAGGTATGAATAGTACTATCCACCCTACAAAGGGGCACTGCAATCCTGGTTCTGGCTTACCTGCAGAGTTTCAGCCTCCTAGCTTCCCCTCTTGGAGAAATATTACTTTCAGGGCTATTTTTCTCTATGCAAAAACAGGCTGGAAATGCATAGAGAAAGCTAAAACCAATAAACGGTCATACTGAAAGTGGCAGTTAAGCCAGAACCAGGATTGCAGTACCCCTTTGTAGGGTGTATAGTAGTCTGCATACCTGCAGAGTTTCAACCTCCTAGCTTTTCCCTTCTTGGAGAAATACAACTTTTCAGGGCTATTTTTCTCTATGCAAAAGCAGGCTTCAAATGCATACAGAAAGCTGAAACCAATAAACGGTTATACCGAAAGTGGCAGGTAAGCTAGAACCAGGATTGCAGTAACCCTTTGCTGGTATGCAGAGTACTATCCACCCTATAGAGTTTCAGCCTCTTTGGTTTTCCCCTCCTTGAGAAATACTACTTTTCAGGGCTATTTTTCTCTATGCAAAAACAGGGTGGAAATGCATAGAGAAAGCTGAAACCAATAAATGGTCATACTGAAAGTGGCAATTAAACCAGAACCAGGATTGCAGTACTCCTTTGTAGGGCGGATAGTACTCTGCATACCTGCAGAGTTTCACCCTCCATGCTTTTCCCCTCCTGGAGAAGTACTACTTTTCAGGGCTATTTTTCTCTATGCAAAAACAGGCTGGTAATGCATAGAGAAAGCTAAAACCAATAAATGGTCATACTGAAAGTAACAGTTAAGCCAGAAGCAGGATTGCAGTACCCTTTGTATGGTATATAGCACTCTGCATACCTGCAGAGTTTCAGCCTCCTAGCTTTTTCTCTCTTGGAGCAATACTACTTTTCAGGGCTATTTTTCTCTATCCAAAAAAACAGGCTGGAAATCATACAGAAAGCTAAAACCAAAAACAGTCATACTGAAAGTGGCAGTTAAGCCAGAACCAGGATTGCAATACCCTATGTAGGGTGCAAAGTACTCTGCATACCTGCAGAGTTTCAGCCTATTCACTTTTCCCCTCCTGGAGAAATACAGCTTTTCGTTGCTATTTTTCTCTATGCAAAAGCAGGCTGGAAATACATAGAGAAAGCTAAAACCAATAAATGGTCATAGTGAAAATGGCAGTTAAGCCAGAACCAGGATTGCAGAAAAATATTCCTGAAAAGTAGTATTTCTCCAAAAGGGGAAAAGCAAGGAGGCTGAAACTCTGCAGGTATGCAGAGAACTATCCACCCTACAAAGGGGTACTGCAATCCTGGTTCTTGCTTACCTGCAGAGTTTCAGCCTCCTAGCTTCCCCGCTTGGAGAAATACTACTTTTAAGGGCTATTTTTTTCTATGCAAAAACAGTCTGGAAATGCATAGAGAAAGCTAAAATCAATAAATGGTCATACTGAAAGTGGCAGTGAAGCCAGAACCAGGATTGCAGTACCCCTTTGTAGGGTGGATAGTCCTCTTCATACCTGCAGAGTTTGATCCTCCTTGCTTTTCCCCTCCTGGAGAAATCCTACTTTTCTGGGCTATTTTTCTCTATGCAAAAACAGGCTAGAAATGTGTAGAGAAAGCTAAAACCATTATATGGTCATACTGAAAGTGCAGGTAAGCCAGAACCAGGATTGCAGTACGGCTTTGTAGGGTGGATAGTACTCTGTATACCTGCAGAGTTTCAGCCTCCAAGCTTTTCCCCTCTTGGAGAAATACCACTTTTCAGGGCTATTTTTCTCTCTGCAAAAACAGGCTGGAAATGCATACAGAAAGCTATAACCAATAAACTGTCATAATGAGTGTGGCAGGTAAGCCAGAACCAGGATTGCAGTATTGACTCTCTTCAAGAGGAATCTTGATGAGTGGATGGGATATCGTAGGTTTACCCCGGGTATCACTTCTGTGTCACTGTTTGACAGAGGCACAGTATACTAACCTCGAAAAAGGGCATAGCAAAATAAATTTAAAATGGGTGGCGAAAGCCAAACACATTCTGGCTAGGCTTATAAATGCCCTAGGGCAGATAGCCTAGTATGAACCTATGAACCTTTGTAGGGTGGATAGTACTCTTCATACCAGCAGAGTTTCAGCCTCTTTGCTTTTCCTGTCCTGGAGAAATACTACTTTTCAGGGCTAATTTTCTCTATGCAAAAACAGGTTGGAAATGGATAGAGAAAGCTAGAACCAATAAATGGTCATACTGAAAGTGGCAGTTAAGCCAGAACCAGGATTGCAGTACCCATTGTAAAGTGGATAGCACTCTGCATACCTGTAGCGTTTCAGCCTCCTAGCTTTTCTCCTCTTGGAGAAATACAACTTTTCAGTGTAATTTTTCTCTATGCAAAAACAGGCTAGAAATGCATAGAGAAAGCTAAAACCAATAACCAGACACACTGAAAGTGGCAGTTAAGCCAGAAGCAGGATTGGAGTACCCATTTGTAGGGTGGATAGTACTCTGCATACCTCCTAGCTTTTCCCATCTTGAGTAATACTACTTTTCAGGTCTATTTTTCTCTATGCAATAACAGGCTGGTAATGCATAGAGAAAGCTAAAACCAATAAACAGTCATACTGAAAGTGGCAGTTAAGCCAGAACCAGGATTGCAGTAGCAGTTTATAGGGTGGATAGTACTTTGCATACCTGCAGAGTTTTAGCCTCTGAGCTTTTCCTCTCTTGGAGAGAGACTACTTTAAAGGGCTATGTTTCTCTATGCAAAAACAGGCTGGAAATGCATAGAGAAAGCTAAAACCAATAGACTGTCATACTGAAATTGGCTGTTAAGCCAGAACTAGGATTGCAGTAGCCCTTTGTAGGGTGGATAGTACTCTGCATACCTGCAGTTTCAGCCTCCTAGCTTTTTCTCTCTTTGAGAAATACCAATTTTCAGGGTTATTTGTCTCTATGCAAAAACAGGCTAGAAATGTATAGAGAAAGCTGATACCAATAAACAGTCGTACTGAAAAAGGCAGTTAAGCCAGAACCAGGATTGCAGAAAAATAGCCCTGAGAAGTAGTATTTCTCCAAGATGGGAAAGGAAGGAGGCTGAAACTCTGCAGGTATGCATAAAGGGTACTGCAATCCTGGTTCTGGCTTACTTGCAGAGTTTCAGCCTCCTAGCTTCCCCTCTTGGAGAAATACTACTTTTCAGGGCTATTTTTCTCTATGCAAAAACAGGCTGGAAATGCCTAGAGAAAGCTAAAACCAATAAACGGTCATACTGAAAGTGGCAGTTAAGCCAGAATCAGGATTGCAGTAACCCTTTGTAGGGTGGATAGTACTTTACATACCTGCAGAGTTTCGGCCTCCCAGCTTTTCCCCTCTTGGAGAAATACAAATTTTCAGGTCTATTTATCTTTATGCAAAAACATGTTGGAAATCCATAGAAAAATCAAAGTTTATTAAAACTCAAAAACAAACTGAAACAAAACAAAATGTAAAAGAAACATTACAATAAAAAGAACAAATTACAAGAGAAAACAAAAACAAAAAGTCTAAACTGAATAACATATGAAAAAAGACGAGAAATTCTAAAAATGTAATTACACAATAACATACCCATATCCCCATTTTTGCAACCAGCCCTTCAAAATGAAAATCAATTGTCCAACAGGTAGAATAATCTGATGATGGAAGGCCTTGCACCTTGCTATCCACAGTAAATATAGTGCAGGACAAAGCACAAAATCCGCTCTTCTGATTTGAAAAGTCCAGAAAGTTTTATAGTCACCATATTGACATTTGGAGAGAGTCAAAGGAAAAAGACAAGGTACCCGAAAAGAAGTCCGAAAAAGTTTCCAAAATCCTTTAAGTCTTGAGCAGGAAAAGATGAAATGTAAAATTGTTTCTGGGACCCCACAATTCATAAAACAAAAAGTGTCCAAATAGGAACCAGTATGTAAATGACACTTGAGTGGTAGTCTTTCCATGGACAACCGCCAAAAAAATCGTGCCACTGTGGGGCAACGTGTAAGAATCACCGCCTGCCAAGCAAACCTTGAAGTTGAAATGGGGTGAGGGTAGAATAGCTGTTGATCCAGATATACGTCTCCATGAGTTGTCTATACCACACTGAAAAAGGTAAACTGACATCCATGTCATAAAGTTTATACTTAATGGTGATCAAGCGAATATCCTTGAGTTCTGAAGGGAGTGGTAATGGTGGTCTCCTTCCACGCAATAACTGTTCCCAAAAAACAGGTTGCACATTTCTGTACAATTCAGCCACTAAAGAATATGACTGAGATTTCAATCTGACAAACAATTTATGAAGAAACAAAAGTTGTAAAAATAAGACTGGCTGTTTCAAACTGCAACCGCCTTGAGCAGGAGGAGCATAAACAGTACCCCTCTGTATTGGATTTAAGCCAGACTTCCAAAAAAAATGAATACACATGCGCAAAAACCATGAAGACCAAACCATAGGAAAAAAAATAAACAGAAAAAACAAAGAAATTTGGATAAATAAATTGAACTTTTGGCAAACTTTCCTTTCATAAAAAGGCTTTGCCTTTAAATTCTAAGTGGCCTGGGAAGAAGAAATTAAATCTTTACAACATTGGGACGCAAAAGCTGCAGGCCCAAAAGGAACACCCAGTATACGCACACCAACAGTATTAACTGGAAAATTAAAATAAACATCTGGTAAATCAGTCCTAGAAGTGTAAAAAAATGACATTGAGATTAACTTGCCAACCAATATGTGAAAGAATAGGCATAAATGTTTGCAAAAAATAAGTGTCAATATGCTGAGGTGACTCCATAAACATGGAGATATAATCTGCATAAGATACATTTCTGGGTATTAAAACATCAAAACAAGAAAGAGAGTAAGGAGACAAATGAACCAAATGACAAAAGGAATAAATAACAGCCCCTACCACCAAAGCAAGGAGATAGCTACTAAGAGGACAGCCCTGTCTAATACCATTAAGTATAGGAACAGAGGTGCCCAAATGACCATTAACCAAAGGAAAAATAGTGGAACCACGAAAAATAGAATTAATACAAAGAAGAAAGTTAGCACCAAACCCATATTTACCAAGAATGGAAAGCAGGACAGAATGAGAAATGTTATCAAAGGCCTTTGAAAGATCACAAGACAAAACACCACCTTGGAAAGTAGCAGGTAAAGAAAAAACAGCTTTATAAATCTGGAGAAGATCCCAAATTGGTCTTCCCAGAATACCATACACACCAGGGTCTAATAAAAGACAAAGAAGAAGAAAGTCTTAACTGCAAAATCTTAGTAAAAAGCTTATAATCTGCATTACACAAGGCAATTGGCCTCCAGTTGTTTCTGCCTTATTACCCTTTTTCCCAATAAACTTCAACGCGATGGAAAGGAAAGAATTGTTAATACCAGTTGTCAACCATTCATTAAACAACAAAACCAACATGTTTAATTGCACATCAGACAAACCAGAGTAAAAAGCATAGGGAATCCCATCTAAATCTGGAACTGAATGAGGTTTATTCAGAGAATGTATAACATGTTTCACTTCTGAGAGGGTAATAAGTTTATCTATGTCTGCTTTGTAGGTAGCTGGTAAAGTAGATAATTCCCAGAAATATGAAGAAACAGGCTTACCACCAAAAAAAGACATCAGATGATCCTTGACTATAAGTTGCATAGCATGTAAATCGTTACACAAGGCACCAGAAGGCCTTTTAAGACAAAGCATGGTTGTGGATTTTTGTACGTGTGTCTTACCCACATATGGGAGATATTCCTTCCCAGAGCCATGTAGGGAATGAGCCAAGTTAAACAGATTTATTTTTACTCTTTCCATATTAAGATCATGTAAGTGTCGTAAAGCTGTAAGGGCAGAAAAAAGGATCATTAAATGCAACATTTGTATAGTGTTTGTAAGCAGCTGTAGTGGTAGCTTTCAAACGTTTGCAATAATGGTGAAGAAAAAAAGTATATCTGTTAATCAACTTTACTTTAAAGACCAGCCACCATTCAGAAACAGACTCATATAATTCAAATAAAGAATAATGTCCAAGCCATAACTCATGCCAAATCTGGGACCATTCAGGAGAAGTAATATGGACAGGATTTATTTTAGTACAGCTCTTACCCTTATGTAGGCGGGAGGAGTGTCCAAAGGAGTATGTTAAATAAACGATCAGTAAATGGTAATAAGTTGTGAATAAAATGAGAACAAGAAATGTCATGTGAATGCCAACAAAAATCAATCAGTGTGTGCATATTACCTTGAAAGTAAGAAAAAGGTGGTGTGAAACTCAGACAGGCCAGCTTGTGTGAGTAGTTTATGACATCACATAAACAGTTTGCACCTCTCACCATTTGTGTAGGCATATAAAAAAAATACTCTAAAATACTTATCTTGAAATTTATGCATCTTATCCCAGGACATTTGGTTTGCTTGGATGTTAAAGTCCAGAACCTCTACAGTGGAAGCATTTTGGAGCACCACCAAACCAGAATGTTTGTCCATATACAGTTTATTGGTCTTCTGGACTTGATAAAGACGTGACCATTGTTCCTGTTCGGCCTCAGGAATAATACCAACATCCAAGAGACACAGTAAATCAAATTGTAAAGTTTGCACCCAATCAGCTACACATAATCTTTTTGTCAAAGATAGCATTAAATTAATATTACAAAACACCAACAAAAAATTAGCGATGGTCTTTGTCAGGAGGTACCTCTTTTTTCCTTTGAGATGACTTCTGTTGCTCCCTAGTAGAGAATCTACCTCTTTGCCTCTTCGGTGTAGAACCTTCAGAAGAGAGATCAACATCATTACGGACATCAGCAACAACTACCACTGGATTCTGTGGTACAGACTGAGAAAAATCCATAGATAAAGGTACAGTAAAAGAAGGGACAGATTTGACCTAAGAAACTTGTCTGTAAATTATATGGATATTTCTGACTCAGTCAGAAGTACCAGTATGGTTAACTACTTCTGTACCAGAAGGAATGGGAGAAGAAGAACTGGGAACACCTGCAACAATGTGGGATGTTACTACTGGAGGGACATAAGCTGTTTAAGGACCTGCAATTTGTGATGTATGAAAACCATCTTCATCAGGGGGGGGGCTGTGTCTACTCTGCTCTTCAGCACCAGTAGAAGTTGAATCTTTGTCAGACATTTCCACAGAAGCCTCTGGAATAGAAGACTGTTGAACCTGGGAAGCATTAACAGTGTTATCCTCAATGGGAGATGCCACAAAAGGGCACTGTGACCAATGGTGGGCATCCCCACAATGTGGACACTTATTTGGACAAGCTCTTGTAAAATGAGTGAGGGACCCACATCTTGTACATATTTTTGCAGGACACACTGATATAAGATGTATAAAGTCACCACAAAAGAAACAAAAACGTGGCTGACCTGCATACCGAATAGTCCCTCTGCGTCCTCCAACAAAGCAAACACCAGGTAGATGAGAAATACCTGCCTCAGTAACCCCCACTGTCACCCATGCCTCACAGCCACCATCCCATACCCTGGTAACTCAGGAAAACATGTCTTAACAATACTATGTACTTCGAAGCAATGCTGCAAAAGATATGGTTTTATCATGTCAGCAGACATATATATAGTTTTAAACTGTAGCCTGATCTTTTTTTTTAACTGTACATTTAACTGTCATATCTCATAATCATTCCAGGGACTTTTATCCTTATTTGCAGAAAAAGAAGCAAAAAAATTAGTAGCTGCAGACTGAGACTCAAAAAAGACTTCTAACATTTGTTCAGCAGACCAGGGTATAACACCGGCTAGATCAAGCAGTTTTAAACCATCCGGCATTAATATGTCAGTCCATAGGTGTTTCAATGACATCGGAGCAACATTGACAGTTTTTATTCTAATGCTGGGCTTTTGAACAAATTTCTGTTGTGTAGCATGTAGAGAAGTAGCATATGAATATGCCTTAGGTGTTTTTTGTAAAGGATTTGGTGTAGGAACAGTGCATGCAGCATTACAAGTTTGTTTACTATTTAAATCTGCAGTTTCAGCGGAGCCGGTTTTGGCACCAAATTTAAAACGCAAAGGTAACATTTTTTCTCCTTCAGCAGTATCAGAATCAATATTGAAATCTGAAGCCTGTAAAACATTATAAGGTCTCTTAAACACTTGCTTTACCTTAGTAGTAGCAGAATTATCTTCCAAAGGAGTGGCTGCAGGAAAAGAAGAATGTTTTAAAATGGCAGCAGCTAGAGAATCAGCCGGCGGCGGAAAATCAACAGCCTCCTCACCCCATTCAAACATAGCAGCAGTCTGTGTATCACAAACCATCTTAGAATCCATAAGCACAGTATTTGGACTAGGTAAATCAGCAATTGAGAAGCTTTCCACAATTTTCACTTCAGAGTTTGAATCAGAACTAACAGAAGAAACTTCCATAGTGTCAGGTTCCACTCCAGCTCGCTGCTGCAGCACTGCAGACCCCACCCCTCCACTGAGGGAAGTGAGGTCATACTGAAACTGGCAGTTAAGCCAGAACCAGGATTGCAGTACCCATTTGTAGGGTGGATAGTACTTTGCAGACCTGCAGAGTTTCAGCCTCCTAGCTTTTCTCCTCTTGGAGAGAGACTACTTAAAACGTCTATTTTTTTCTATGCAAAAACAGGCTGGAAATGCATAGAGAAAGCTAAAACAAATAAACGGTCATACTGAAAGTGGCAGTTAAGCCAGAACCAGGAGTTTAGTACTCCTTTGTAGGGTGGATAGCACTCTGCACACCTGCAGAGTTTCAGCCTCCCAGCTTTTTCCCTCTAAGAGAAATACAAATTGTCAGGTCTATTTTTCTCTATGCAAAAACAGGGAGGAAATGCATAGAGAAAGCAAAAACCAATAAACGGTCATACTGAAAGTGGCAGGTAAGCCAGAACCAGGATTGCAGTAGCCCCTCATAGGGTGGATAGCACTCTGCATACCTGCAGAGTTTCAGCCTTCTTGCTTTTCCCCTCCTAGAGAAATAGTACTTTTCAGGGCTATTTTTGTTTATGCAAAAGCAGGCAGGAAATGCATAGAGAAAGCTAAAACCAAGCAATGGTCTGAATGAAAGTGGCAGTTAAACCAGAACCAGGATTGCAGTACCCCTTTGTAGGGTGGATAGTACTCTGCATACCTGCAGGGTTTCAGCCTCCTTGCTTTTCCCCTCCTGGAGAAATACTACTTTTCAGGGCTATTTTTGTCTATGCAAAAACAGGCTGGAAATCCATAAAGCTAAAACCAGAAAAAGGTCATACTGAAAGTGGCAGTTAAGCCAGAACCAGGATTGCAGTACCCATTTGTAGGGTGGATAGTATGTTTCAGACCTGCAGAGTTTCAGCCTTCTAGCTTTTTCTCTCTTGGAGAAATACTACTTTTCAGGGCTATTTTCTCTATGCAAAAACAGGCTGGAAATCCATACAGAAAGTTAAAACCAATAAACGGTCATACTGAAATGGAAAGTAAGCCAGAACCAGGATTGCAGTACCCCTTTGTAGGGTGGATACCTGCAGAGGTTCAGCCTATTAGCTTTTCCCCTCTTGGAGAAATACAATTTTTAAGGGCTATTTTTCTCTATGCAAAAGCAGGCTGGAAATGCATAGAGAAAGCTAAAACCAATAGACTGTCATACTGAAAGTGGCTCTTAAGCCAGAGCCAGGATTGCAGTAGCCTTTTGTTGGGTGGATAGTACTCTGCATACCTGCAGAGTTTCAGCCTCCTAGCTTTTCCCCTCTTATAGAGAGACTACATTAAAGGGCTATTTTTCTCTATGCAAAAGCAAGCTGGAAATGCATAGAGAATGCTAAAACCAATAGACTGTCATACTGAAAGTGGCTGTTAAGCCAGAGCCAGGATTGCAGTACCCCATTTGTAGGGTGGATAGTACTCTGCAAACCTGCAGAGTTTCAGCCTATTAGCTTTTCCCCTCTTGAAGAAATACAACTTTTCAGGGCAATTTTTCTCTATGCAAAAACAGGCTGGAAATACATAAAGAAAGCTAAAACCAAAAACGGTCATACTGAAAATGGCAGTTAAGCCCGAACCAGGATTGCAGTACCCCTTTGTAGGGTGGATAGTACTCTGCATACCTGAAGAGTTTCAGCCTCCTTCCTTTTCCCCTCTTGAAGAAATACTACATTTCAGTGCTATTTTTCTCGATGCAAAAACAGGCTGGAAATGCACAGAGAAAGCTAAAACCAATAAACAGTCATACTGAAAGTGGCAGTTAAGCCAGAACCAGGATTGTAGTACCCCTTTGTAGGGTGGAAAAAACTCTGCATACCCACAGAGTTTCAGCCTCCTAGCTTTTCCCTTCTTGGTGAAATCCTGTTTTTCAGGGCTATTTTGTCTGTGGAGAAACAGGCTGGAAAAACATACAGAAAGCTAAAACCAATAAATGGTGATACTAAAAAGAGGCAGTTAAGCCATCACCAGGATTGCAGTTCCACTTTGTAGGGTGGATAGCACTCTGCATACTGAGTTTCAGTCTCCTAGCTTTTCCAGTCTTGGAGAAATACAACTTTTCAGGTCTATTTTTCTCTATGCAAAAACTGGCTGAAAAGGCATAGAGAAAGCTGAAACCAATAAACGGACATACTGAAAGTGGCAGTTAAGGCAGAACCAGGATTGCAGTACCCCTTTGTAGGGGGGCTAGTACTCTGCGCATCTGCAGATTTTCAGCCTATTAGCTTTTCCCCTTTTGGAGAAATACAACTTTTCAAGGCTATTTTTCTCTCTGCAAAAACAGGCTGGAAAATCATAGAAAAAGCTAAAACCAATAAACGGTCATACTGAAAGTGTCAGTTAAGCCAGAACCAGGATTGAAGTACCAGTTTGTATGATGGATAGTACTCTGCATACCTGCAGAGTTTCCACCTCTTAGCTTTTTCCCTCTTGGAGACATACTACTTTTCAAGGCTATTTTTCTCTATACAAAAACAGGCCGGAAATGCACAGAGAAAGCTAAAACCAACCAACGGACATACTGAAAGTGGCATTAAGGCAGAACCAGGATTGCAGTACCAATTTGTAGGGTGGAAAGTGCTCTGCATACCTGCAGAGTTTCAGACTCCTAGCTTTTCCCCTCTTGGAGAAATACTACTTTATAGGGCTATTTTTCTCTATGCAAAAACAGGCTGGAAATGCATAAAGAAAGCTAAAACCAATAAACGGTCATACTGAAAGTGACAGGTAATCCAGAACCAGGATTGCAGTACCCTTTTGTAGGGTTCATAGTACTCTGCATACCTGCAGAGTTTCAGCCTCCTTGCTTTTCCTCTCCTTGAGAAATTCTACTTTTCAGTGCTATTTTTCTCTATGCAAAAACAGGCTGGAAATGCGTAGAGAAAGCGAAAACCAATAAATGGTCATACTGAATGTGGCAGTTAAGCTAGAACCAGGATTGCAGAAAAATAGCCCTGAAAAGTAGTATTTATCCAAGTGGGGAAATGCAAGGAGGCTGAAACTCTGCAGGTATGCAGAGTACTATCCACCCTACAAAGGGGTACTGCAATCCTGGTTCTGGCTTAACTGCAGAGTTTCAGCCTGCTAGCTTTTCCCCTCTTGGAGAAATACTACTTTTCAGGGCTATTTTTCTCTATGCAAAAACAGGCTGGAAATGCATACAGAAAGCTAAAACCAATAAATGGTCATACTGAAAGTGGCAGCTAAGCCAGAACCAGGATTGCAGTACCCCTTTGAAGGGTGGATATTACTCTGCATACCTGCAGAGTTTCAGCCTCCTAGCTTTTCCCCTCTTGGAGAAATACTACTTGTCTGGGCTATTTTTCTACATGCAAAAACAGGCTGGAAATGCATAGAGAAAGCTAAAACCAATAAACAGTCATACTGAAAGTGGCAGGTATGCCAGAACCAGGATTGCAGTACCCCTTTGTAGGGTGGATAGTACTCTGCATACCTGCAGAGTTTCAGCTTCCTTACTTTTCCCCTCCTGGAGAAATAGTACTTTTCAGGGCTATCTTTGTCTATGCAAAAACAGGCAGGAAATGCATAGAGAAAGCTAAAACCAATAACCGGACACACTGAAAGTGGCAGTTGAGCCAGAAGCAGGATTGGAGTACCCATTTGTAGGAAGGATAGTACTCTGCATACCTCCTAGCTTTTCCCATCTTGAGTAATACTACTTTTCAGGGCTATTTTTCTCTATGCAATAACAGGCTGGAAATGCATAGAGAAAGTTAAAACCAATAAACGGTCATACTGAAAGTAGCAATTAAGCCAGAACCAGGATTGCAGTACCCCTTTGTAGGATGGATAGTACTCTGCATACCTGCAGAGTTTCAGCTTTTTTTGCTTTTCCCTTCTTGGAGAAATACTACTTTTCAGGGCTATTTTTCTCTATGCAAAAACAGGTTGGAAATCCATACAGAAAGCTAAAACCAATAAACGGTCATACTGAAGTGGCAGGTAAGCCACAACCTGGATTGCAGTACGCCTTTGTAGGGTGTGTAGTACTCTGCATACCTGCAGAGTTTCAGCCTATTAGCTTTTCCCCTCTTGGAGAAATACAACTTTTCAGGGCTATTTTCTGTATACAAAAGCAGGCTGGAAATGCGTAGAGAAAGCTAAAACCAATAAATGGTCATACTGAAATTGGCAGTTAAGCAAGAACCAGGATTGCTAAAAAATAGCCCTGAAAAGTAGTATTTCTCCAAGAGGGGAAAGCAAGGAGGCTGAAACTCTGCAGGTATGCAGAGTACTATCCACTCTACAAAGGGGTACTGCAATCCTGGTTCTGGCTTACCTGCAGAGTTTCAGCCTCCTAGCTTCCCCTCCTGGAGAAATACTACTTTTCAGGGCTATTTTTCTCTATGCAAAAACAGGCTGGAAATCCATAGAGAAAGCTAAATCCAATAAATGGTCATATTGAAAGTGGCAGTTAAGCCAGAATCAGGATTGCAGTATCCCTTTGTAGGGTGGATAGTACTCTGCACAACCGAGTTTCAGCCTCATAGCTTTCCCCTACAACTTTTTAGGGCTATATTTCTGAATGCAAAAACAGACTGGAAATGCATAGAGAAAGCTAAAACCAAAAAATGGATATACTGAATGTGGCAGTTAAGCCAGAACCAGGGTTGCAGTACCCATTTGTAGGGTGGAAAGTGCTCTGCATACCTGCAGAGTTTCAGCCTCTTAGCTTTTCCCCTCCTGGAGAAATACTACTTTTCAGGGTTATTTTTCTCTATGCCAAAACAGGCTGGAAATGCATAGAGAAAGCTAAAACCAATAAACAGTCATACTGTAAGTACCAGTTAAGCCAGAACCAGGATTGCAGTACCCCTTTGTAGGGTGGATAGCAGTCTGCATAACTGCTGTGTTTCAGCCTCCTAGCTTTTCCCCTCTTGGAGAAATCCTGCTTTTCAGGGCTATTTTTGTCTGTGCAAAAACAGGCTGGAAAAACATACAGAAAAGCTAAAACCAATAAATGGTGATACTGAAAGAGGCAGTTAAGCCAGAACCAGGATTGTAGTTCCACTTTGTAGGGTCGATAGCACTCTGCATACCTGCAGGGTTTCAGCCTCCTAGCTTTTCCCCTCTTGGAGAAATACAACTTTTGAGGTCTATTTTTCTCTATGCAAAAACAGGCTGGAAATGCATAGAGAAAGGTAAAACAAATAAACGGACATACTGAAAGTGGCAGTTAGGCTATAACCAGGATTGCAGCATCCAATTGTAGGGTGGATAGTACTTTGCATACCTGCAGAGTTTCAGCCTCCTAGCTTTTTATCTCTTGGAGCAATACTACTTTTCAGGGCTATTTTTCTCTATGCAAAAACAGGCTGGAAATCCATAGAGAAAGCTAAAATCAAAAATGGTCATACTGAAAGTGGCAGTTAAGCCAGAACCAGGATTGCAGTACCCCCTTTGTAGGGTGGATAGTACTCTGCATACCTGCAGAGTTTCAGCCTCCTAGCTTTTCCCCTCTTGGAGAAATACAACTTTTCAGGCCTGGTTTTCTCTATGAAAAAACAGGCTGGAAATCCATAGAGAAAGCTAAAACCAATATACAGTCATAATGAAAGTGGCAGTTAAGCCAGAAGCAGGATTGGAGTACCCCTTTGTAGGGTGGATAGTACTCTACACACCTGCAGAGTTTCAGCCTCCTAGCTTTTTCCCACTTGGAGAAATTCTAATTTTCATGGCTATTTTCTCTATGCAAAAACAGGCTTGAAATGCTTAGAGAAAGTTTAAAACAATAAACAGTCATACAGAGAAAGGCAGTTAAGCCAGAATGAGGATTGCAGTACCCCTTTGTAAGGTGGTTAGTATTCTGCACACCTCAGAGTTTCAGCCTTCTAGCTTTTCCCCTTTTGGAGAAATAGTACTTTTCAGGGATATTTTTCTCTATGTAAAAACAGGCGGGAAATGCATAGAGAAAGCTAAAACCAATAAACAGTCATACGGAAAGTGGCAGTTAAGCCAGAACTAGGATTGCAGTAGTCATTTGTAGGGTGGATAGTACTCTGCACAACTGCAGAGTTTCAGCCTATTAGCTTTTCCACTCTTGGAGAAATACAACTTTTCAGGGCTATTTTTCTCTATGCAAAAACAGGCTGGAAATCCAGAGAGAAAGTTAAAACCATTAAATGGTCATACTGAAAGTGGCAGTTAAGCCAGAACCAGGATTGCAGTTCCCCTTTGTAGGGTGCATAGAACTCTGCATACCTGCAGAGTTTCAGCCTCCTAACTTTTCCCCTCTTGGAGAAATACAACTTTTCAGGGCTATTTTTCTCTATGCAAGAACAGGCTGAAAATGCATAGAGAAAGCTAAAACCAATAAACGGACATACTGAAAGTGGCAGTTGATCCGGAACCAGGATTGCAGTACCCATTTTTAGAGTGGATAGTACTTTGCATACCTGCAGAGTTTCAGCCTCTTAGCTTTTTCTCTGTTGGAGAAATACCACTTTTCAAGGCTATTTTACTGTATGCAAAAAAAGGTTGGAAGTTCATATAGAAAGCTTAAACCAATAAATGGTCATACTGAAAGGGCAGTTAAGCCAGAACCAGGATTGCAGTACCCCATTGTAGGGTGGATATTAGTCTACATACCTGCAGAGTTTCAGCCTCCTAGCCTTTCCCCTATTGGAGAAATACTACTTTTCAGGTCAGTTTTTCTTTATGCAAAAACAGGCTGGAGAAAGCTGAAACCAATAAATGGTCATACTGAAAGTGGCAGTTAAGCCAGAACCAGGATTGCAGTACCCCTTTGAAGGGTGGCTAGTACTTTGCGCACCTGCAGAGTTTCAGCCTATTAGCTTTTCTCCTGTTGGAGAAATACTACTTTTCAGTCCTATTTTTCTCTATGCAATAACAGGCTGGAAATGCATAGAGAAAGCTAAAACCAATAAACGGACATACTGAAAGTGGCAGTTAAGCCAGAACCAGGAGTGCAGTACCATTTGGAGGGTGGATAGTACCTTGCATACCTGCAAAGTTTCAGCCTCCTAGCTTTCTCTCTCTTGGAGAAATATCACTTTTCATGGCTATTTTACTATATGCAAAAAAGGTTGGAAATGCATAGAGAAAGCTTAAACCAATAAACGGTCATACTGAAAATTGCAGTTAAGCCTGAACCAGGATTGCAGTACCTCTTTGTAGGGTGGATAGTACTCTGCATACCTGCAGAGTTTCAGCCTCCTAGCTTTTACCCTTTTGGAGAAATACTACTTTTCAGTACTATTTTTCTCTATGCAAAAACAGGCAGGAAATGCATAGAGAAAGCTAGTGGATTTTTTCCTGCGGTTTTCTCCTGGCCACACTACAGGCATATTCTGAATATTCATTGAGTAAATAGTTAAGTATTTAGATGGAGATGATCATTGCGACTGAGGTTGGTAACTGTTAGAGGAGTAAGATGGGGCAGTGTCGAGGTAGTTTTGGGGAGAGAAGAGGGGCCAGGGTTGGGTTGGATGTCTCCAGAACGAAGTATGTTTTTTTCTGAGGAGAGAGTGTGTAGTAGATGCTAGATGGAGTTTGTATTGTTTTGACTTAGCTTTGTGGGAAAGTTTAAAAACCTGTATTATGGATAGTTTATATAGACTTGAGGTAGAGGTAATAAAGAGATTAGGGGAGATAGTAAAAGATGAAGTAGTTGCATATATATTGTACGAGTGAGAAGTTGATGAACATAGGAGTGGGTCAGAGAGATTGGAGAGGTAAGAGGTGGAGATAGAGAGAATAAGGAGTAGTGTAGAAGATATTAGAAAATAATACATGGAATAAAATATGGTCAGACAGAGTAGGTAGAGAGACAGTGGTATAGAGGAAGTGGTGTTGACAAGACTGACAGATTAGTAAGGTGGTGTGACAATAGGCAGGAAGTGGAATTTTAGTGGCTAGTGGGACAGGAAGGGGAGGGATAGTTAGGTATAAAGGTAATTGTAATGGGGTGGGTGGGAATGGGGGTAGGGCAGGGGAGTGAAGTGAGCCCGAGCGTAGTGAGGGCGAACAGAGTGGGGCTAGCACCCTGGTGAAGATGAAGTCATAAAAGCAATCAGAAAAAGATAGTGAAAAACTAGCTTGAGAGACAAGGATATAACGTTTCTAAAGGTATAGTCACCAGAAATAAAATAAAAAGAAATAAAATATGAGCAGAAGTCAGCTTACAAAAGGACTCTGGCCTCAAGCTACACAAGTAGATTTACTTGAAGCAAACCTAGTGCTGTATGGTTAAAATAAGCTACAATAGAGAGGGGCTTTGGAGGGGGAGAGAGAGGTATTACTAGCAGCTAAAAGCAGGGCAAAACATAAAAAAATTAATATGTAAGCGTCTGAAGACAGTAAAATAGGTCAGGTGCACTAGGAAAGGCAGTTATGAGTGAGGCTAGAAATGAATTCAGGGAAGGGTAAAGTGCAGAACAGGAGAATATACACAAACAGTATGAGGATAGTGGGTAACCAAATAGAAAGGATAGGAGCTGCTGGCGTCTGCTTTTCATGGTGAGTAGCAAAAAAACACTGTAAATTCTTGTTGTGCTTATAAAGTCTAGCATTAATTAAAAGATT
The DNA here is from genome assembly GCF_019279795.1 of Protopterus annectens. Lineage (NCBI taxonomy): Eukaryota > Metazoa > Chordata > Ceratodontiformes > Protopteridae > Protopterus > Protopterus annectens. The sequence continues at coordinate 336,773,599 of NC_056743.1, forward strand.
AGCTTATGTAGTAGTTATTTACTGGGAAACCACGTAACCAAATCAGTACACAAACCGAGAAGAGGCAAAAATGAGCAGCAGAGCACAAACCCAAGCACGCTGGTTTATTAAAGGCAATATTGTTAGCACAAAACACGCTTTCGGCGAGCCGAATGTCTCACCTTCTTCAGACAAAATTACAAGCCAACTAACTAACACTTTTATATAAAAAAGGGAATTTCAATAATCAGCAGTCAATCAATTCTAATTAAATCAGTGCTACTTATCTAATCAAGTTAATAAATGTAAAACAATTTAAAAAGATAGCTTAGTTCAAATTTTAAAAACCAATAAAACAATTTAAACTTCATGATTAAACATTGTAAATATAAATAAATAAATTTATAAATTCAATATATGTACATATACTTATCTGTATGTGTGTGTATGTGTACTTGTACAAGTAAACAAATAAATATACACATAAATTTGTGAAAATGTGTGTAAAAATATATATGTGTAAAAATATAAAACACACTAAATAGTAATCTAAATGCATTTTAAAATCTTTATATATTAACATCTTTATAACAACATAATACTAGATGCAAAATCATCTAAAATAGATGGTTACATAGTCCATAAAACACACAACATTCATCTGTTTAGTTAATGTACTTGGTTCATTTAAAACCAAGGACAAAACATATTTCCATTTTTATATGTGTATATATACAATAATTTGTGCAAACTAGCATCATACTTCACCACTATATGTCTACCTTTTCATAGATAACAGTTTAAGAACACAGGCAATGGATACGTACTCATTTAAACCTGGGTGCGTATATGCACATGTACGTATCTGCCAAACCAGTTCATTTATTTCTAAATGAATCTGCCAAGGGCCACCTTTGTTATCCACCAAAATTCTACCCAAGACTGTAAACTTAAAAAAGTGTCCAGGGCAAACATTAATGTGCCTTGCAAGGGCATTATTCAAATCCTACCTAGCTATAGCATAAGTATGTTCATAAATGCGCTGTTTAAGCTTTCTTTCTGTTTTCCCTATATAGAAAGCAGCGCATTTTTGACATAAAGCCAGATAAACCACACCATTTGTGTCACAACTATGTTTCCCTATTATTTTAAATTCTTCATTCCTAATCTTGACTTTTGAGTCAGTTAATACATGCTTACATTGATTGCAAGCCCCACATTTAATCATTCCTGAAGTACGTTGACTTAAAGGTTGTGGTTTAAGCTCTAGCAAGGATTTTAAATTCCGCCCTCTTCTGAAAGTTAGTTTAGGAACCTCACCTAACTTATGGGACAAATAATTGTCTTATCAAGGCCCAATATTTGTTGAGCACCTTCCTAATTTCAAAATGGTCCACTGAGAAGGTACAAAAAAAATCTCATTCCAGAAGTAGACTGGTTCATAGTGTCAGCACCTGGTCTAAATAGATTAGTGGAAGCAGTTTCCGAAATGTTAACATCAAAAGAAAGAATAGGTTTGTAAAAACCTGATCTTCTTTTGTTTACTACTTCTGTTCTAATGTCAACAAGCAAAGAGACCGGATACCCTCTATTAAAAAACATTTGACTCAGATGTTCACATTCCAACAAAAAATCTTCAAATTCAGAAATCATTCTGGCAGCTCTTACCATCTGGCCTTTTAACCACTGCTTTCTTTTGATAACTAGGGTGGGAACTCGTGAAATGCAGGAACGTGTTGGAATAAGTGGGCTTTCGATAAATAAGGCTCTTATATCTTAAATTTATCTCATTTTTAATAATCAAGATATCTAAATAGTTAATACTAGATTTCTGCAAATTATGGGTAAACTCCAGGAAAGATGTCATACTTGTAATGGTGTTTAAAAATTTAGGGACCTCAGAGGGAGATGCTTTCCAAATGAGAAACATGTCATCCTGGTACCTTGTGTACCAGGCGACATTGTTCATGAAAGTAGCATCAGTGAAAGCTAGTGGATTTTCTCCTGGCCACACTACAGGCATATTCTGAATATTCATTGAGTAAATAGTTGAGTATTTAGATGGAGATGATCATTGCGACTGAGGTTGGTGACTGTTAGAGGAGTAAGATGGGGCAGTGTCGAGGTAGTTTTGGAGAGAGAAGAGGGGCCAGGGTTGGGTTGGATGTCTCCAGAACGAAGTATGTTTTTTCTGAGGAGAGAGTGTGTAGTAGATGCTAGATGGAGTTTGTATTGTTTTGACTTAGCTTTGTGGGAAGGTTTAAAAACCTGTATTATGGATAGTTTATATAGACTTGAGGTAGAGGTAATAAAGAGATTAGGGGAGATAGTAAAAGATGAAGTAGTTGCATATATATTGTATGAGTGAGAAGTTGATGAACATAGGAGTGGGTCAGAGAGATTGGAGTGGTAAGAGGTGGAGATAGAGAGAATAAGGAGTAGTGTAGAAGATATTAGAAAATAATACATGGAATAAAATATGGTCAGACAGAGTAGGTAGAGAGACAGTGGTATAGAGGAAGTGGTGTTGACAAGACTGACAGATTAGTAAGGTGGTGTGACAATAGGCAGGAAGTGGAATTTTAGTGGCTAGTGGGACAGGAAGGGGAGGGATAGTTAGGTATAAAGGTAATTGTAATGGGGTGGGTGGGAATGGGGGTAGGGCAGGGGAGTGAAGTGAGCCCGAGCGTGGCAGGGCTTAACAGAGTGGGGCTAGCACCCTGGTGAAGATGAAGTCATAAAAGCAATCAGAAAAAGATAGTGAAAAACTAGCTTGAGAGACAAGGATATAATGTTTCTAAAGGTATAGTCACCAGAAATAAAATAAAAAGAAATAAAATATGAGCAGAAGTAAGCTTACAAAAGGACTCTGGCCTCAAGCTACACAAGTAGATTTACTTGAAGCAAACCTAGTGCTGTATGGTTAAAATAAGCTACAATAGAGAGGGGCTTTGGAGGGGGAGAGAGAGGTATTACTAGCAGCTAAAAGCAGGGCAAAACATTAAAAAAATTAATATGTAAGAGTCTGAAGACAGTAAAATAGGTCAGGTGCACTAGGAAAGGCAGTTATGAGTGAGGCTAGAAATGAATTCAGGGAAGGGTAAAGTGCAGAACAGGAGAATATACACAAACAGTATGAGGATAGTGGGTAACCAAATAGAAAGGATAGGAGCTGCTGGCGTCTGCTTTTCATGGTGACTAGCAAAAAAAACACTGTAAATTCTTGTTGTGCTTATAAAGTCTAGCATTAATTAAAAGATTAGCTTATGTAGTAGTTATTTACTGGGACACATGCTTCAGTGGTATTATTTTAAGCTTAAAATGGTGGCTTCCGGACAGATAGTTAGAGTTGCAGGGTATCTGTTAACGTCCTCAAACCTATGTTGCCTGTACTGTGGCCAGGAGAAAACCGCAGGAAAAGATCCACTAGGGCTATAAAAACAGAGAGGAGGGAGATTCATTATGAGAACGTAATTCAGGAAAAGAGAGACAAAATACCATGGGTAGAGAGAAAAAAATTAATACAGGTAGGCAGAGACAGTATACCTAGCATTAATTTCCATTGTATGAGTGTCTTACACACATAGCTAGCTAAGAACACAGCAGCGTTTACACCCATGCATAAAGTAATGCAGAACAACAGTAGTTAACAGCACAGTGTAGACATACACAAGGCAATAATTTACAAAGCAGAAAAACAGAAATCCAGGATACTGAAGACAACAACACTTTCAGGCAATAGTTATTCCTTTTACTTTAGTGCTACACCAAGAAATTACAGTGAAAATACTATAGATACATCTAAATGTGAAGTTAAGGTGCCTGTTGCTCCTTGTAACAAGAAACTTAGTTGGTAAATATTCACATTTACAGTTTTCTTTCATTAAAAAACAAGAAATAAGATGAGTAAAAGTTATATGGAATGAAGACGTTATGCCACAGCCAAGATTGCAAAGTCCTTGTGTAGTGTGCAAAGCACACTGTGTAGCTGTAGAGCTTCAGCCACCTAGCTTTACCATTCTTGAAGTTTTCAAGGGGTATTTTTCTCCACTGACTAATAGCTGGAATTGCATAGCAAAGTTAAAAACAGTAATCAGTCATACTGAAAGAAGAATTTATGCCAGAGCCAGGACTGCAATGCCGTTTTCAAGGGGTTGTTCTCTGTATGCATATATGCGTAGGGAAAGATAAAATCCGTAAACGGTCATACTGGAGGGAGAGGTTATGCCACGGCCAGGATTGCAGTGCCCTGCTTTAGGGTGCTGAGCACCTTGTGTACTTGTAGAGTTTCAGCCTCCTAGCTTTACCCCTCTTGAACAAAATCTACCTTTCAGTGAATATTTTCTTTATGCAGAAATGGCTGGAAATGGCTAGGAAACTCTAAAAACATTAAAAGTCATACTGAAAGAATATGTTATTGCAGAGCCAGGATAGCAATGACATTTTGTGGGGTGCAGAGTACTCTCTTTACCTTTAGAGTGTCAGCCTCCTAGGTTTACCCCTCTTGGAGAAAATCAAGTATTCAATGGATATTTTCTCTATGCAGAAATGGCTGGAAATGCCTAGGGTATGCTAAAAACATTAAAAGTCATATTGAAAGAAGACGTTATGCCAGAGCCAGGATTGCACTCTCTTTTTATAGGGTACCAAGTACCTTGTGTGTACCTCTAATGCTTCAGCCTCCTAGCTTTATCTGTCTTGGAGAAAATCAAGTTTTCAAGCGGTATATTTCTCTATGCAGAAATGGCTGGAAATGCATTGGAAAAGCTAAAAACAGTAAATGGTCATACTGAAAAAAGTTATGCCACAGCCAGGATTGCAATTCCCTTTTGTTGGGTGCAGAGTACCCTGCAAAGCTGTAGAGTTTCAGCCTCTTTGCTTTACACCTTTTGGAGAAAATCAATCTTTCCGTGGGTGTTTTTCTCTATGAAGGATGGGCTAATCTTGAAGATGGGTGGGATCTCTACTCTGGTGGTTAGCATAGCCTACCTGAACTCAGGTAGCTATAAACAAGGAAAACAAAATGTTTTAATGGGATACCAGAAGTAGGTATCTCAATTAATTTTGAACCAATCCTGAGTGGAGGAGAATCAAAGGTCCTTGGAGTCCTTGCAAGGTCTGTTGTAAACATTGTGTCTTGAAGAGACCTGAAAAGGACTATTTTAGATCTGCCCTCAGAGTGGACTGAGGGTGTCCAGTCCTACTAAGATCCTTTTTGGGCTTGAAAGGTGGAGTCTTTGTCTCGCCTTTTGACTGAAGTACAGTTGGTGTCCTCATGCCTTAGTCTAGGAGGGGTGGTCCACTGGTGAGCCCTTGAAAGGGCTGTTGGAGGCCTCAGTGGGGGATACCGATGAAGCTCTTATAAGGGCAGTTGGGAGCTTCAGTCATGGTGGCCTAGTGGTTCAAGGGCTCAGCTATGTGCAGCCCTGACAAGGGCTATGATGAGGGTACCACTTGTTTTAGTGGAGCCCTAATAAGGGCTGGTGGAAATCTCAATAGTGGCCGAGGGCTCAGCCGAATTGGGCCTGACAAACAGAGTCCTTGTGTAGACCTGATAAGGGTTTTGATAAATGTAACCCTTAAAACCTTGCTAAAAATAGATATCTGAATAAGACACAGGAGTTGCTGTTTAGTAGTCCTAATGTCTGTTTTAGTCAAGAGATATCAGAACAGTACAGTGGAAAAGGAATGCTCTCTAAGCTCAGGTCAGAATGACCAATAAGTGTATGGTAGGTTGCAATTTGTGACAGAGAGTCCAGTAGTCTGGGCCAATCACCAGAGGGGGAGTTATGTGGCCATGGCCTTTATTCTATTCCACCTGGCTGAAGGTGGATCTGACATGCACCATTGTGAGCAATAGAAAATTCTATTCCACCTGGCTGAAGGTGGATCTGACATGCACCATTGTGAGCAATAGAAAACAAAAGTGACAAATTGTATTTTAAAGTTTTCAGAATTCTGAATTCTGAGGTTGTACAGTCATTGACATTCTTACTTTGTAAAGGTCATAACATGCCGCAATGAAAAACATTTTTTGTGTCACAATAGAAACACAAGTGGCATAGTGTAACAATTCTAATGATTAAACAGTGTTTAATAAGAATTCTAAAGTTTAAACAATGTTTTGCAATCTTCAGTAGCAACGTTTCCAGATATTATTTTAAACTAACCTGCCACGGAAAAAACTGCTGAAAAAACGATTTGTGTCATGTGGTGTATCAATAGATGTTCATCATGTTTCACTGTTGCAGTCATTACACTTGGGTTATCCTGCTGGCAGGCTACCCGCAGTCAGCCTGAATTCCAAAGTCTTGGTCCGGCGTCGGTTGCTGTCGCCTCTTCCCTGACATCAGTGCGCCAGGGGTATAAAAGATGCAGCCGACGCCATTTTCTTCAGTCTTTCTTGCCACGCGGTGCCCGAAGCAAAAGCAGTTTGCAAGTGCCAACTCCTGAGATTTTCTAAATCAAATTTCAGATCCGAAGTCTTCATTAAAGCTAAGTACCCCATTGGGGAAACTTTTTTCTTGCTCCAGACCATTGTCAGAAAAAGTTAACAATTGTATTTCTTGTGGGAAGCAAATACCTCATAAGGATTTTCACTCGTACTGTATTCCTTGCCTAGGCCCTGACCACAACGTTGCTTGTTGTCAGTTTTGTACTAGATTTAACCAACGCAGTATAAAGCGTCGGTACGATTTTGCCTTTCATTACATCGGCCGAAGATTCAACTATATAATGCCATCGGAACAACCGATGACCGGAGTTTCTAAAAAACACAAGGATAAAGACAATGACAGGCATCCGAGGTCCAAAACCGACAATGAGGCTTCTGCTAAGCTAGTCGTCGGTTCGCCGGTTCTCAGTGAGGTGCTTTCGCAGCCCCTGACGCCCTCTACCTCAGAGCCACAGGCTGTTTCCGACTCCCACGTGGAGCCGACTGGGCCTCTGGAAACTCAAGGTATTGGATCCTCAGAAAATATACCCTCAGATGGGTCCGGAGCCGCTGTGCAGGCATCAGCTTCTGAGGGTGTTTTCAGACCAACTCAGTTATATGTAAAGCCATCTTCAACTTCTAAGCCAAAGACTAAAGCAGCTCTAAAGACAAAGAAACAAGTACAGCATTCTCCAAGACAGGCTTCAATGCCTAAAAAACAAATGCTCAAAATGGCCGAAGACCTTATTACTTTGATCAGGGGTTCCCATCCCCCTCCTGATAAGAGGCCTAGGCAAGAGAACAGAATATGAATCATCAGATCAGGTTTCCATTTCCTCTGATTCCTTCTCTGATCAGGAATACTCTCTTCCTCCCTATGAGGATTCTGATGCTGAAGAATCTATTCCTTCAGCCTCTCTTCCTGAAGATTTCTTTTTTGGGGAAACCCTGCATACCATGAGGGAGCGCTTCCATTGGGAGATCCAGGATTACTCAGAATCTAAGAAAAGGCTCAGAGATTTTCTTTTACTTCCTCAGCACAGGCCCCTTGCTATTCCCCCTGTTCTGGACATTGTAGATGATGTTTTTTCAGAGTCCAGCCTGTCTCCAGTCTCCATTCCCCCTGCACCGGTAAAGCTTGGGTCCCAGATTCCCATAAATTTCTATATAAAAACCATGCTGCTGACCCAGAAACCATATCTCAGGGTCCTAAGGGTGTCAAAGCTTCCACTACTAAAAACCCTGTCCCTTCTGATAGAGATTCAAGAGCACTGGACAGATGGGGGGAAAAAAGTTTACACTTCTGCTACTTTGGCTGTGAGGGCCTTAAATTGTCAATTTCATTAGCTTAAATATCAGCAATACTTAATGTCACTACTGAAACAGAAAATGTTGTCTAACTCTGAATGTACAGAAAACAAGGAAATGCAGGATTTATTGCATGCAGCTGAACAGGTGGGAAAACATACTTTGCAATGTGGTTTTGATTCTTTGGAGGCCTCTTGCAGGGCCACTGTAACAGGTTCTGTGATTAGGAGGCATGTTTGGTTAAAGGAACAGAATCTGCCTGATCATGTTAAAGCAAAATTATTAGATGCATGATACTTTGTTTGGTGTTAAGGCAGAGGAGGTGTTGAAGAAAATGGAGGATAAAGCAAAATCTATGCAGACAGTTAAGGATTTCTTACAGGTACAGCCACCCAGATTTAGTAGGTACTGGCCTTCAAAAAATTGGTCCTTTCCAGTGTCAGACAGGCCAGAAAGAGGCAGATACCGATGCCCTAGAGGCAGATCCCAGCCCCAAGGCTAATACAGGCCTAAACAATGGGGTGGTCTTACCTCCAAAAGCGGAGAAGACAAATCTCAACCTAACAGTCCCAATGACTTTCCTCTACCAGTACCAAGCACTTGCCTTTTGGAAGCTCCCTTAGGGGGAAAACTAGTACTTTTTCTCACAAAACTGGCACATGATCACCCAGGACAAATGGGTCATGAATATAGTGTCTCAGGGCTACAGGTTCCACTTTCACACCCTGCCAAAGACAAGAGGCATGCCAGACCTGCCACACAATCAATGGGCAGAGGCACAAAAACAAGTTTCATCCCTCATGGACATGGGGACCATTCAGCGAGTACCACTACAGGAGCAGGGACAAGGATTTTACTCATGACTTTTCTTGGTGCCCAGAAAGGACAAAGCCTGGAGACCAATACTGGACCTGTCTATTCTAAACACTTTTCTGAATGTTCCAAAATTCAAAATGTTGACTCTGCAGCAACTTCTGCCCATGCTGGGCAAGAAGGCTTGGCTTGTAACTTTGGACCTAAAAGAGGCATACCTGCATGTCCCAGTCAGACAATCTTGCAGAAGATACCTCAGATTCATAGCTGGCTCAATGCACTACCAATTCTCTGCATTTCCCTTTGGCTTATCTACTGCACCCAGGGTCTTCACAAAATGCCTGGCACCAGTAATTGCTTTTTGCAGACAAAGAGGAATTCAAATATATCCCTACCTGGACGACTGCCTTATTCAAGCAGAGAACAAGGACATTTTACTAAATCATCTGGCGTTTGTAAAAAGATTACTAATTTGCCTAGGGTACACAGTAAACGAAAAGAAATCAAAGCTAGTACCCTCACAAGAGATAATATTCCTGGGTGCAAGCTTAAATACACCTGCCCAGATGGCTTATCTCATGCCAGACAAACAAAGGCAACTGACTTCTTACTTCGAAATGTTGGTAACAAAACCCCAGTTATCTGCAAGAAAAATTCTGCAGGCTTTGGGCTTCATGGCATCCTGCATTCTGTTAATTCCATATGCAAGATGCATATGAGGAAACTACAATGGTATCTAAAAAGTGTTTGGACTCAACATTGCCACAGACTGGAAAAGTTAATTTCACTCATTCCCTGCCTGCAACAGGAGTTTCAATGGTGGGCACAGGCCTGTCACCTCAACAAGGGACAGCCATTCACTTTACCCACAGCCAGGCAAACACTAACAACAGATGCATCCGATTATGCCTGGGGGGGCCCACATGGCAGGAAAACGTATTCAGGGCACATGGCCCACAAGCCAGATGCATCTTCATATCAATCAAAAAGAGATGCTGGCTGTTCAGAATGCCCTGACAGCCTTCAAGGATCTACTTCATCCAGGACAACTGCTGATAAAGACGGACAATACTACAGTCATGTGGTACATAAACAAGCAGGGAGGCACACATTCCTACCCCGTCTGCAGACAAGCCATGATTTTGTGGAATGCAGCATTGACTTATCAAGTACACCTGCAAGCACAATTCCTGCCAGGAAAGACAAATACCCTGGCAGATGAACTAAGCAGAAACCTCATGGATCCTCACGAGTGGAAACTAGATCCACAAATCTTCAGCATGTTAACAAAGAAATGGGGATGCCCAGACATAGATATATTTGCCTCCCCTCACAACCACCAACTACAGAGATTCTGCACAAGGACTTATCACAAGCAAACATGGAAAGTGGATGCTCTATCATTCAGCTGGAAAACCCTTTGTTTATGCCTTTCCTCCACTGCCTCTCCTCCCCAAGGTACTCCTAAAGGTCAGACAAGAAAAACCAAGAATGATACTGATTGCCCCAGTCTGGCCCCACCAGTACTGGTCCCCAATCCTAAAGAGTTTGTCTCAAGGCCCAGCCTGGACATTGCCTCAAATTCCTCATTTACTGACCCAACAAAACAATCAGATCCTGCACAGCCATCTCAGAACCCTAAATCTGGCAGCATGGTGGATAATGTAACCATTCAGAACACACCTCTCTCTAAAGCAGTTATGGATGTTATTTTGGAGGCCAGGAGGCCCAGCACCAGAAAATCTTATGCAGCTAAATGGAAGAGATTCTGTGCTTGGAACCAGGCACAGGGAATTGACATGCTTGTACCAAATATTCCTCAGATTTTACAATACCTAACTGAGATGCTGGACAAAGGCCTATCCTTTTCATCAATTAAGATCCATGCCTCTGCCATTTCAGATCATTACAATACAGAGCCACCTATTTTTTCACATCCACTTCTAAGGCAGTACCTCAGAGGAGCCAAAAACATAAGACCTCCAAGGAGAGTGCCAATACCTGCATGGGACCTCAATTTTGTTTTGGAAAAACTCACTCTGCCTCCTTTTGAGCCAGCCAATACAGCTGAGATAAAATTCTTATCATGGAAAACAGCTCTTCTCCTAGCAATAACTTCGGCAAGAAGAGTCTCAGAATTACAGGCACTAATGGCTGTGGAACCTTTTATAATTTTCCATCCAGACAGGGTTTCTCTAAGGCTCTTAACCAAACCATTCATTTGCCTACCTTTTATCCAAACCCACAGAATAAGGGGGAGAGACTTCTGCATTCTTTGGACATACACAGACAGCTACGCTTTTACTTGGACAGAACTAAAGCTTTCAGAAAGACTGAGCAACTCTTAGTGGCTTATGCTGCAGAATCACAAGGAAAAAAGCAGACTATTTCAAAATGGATAGGCCACTGCATTCGTTTCTGCTATTTACAACATGGCAAATCAGTGCGTAAAGGCATTAGGCCACATTCAACCAGAGCAGCAGCCTTCCTCAGAGGAGTGCCTACCAGGGACATTTTGGAGGCCGCAACTTGGACTTCAGTGCACACTTTCACAAAGCACTACCACTTACCTTTTTACTCCAAATCCAGAGCGGGCTTTGCCACTGCAGTTCTGCAGGGCCTCATAGTCGCTCCTAATTCTATTTAGGCCCAGCCTCAGCTGTTGGATTCAACCCAAGTGTAATGACTGCAACAGTGAAACACGATAAACATAGTACAGTTGTGTACCTACCATAAATGTAGATGTTCGTGTGTATTCACTGTTGCAGTCCAGGTTACCTTTCCACCATCCCCCTTTCATTGCTGGGACTTATCTGTACTTCTCTATCCTATACAACCTATGTGGTGTATTTGCTTGTAGATGAAGGTAATGTTTATGTTTGTGCATGCTTTTTATTGGCATAATTGTTAGCCTACCCTTTTGGGGGCACCTGACATCTGGGGCAAGAAAAACTGAAGAAAATGTCGTTGGCTGCATCTTTTATACCCCTGGTGCACTGACGTCAGGGAAGAGGCGACAGCAACCAATGCCGGACCAAGACTTTGGAATTCAGGCTGACTGCGGGTAGCCTGCCAGCAGGATAACCCAAGTGTAATGACTGCAACAGTGAATACACTCGAACATCTACATTTATGGTAGGTACACAACTGTACTTTAATTCATTCCAAAAGTTTGGTGTGTACTCTTCGTGTGCTCACTCGGGTAATGGTTGGAATCTAAGTAACACAACTGTACAGTTTAAGAATAGTACTGCTAGGTTTAAATGGGGAGTGGATGTACAGCGGGATGTGTTAACGGTTAGATAGCAAGGATTGCAGTGCCCCATTTTACAGTGCAGGGTACCCTGTGTACCTGTACAGTTTCAGCCTACCTAGTTTTACCTTCTTGGAGAAAATCAGGTTTTCAAATGTTATTTTTCTCTAAGGAGAAATGGATGGAAAAGCATAGGAAAAGCTAAAAATAGTAAACGGTCATACTGGCACTGGTCATTATGGCATAGCCAGGATTGCAGAAAACTTTTGTAAGGTGCTGAGTACCCAGTATACCCTGTATAATTTAGACTTCTGTCTTTACCCCTCTTGGAGTAAATCAAGTTTTCAAGGGGTACTTTTCTCTATGCATATATTCCTAGGGAAAGCTAAAAACATTAAATGGTCATACTGAAAGAAGAAGTTATGCCACAGCCAGAATTGCGGTGCCATTTTGTAGGGTGCAGAGTACCCTGTGTACCTAAAGAGTTTCAGCCTCCTAGCTTTACCCATCTTGGAGAAAATCAAATTTTTATGGGGTATTTTCCTCTATGCAGAAATGGATGGAAATGCATAGGGAAACCTAAAAAGAATAAACAGCCATACTGAAAGAAAAGTTATGTCAGAGCAAGGATTGCAGTGCTGTTTTATAGGGTGCAGAATAATATGTGTACTATCTTTGCCTGCTTGGAAAAAATCAAGTTTTCATAGGGTATGTTTCTCTATGCAGAAATGGCTGCAAATGCATAGGGAAATTTAAAAATAATAAATGGTCATACTAAACGAACAAGTTATGCCAGAACCTGGATTACTGTGTCCCTTTGTACAGTGCAGATTACTCTGTGTACCTGTATAGTTTAAGATCCCTAGCTTTACCCCTCTTGGACAAAATCAAGTTTTCAAGAGGTATTTTTTAGTATGCAGAAATGGCTAGAAAAGCATACGGAAAGCTAAAATTATTAAAAGTCATTCTGAAAGAAGTTATGCCAGAGTCAGGATTGCAGTCCCTGTTTGTAGGGTGCATAGTACCCTGCTTACCTGTGGAGTTTCAGACTCCTGGCTTTACTCCTCTTGGATAAAATCAAGTTTACAAGAGGTATTTTTCTCTAAGCAGAAAGGGTTGGAAATGCATAGGTAAAGCTAAAAACAGTAAACATTCATACTGAAAGAAGTTATGCTAGAGCTAGTATTGCAGTGCCCTTTTGTAGGGTGCAGAGTACCCCATGTACCTCTAGAGTTTCAGCCTACTAGCTTTACCCCTTGGAGAAAATCAAGTCTTCAAGGGATATTTTTGTTTAATAATTTTAGCATTCCCTATGCATATATATAAACGGTCATACTGAAGGCAGATGTTATGCCAGAGCCAGGATTGCACTGCTCTTTTGCAGGGTGTAAAGGATCCTGTGCACCTGTGGAGTTTCAGTCCCCTAGCTTTACCCCTCTTGGAAAACATCATTTTTTCAAGGGATATTTTCTCTCAGCAGAAATGGCTAGGAAACACTAGAAACATTAAAAGTCATACTGAAATATCGCAGAGTCCAGATTGCAGTGACATATTGTAGGATGCAGAGCTCCCTGTGTGTACCTGTAGAGTGTCAACCTCTTAGCTTTACCCTTCTTGGAGAAAATCAAGTTTGCAATGGGTATGTTTCTCTATGCATACATTCTTAGGGAAAGCTGAACAGAGTAAATGGTTATACGGAAAGAAAAAGTTATGCCAGAGCCAGGATTGCAGTGTCTTTTGTAGGGTGTAGGGCACCCTGTGTACCTGTAGTGTTTCAGCCTCCTAGCTTAATCCCCCTTGGAGAAAATCAAGTTTTCAATGGGTATTTTTCTCTATGCAGAAATGGCTGGAAATACCTAGGGAATGCTAAAAACATTAAAAGTCATATTGAAAGAAGAAGTTATGCCAGAGTCAGGATTGTACTGTATTTTTGTAGGGTGCACAGTACCCAGTGTACCTGTAGAGCTTTATCCTCCTAGCTTAACTTCTCTTTGTGAAAATCAAGCTTTTATGGCAACTTTTTCTCTATGCAGAAATGGCTCAAAATGCATACGGAAATCTACAAACAGTAAACAGTCATATTGTAAGTAGAAGTTACTGCAGAACAAATATTTCCGTGACCTTTTATAGGGTTCAGAGTACCCTGTGTACCTGTATAGTTTCAGTCTCCTAGCTTTACCAGTCAAGTACAAAATCAAGTTTTCCAGGGGTAGTTCTCTGTATGCATATATGCATAGGGAAAGATAAAATCAGTAAATGGTCTTACTGGAGGGAGAGGTTATGCCAGAGCCAGGATTGCAGATCCCTGTTTTAGGGTGGTGAGCATCTTGTGTTCCTGTAGAGTTTCAGCCTCTTAGCTTTACCGCTGTTGGACAAAATCTAGCTTTCATTGAATATTTTCTCTATCCAAAAATGGATGGAAATGGCTAGGAAACTCTAAAAGTTATACTAAAAGAAAACGTTATTGCAGAGCCAGGATTGCAATGATGTTTTGTGGGGTGCAGAGTACTCTGTGTACCTTTAGAGTGTCAGCCTCCTAGGTTTATCCCTCTTGGAGAAAATCAAGTATTCGAGGGGTATTTTTCTCTATGCATATATTCCTAGAGAAGGCTGAAAAGAGTAAAGAAGTTATACCAGAGCCAGGATTGCAGTGCCCTTTTGTAGGGTGCAGAGTACCCTTTGTGCCTGTAGAGTATCAGCAACCTAGCTGTATCCTATTTGGAAAAAATCAAGTTTCCGTATTGTTTTTCACTATACAAAAATGGCTGGAAATGCATAGGGAAATTTATAAACAGTCATACTGAATAATGCCATAGCCAGGATTGCAGTCCCCATTTTTAGGGTGCAGAGTAACCTGTGTACCTGTGGAGTTTTGGACTCCTGGCTTGGACAAAATCAAGTTTTGAAGAGGTATTTTTCTCTGTGCAGAAATGGTTGGAAATGCATAGGGAAAGCTAAAAACAGCAAACAGTCATACTGAAAGAAGTTGCACCTTACAAAAGGGCACTGCAGTACTGGTTCTGGCACAGAGTACCCTGTGTACCTCTAAAGTTTCAGCCTCCTAGCTTCACCCCTTTTGCAGAAAATCAAGTTTTGAAGGGGTATTTTTGTCTATGCATATATGCATAGGGAAAGCTAAAATCATTAAACGGTCTTACTGAAGGCAGAAGTTATGCCAGAGTCAGGATTGCAGTGCCTTTTTGTAGGGTGCAGAGCATCCTGTGTACTTGTATAGTTTCAGCCCCCTAGCTTTACCCTTCTTGGACATCAAGTTTTCAAAGGATATTTTCTCTATTCATAAATGGCAGGAAATGGCTGGGAAACTTAAAAAATTAAGTCATTTTGAAATACATTACTGCAGAGGCAGGATTGCAGTGACATTTTCTAGGGTGGAGAGTTCTCTGTGTACCTGTAGAGAGTCAGCCTCATTGCTTTACCCTCTTGGAGAACATCAAGTTTTCAAGAGGTATTTGTCTCTAAGGTAAAATGGCTGGATATGCATAGGGAAAACAGTAAATAGTCATACTGAAAGTAGAAGTTATGGAACATCAGGTATTTTAGTGCTCTTTTGTAGGGTGTAGAGTACCCTCTGTACCTCTAGAGTTTGAGCCCCTAGCTTTACCCCTCTTGGAGAAAATAAAGTTTTCAAGGAGGATTGTTCTCTATGCAAATATTCTTAGGGAAGGCTAAAAACAGTAACCAGTCATACCAAAAACAGAAGTTATGCCACAGCCAGAATTGCAGTGCTCTTTTTGTATGGTGAGGAGTACCCTCTGTACCTGTAGAGTATCAGCATCCTAGCTTTATTCTACTTAGTTTTCATAGGGTGTTTTTCTCTATGCAGAAATGCCTGGAAATGCATAGGGAAATTTAAAAACAGTAAACGGTCATACAGAATGAATAAGTTATGCCAGAGCCAGGATTACAGTTCCCCTTTGTGGGGTACAGAGTACCCTGTGTACATCTAGAGTTTCAGCCTCCTAGCTTTACCCCTCTTGGAGAAAATCAAGTTTCCAAGGGGTATTTTTCTCTAAGGAAAAATGGCTGGAAATGCATAAAGAAATCTAAAAACAGTAAATAGTCCCACTGAAAGTAGATGTTATGACAGGGCAAGGATTGATGTGCCCTTCTGTAGTGTGTAGAGTACCCTGTGGATCCCTAGTGTTTCAGCCTCCTAGCTTTCCCCTCTTTGAGAAAATCTTCAAGGGGCACTTTTCTCTATGCATATGTGCATAGGAAAAGCTAAGAACAGTAAACGGTCATACTGAAAGAAAAAGTTATGCAACAGCCAGGATTGCAGTGCCCTTTTGTAGGGTGCAGAGTACCTCTACAGTTTCGGCCTGCTAGCGTTACAGGTCTTGGAGAAAATCAAGTTTTTATTGGATATTTTCTTTATCCAGAAATGATAGCTAGGGAACTCTAAAATCATTAAACGTCATACTAAAAGAAGAAGTTATTGGAGAGCCAGAATTGCAGTGACATTTTGTAGAGTGCAAAGTACCCTGTGTATCAGCCTCCTAGCTTTACCCCTCTTTGAGAAAATCAAGTTTCCCAGGAGTATTTTTCTCTATGAAGAAATGGCTGTAAATGCATAGGGAAAGGTAAACACAGTAAAAGTCATACTGAAAGAAGATGTTATGTAAGAGCCTGGATTGCAGTGTGTTTTTGTAGGATGCAGAGTAACTTGTGTACCCGTAGAGTATTAGCATCCTTGTTTTATCCTACTTGGAAAAAAAATCAAGTTTTCATAAGGTATGTTTCTTTATGCAGACATGTCTGGAGATTGATAGGGAAATTTTAAAACAGTAAACAGTCATACAGAATGAGGACGTGATGCCAGAACCAAGATTGCAGTGCTCCTTTGTAGGGTGCAGAGTACTCTGGGTACCTCTAGAGCTTCAGACTCCTAGCTTTACCCCTCTTGGAGAAAATAAAGTTTTCAAGGGGTATTTTTCTTTATGTAGAAATGGCTGGAAATGCATAGGGAAAGCTAAAAACAGTAAATGGTCATACTGAAAGAAGTTATGCCACAGCCAGGATTGCAGTGCCCTTTTGTAGGTTGCAAAGTGTTCTGTGTAACTGTAGCGGTTCAGCCTCCTGGCTTGCCCTCACTTTGATAAAATCAAGTTTCCAAGGGTTATTTTCTCTATATTTGCCTTGGGAAAGCTAAAAAGAGTAAACAGTCATACTGAAAAAAGACAGTCAGATCCAGGATTGCAGTACCCTATTGTTGGGTGCAGAGTACCCTGTATACCTGTGTAGTTTCAGCCTCCTAGCTTTACCCCTTTTGGAGAAAATCAACTTTTTATATGGTATTTTTCTCTGGCAGAAATGGCTGGAAATGCATATGAAAAGTTAAAAACAGTAATTGGTCATACTGAACGAAGATATGCCAGATCCAGGATTGCAGTGCCCTTTTGTAGGGTGCAGAGCATTCTATCTAGCTGTAGAGTTTCAACCTTCTATCTTTATTCCTATTTGAAAAAAAGTTTTCAAGGGGTATTTTTCTTTATGCAGAATTGGCTGGAAATGCAGAGGGAAAGCTAAAAACAGTAAACAGTCATAGTGAAAGATGGACTTATGTCAGAGCCAGTACTGCAGTGCCTTTTTGTAGGGTGCAGAGTACCCTGTGTACCTGCAGAGTTTCAGCCTCATAGCTTTGTACCTCATGGAGTAAATCAAGTTTTCAAGGTGCATTTTTTCCTATGCCAAAATGGCTAGAAATGCATATGGAAAGGTAGAAATTGCAAACAGTCTTACTGAAAGAACACAGTATGCCAGAGCCAGGATTGCAGTGCCTTTTTGTACGGTGCAGAGTACCCTGTGTGCCTGTAGAGGTTCAGCCTCTTACCTTTACCACTTTTGGAGAAAATCAAGTTTTGAAGGACTCATTTTCTCTGTGAAGAAATGGCAGGGACAGCTAGAAACAGTAAGAGTCATACTGAAAGAAGAAGTTATACCACAGCCAGTATTGCAGTGCCCCTTTGTAGTGTATGGAGTACCCTATGTACCTGTAGAGTTACCACCTTCTATCATTACTCCTCTTGGAGAAAATCAATTTTTCAAGGGATATTTATTTCTGTGCAGAAATGGCTAGAAATGCATAGCAAAAGCTGAAAACAGTAAATGGTCATACTGAAAGAAGAAGTTATGCCAGAGCCAGGATTGCTGTGCCCTTTTGTATGGTCCAGAGAACCCTGTGTACCTGCAGAGTTTCAGCCTCCCAGCTTTACCTCTGTTGGAGAAAATCAAGTTTTCAAGGAGTATTTGTCTCTATGCAGAAAGGGTAGGAAATGCATAGGGAAAGGTAGAAATTGTAAACAGTCATACTAAAAGAAGACATTATGCAGAGCCAGGACTGCAGTGCCCTTTTATACAGTGCAGAATACCTTGTGTACCTGTAGGGTTTCAGCCTCCTAGCTTTACCCCTCATTGAGAAAATCCAGTTTTCAAGGGGCACTTTTCTCTATGTATATGTGCATAGGGAAAGCTAAACGGTCATACTGAAAGAAGTTGTTATACAACAGCCAGGATTGCAGTTCCCTTTTGTAGGGTGCAGAGTACCCTGTGTACCAGTAGACTTTCAGCTTCCTAGTTTTGCCCTCTTGGAGAAAATAAAGTTTTCAGGGGGTATTTTTCTCTACACAGAAATGGCTGCAAATGCATAGGGAAAGTGAAAAACAGTAAACGGTCATACTGAAAGCAGAGATTATGCCAGAGGCAGAATTGCATTGCCTTTTGTATGTTGCAGAGTACCCTGTGTACCTCTAGAGTTTTGGCCTGCTAGGTTTACCAGTCTTGGAGAAAATCAAGTTTTCAATGTATATTTTCTCTATCCAGAAATGGCTGCAAATGGCTAGAAAACTCTAAAAACTTTAAAAGTCATACTAAAAGAAGAATTTATTGCAGAGCCAGAATTGAAGTGACATTTTGTAGGGTGCTTTGTGCCTGTAGATTATCAGCCTCCTATCTTTACCCATCTTGGAGAAAATTAAGTTTTCAAGGGGTATTTTTCTCTTAGGAAGAAATGGCTGGAAATGCATAAGGAGAGCTACAAACAGTAAATAGTAATTTCTGTATGTAGAAAAAGCTAGGAGGCTGAAACTCTAGAGTAAATGGTCATACAATCCTGGCTGTTGCATAACAACTTCTTTCAGTATGACCGTTTAGCTTTCCCTATGCACATATACATAGAGAAAAGTGCCCCTTGAAAACTGGATTTTCTCAATGAGGGGTAAAGCTAGGAGGCTGAAACCCTACAGGTACACAAGGTATTCTGCAAAGCTAGGATTGCAATGCCTTTTGTAGGGTCTAGAGTACATGTGCACCTCTAGAGTTTCAGCCTCCTAGCTTTATCCCTCTTGGAGAAAATCAAATTTTCAAGGGGTATTTTTCTTTATGTTGAAATGGTCAGAAATGCATAAGGAAATTTGAAAACAGTAAATGGTCATACTGAACAAAGAGTTTATTACAGAACCAGGATTGAATTGCCACTTCGTAGAGTACAGAGTACCCTGTTTACCTGTAGAGGTTCACACTCCTAGCTTTACCCTTCTTGGAGAAAATCAAGTTTCAGTGGAGCCTTAATAAGGGCTGCTGAAAATCTCAGTAGTGGTGGCGGAGGGCTCAGCTGAGCTGGGCCTTACAAACAAATCATGTTCTGGTGTAGCCCTGACAAGGGCTTTGACAAAGGTAACACTTAGTACCTTGCTAAAATAGATCTCTGAATAAGACACAAGAGCTGCAGTTTAGTAGTCCTAATGTCCTTTTTATTGAAGAGATATCAGCACAGTACAGTGGAAAAGGAATGCTCTTCAAGCTCAGGTCAGAATGACTGATAAGTGTGTGGTGGGTAACAATTTGTCTGATAGAGAGGGCATGTTCACTAGTCCGTGCCAATCACTGAAGTGGGAGTGATGTGGGCATGGCCTTTATTCTGTTCCCCCTGGAAGAAGGTGGACTTGACATGCACCATTGTGAGCAAGAGAAAACAAAAGTAATGAATTCTATTTTAAAGTTTCCAGAATTCTGAATTCTGAGGTCGTACAGTGTTTGACATTCTTACTTTGTAAAGCTCATAAGATGTCTCAATGAAAAACATTTTTCTGTCATGAGAAACAGGAGTGGCGTAGTGTAATTTACAGTTATAAACAATTCTAATGTTTAAACAGTGTTTAATAAAAATTCTAAAGTTTAAACAATGTTTTGCAATCTTCAGTAGCAACATTCCCATATTGTTATTTTAAACTAACTTGCCATGGAAAAAAAAAAACTGCTGAAAAAACTATTTGTGCCATGTGGTGTATCAATAGTTAATTTGTTCCAAAAGCTTGGTGTGTACTCTTCATGTGCTCACTCGGATAATGATTGAAATCTAAGTAACACAACTGTACAGTTTAAAAATAGTACCACTATGTTTAAATGGGGAGTGGATGTGCAGTGGGATGGGCTAATTAGATAGCAAGGATTGCAGTGCCCCATTTTTGAGTGCAGAGTACCCTGTGTACCTGTACAGTTTAAGCCTATCTAGCTTTATCCCCAGGAGAAAATCAAGTTTTCAAGGTTTTTTTTTCCTCTACGCAGAATGCCTGGAAATGCATAGGAAAAGCTAAAAACAGTAATTGGTCATACTGAAAGAAGAAGTTATGCTCGAGTCAGGTTTGTAGTGCCCTTTTGTTGGGTGCAGAGTGCCCAGTGTACCTGTAGAGTTTCAGTCTCTTAGCTTTACCCCATTGGAGCAAATCGGGTTTTCAAACAGTATTTTTCTCTAAGCAGAAATGGCTGGAAAAGCATAGGAAAAGCTAAAAACAGTAAATGGTCATACTGAAAGAAGACATTATGGCATAGCCAGGATTGCAGAACACTTTTATAGGGTGCAGAATACCCTGTATACCTGTATAATTTAGACTTCTAGCTTTACTCCTTTGGAGAAAATCAAGTTTTCAAGGGGTACTTTTCTCTATGCCAGAACCAGGATTGCTGTGCCCCTTTGTAGAGTGCAGATTACCCTGTGTACCTGTATAGTTTAAGACCCCCTTGCTTTACCGTTCTTGGACAAAATCAAGTTTTCAAGAGGTATTTTTCTGTATGCAGAAATGTCTAGAAAAGTATAGGGAAAGCTAGAAATATTAAAAGTCATACTGAAAGAAGAAGTTATGCCAGAGACAAGATTGCATTGTCTTTTTATAGGGGGCACAGTACCCTGTGTACCTTTAGAGTTTCAACCTCCTATCTTTACCCCTCTTTGAGAAAATCAAGTTTTTCAAGCAGTATTTTTCTCTAAGCAGAAATGGCTGCAAATGCATTGGGAAAGCTGAAAGCATTAAATGATCATACCGAAAGAAGAAGTTATGCCAGAGCCAGGATTGCAGTACCCTTTTGTAGTGTGCAGTGTATCCTGTGTACCTGTAGAGTTTCAGTTTCCTAGCTTTACCCATCATGGAGAAAATCAATTATGTAAGGGGTATTTTTCTCTATTCAGAAATGGCTGAGAATGCATAGGGTAAGATAAAAACAGTACATGGTCAAATTGAAAGATGTTAAGCCAGAGCTAGGACTGTGGTTCCTCTTTGTAGGGTGCAGAGTACCCTGTGTAGCTGCAGAGTTTCAGCCTCCTAGCTTTACCAGTGTTGGAGATAATCAAGTTTTCAAGGGGTATGTTTCTCTATGCATAAATGGCTGGGAATGCATTGGGAAAGCTAAAACCAGTAAAAGGTCATACTGAAAGTAGTTCTGCCGCAGCCAGGATTGCAGATCCCTTTGGTAGGATCCAGAGTACTATGTGAAGCTGTAGAGTTTCAGCCTCCCAGCTTTACCCCCTCTTGGGGAAAATCATGTTTAGAAAGGGGTATTTTCTCTATGTACATATGCCTAGGGAAAGCTAAAACCAGTAAACGGTCATACTGAAAGAAGTTATGCCAAATCCAGTACTGCAATGCCCCTTTGTAGGGTGCAGAGAACCCTGTGTAGCTGTATAGTTTCGGGCTCCTAACTTTACATCTCTTGGAAAAAAAATCAAGTTTTCAAGGGGTATTTTTCTCTATGAAGAAAGGGCTAATTTTGAAGATGGGTGGGATCTCTACTGTGGGTGTGAGCATAGCCTACGTGAACTCAGGTAGGTATAAACAAGGAAAACAAAACACTCTAACTGGAAACCACCGGTGGGTATCCCAATTAATTTTGAACCAATCCTGTGTGGAGGAGAATCGAAGGTCCTTGGAGTGCTTGCAAGGACTGTTGTAATTGTTGTGTACTGCAGAGTCCTGAAAAGGACTATTTTAGATCTGTCCTCAGAGTGGATTGAGGGTTCCAGTCCTTGTATTACCTCTAAGTTTAAATGGGGAGTGGATGTGCAGTGGGATGGGCTAATGGTTAGATAGCAAGGATTGCAGTGCCCCATTTTAGGGTGCAGGGAACCCTGTGTTCCTGTAGAGTTCAGCCTACCTAGCTTTACCCTCTTGGAGGAAATCAAGTTTTCAAGGTTTTTTTTCTCTATACAGAAATTGCTGGAAATGCATAGGGAAATTTATAAACAGTAAACAGTCATACTGAATGAAGAAGTTATTTCAGAGCCAGGATTGCAGTCCCCCTTTGTAGGGTGCAGAGTACTCTGTGTACCTGTGGAGTTTCAGACTCCAGGCTTTACCCCTCTTGGACAAAATCAAGTTTTCAAGAGGTATTTTTCTCTAAGCAGAAAGGGTTCGAAATGCATAGGGAAAGCTAAAAACAGTAAACGGTCATAATGAAAGAAGAAGTTATGCTAGGCCCAGTATTGCAGTGCCCTTTTGTAGGGTGCAGAGTACCCTGTGTACCTCTAGCATTTCAGCCTACTAGCTTTTCCTTCTTGGAGAAAATCAAGTTTTCAAGGGGTATTTTTGTCTATGCATAGAGAAAACTAAAATCATTAAATGGTCATACTGAAGGCAGATGTTATGCCAGAGCCAGGATTGCAATGCTCTTTTGCAAGATGCAGAGGATCCTGTGTACCTGTGGAGTTTGTCTCCTAGCTTTACCCCTCTTGGACAACATCAAGTTTTCATGGGATATTTTCTCTAAGCAGAAATGGCTGGAAATGGCTAGGAAACACTAAAAACATTAAAAGTCATACTGAAATAAGTTATTGCAGAGACCGGATTGCAGTGACATTTTGTAGGGTGCAGAGTTCCCTGTGTACCTGTAGAGTGTCAGCCTCTTAGCTTTACCCCTGTTGGAGAAAATCAAGTTTTCAATGGGTATTTTGTCTCTATGCAGAAATAGATGGAAATGCATATGGAAAGCTAAAAACAGTAAATGCCCATACTGAAAGTAGAAGTTATGGCAGAGCATGGATTGCAGTGCCTTTTTGTAGGGTGCAGAGGACCCTGTTTACCTGTATAGTTTCAGCCTCCTAGCTTAACCCTTCTTGGAGAAAATAAAGTTTTCAAGTTTTTTTTCTCTCTCTGGACCGACAGTTTTCTGTTTTGGTTATTGGCTTTTTGTTATACTGCATTGGATCTTCGAGGAATGTATTCTTATGCTACACATGATGTTCAATACTGGGTTTCAATAGGCTGTAAGGCTTGAGGGACCCCCTATCACAATAAAGGCCACACCCGCTAGAGGCGGGTTCTTCAAGCCATGCCCCCTACTAACTGTATAAAAGTGGAAGCACTGTACTGTACACTCCCTCACTCTGGAACTACGCTGTGATGGCAATAAATGGCTTGTTTCACTGTGGATCGAGTTTGTCTTTTGTTTTACATCTTCGTATTATACTTGTTTGCCTTTTGCTGCTTTTAGCTTCTCACTACTTTGTTCTCTACAGACGAGCTTACCACCAACAGGAGCTTGGGCACACATTTTTCCCCCGAGTTCCCTCACTGAGATTTTGCCCTGATTGCTGGCTACTACTTCCCACCACCCCCAGACATTGGACTCAGCCACCGGGAAGGCAGACCTCCCCAGGGAAGCCTAGGCATGACCACACTCGGTGGCACACCACCATCTGGAGCCTTTTTCAAGGCTTTATAGGTTGAGTCAGACATACAGGACCCATCACCACAGCCTTTTTAAAGGCTCTACTAGTTCCATGATAATATGTTCCATGGCCTTGCAGATCAGGCTCATCAGACTGATGAGGCAGTAGTTCCCGGGATCCAAGGTGGATCCCCCCTTGTGGAGTGGGATAACTGTAGTTGTGCGCCACTTAGTGGGCATGAAGCCTGAGGTGAGGGTATGATTAAACATGACACTTAGATGAGGTGCCAGTTCATATTGTAGTTCATGTAGTACACAGCCCGGGATGACATCT
The DNA here is from genome assembly GCF_019279795.1 of Protopterus annectens. Lineage (NCBI taxonomy): Eukaryota > Metazoa > Chordata > Ceratodontiformes > Protopteridae > Protopterus > Protopterus annectens. Next base: position 336,797,674 of record NC_056743.1, read on the forward strand.
GGTCCCATGGATGCTGTATTCTTAGCTTTGGAGAGTGCGTTTTTTACCTGTGTGGCCGTTATTACCAGAATTTGGCAATTTTCCAGTATTCAGATGGGCCATTTAGGGGATGAGAGGGGGGTGAAGTTGGCACTGAATCGATCTGCCAGGATATTGACAATATCCTTGGGATCAGTATATTTAATGCCATTCTGTTGTAGCTCAGAGCAGATCTGAGCATTGCCATTTAGATTATTGACATAGTTATAGAATGCCTTGTGGATGTCTTTGGAATCTTTGGCAATTTTATTTTCGTAACTAGCTTTGGAGGATTTTATGAGGGATCTCAGCTTCTTAATGAGGCTTGTAAGGGAGTTTTTTGCATCCTGGGATTTTCCTCTTTTCTGCAACAGTTTCTTCCTTTTGTTGTAAAGTTTGTTTATGGCAGGGGACCACCAGATTGGCTTCCTTTTTTTGGAGGAGAGCATCTTGGTTCTATTTGGGATGGCACAATTCATGCATGAGTGGATGTGCTCATACAGTACCTTAGTGTAGGATTCAGCAGTTGAACTTTCAGTTTCCGTCTACATGGGTGTCATGAAGTTTGTCACTTCTGACTTGAGTAGCATGAAGTTGGCTTTGGAGAAGTTTTTTATGGAGGTTTCCTTACTGGGGGTGGGGGTGGGATGTGGATGATAAGGGTGATTAGCTTATGGTCTGACCTGACCAACGAGGGAGTGATCATAGGTGTGGAGCATCAATTTCCCGTGTTGATAATGACCAGGTCTAGGTTATTGGAGCCCCTGGTGGGACTATGGATTAGTTGATCCAGGGCGTTGGAATTTATGAATTCCAAGAACCGCTGGGCAAAGGTGTTGGTACACAAGTAACTTTCCCAGTTAATGGCAGGGTAGTTGAAATCACCCAGTATTAGGGTGTTTGGTTGTATACTAATATTTTCCAGTATGTTTAGAAAGGTGTAGTGACAATCTTGGGGCATGGTGTTGGTGGGGGATCTGTAGCAAGCTACAATTTGGATTGCAGTCTTACCTAGTGTTAGTTGCACCTCTGGAGAATTTCAGACGCATTGTGTTGGGCAACTAACCTGGTGGTGTGAATATCCTTGGTGAATATGGACACTCCTCCAGCTTTAGTGTTTCAATCCTGGTTTGGTGGCCGAAAAGTGTGGTAAGAGTTGTAGTCTGGTATTGCAGGGGTGCTCTCTGGAGCCTTGAACCAGGTCTCAGTTACTGCACAGATATCGATGTTCTCCATTTTTAGGAGTGCCTCGAGAGAGTGCATTTTGAGGTTTAGACTTCTAGCATTTCTAGGCATTACCTTCAGATTTTGCATGCTTGTACCTGTTATGGTGGTGGTTTTGTCCTTTGAACTTTGCCTAAAAAAGGCACTATAGGGGTGGCAAGAGACTTTGAGAGTAACCTGAATGCGAGGGGAACAGGTGCAGACCATCTCTGGCGAAGCATCGCGGTCTGTTGATCATGTCGCCCCGGGCAGACAGTAGTTAATTCGAAGCTAAAATATCTAGAAATAACATCCCCTTACAATTTCCCCCACAGATCAAACATCATTCTAAAATACTGGTTGTCTATTGAGTTTGTTCAAAAAAGATGTTCTGAACTGAATTTTTTATTTTTGTCAAAATGGCAGTAGTTAAAATGAACATCTTTCCTAAACTATTATTTCATATCACACCTTTACGCGACACTATCCTTCTTGAAGTACTTACATTCATTTGATACAAAATAATTAAAATTATTTTAATTTTCCAAAACAGGCAAAACCTGTTGCACAAAACTGTCTGTAGTCAAATATCAAGGAGACTTTGAGCAACCAGTCGCATGGTTATTGTTTAATAACCAGCTCAAGCATGTTATTAAAAACTATCACAACTGATTTATACACAGCAACATGACCAGTGGCATAGATGCATATTTGGTACAAGTTAATCTCTTCATATACATTTTCTTTGTATTTTCCTTTCTTTGACAAGAAATCATTATCAAATCTAAAATGTTTTAACTGTGTTACTCTTGTAACAGTATTTTAAAAGTAATAGAAACAGCAGACTTAGAAGAGGAATATATCCAGCAAACGCACTGGTAAATAATACCATCATTTGGTAAAATATCTAAAGAACAGCTAAGCAATTTAAAAAGTTATTCATAAAGTAGGTAAACAGTAAACTAGAATACAAAATGATTGTGTACTGGACATTCCATGGTGAAGCTGTTCTAATATGTCTTACATGATGATTGGCTTAATAATAGCCTAGTACCAACCTATGAACCTATAAACCTATCAGCCCAAGAGCCTACGTATGCCTAGCTAACAAGGTTCCCTGGCTTACGCCACCCAAGAAAGTTAATTTCCTGTGGCCCTGTTGACCAGAGCCACAGAAGTGATCCCCAGGGTGTATTTCCTATTTCCCATCCACTCATCAAGATTTTTCTTGAAGACTGCTAATGAGGAACTTTGCTTGACATAGATGGGTAGCTTGTTCCAGAGTATAGGAAGTGTCTGGGACAAGAATCTATCCCTCCAGCATGTCCTGTTTATTTTGGTGACAAGGTTTAGGTCCCTAGAGCATGTAGCTTGGAGGGATTGGGATTTCTTAAGGTGTAGCATGTCAAACAGCTATCGGTTTAACATAGCTTTATATGTTAGGCCGTGATCTCCTCGGAGTAGGTGATATGCTACAGAGTAAAGCTGGAGTTTTTTGAGACTGTCAGTGCAAGGCATCTGTTTGAGGCCAGTAATCCTCTGTGAGGTACTTCTGTGGCTTTTCCAGCTGCTGCAGATGTCTTGTGAGGTACATTCCAAAAGGGGCATCGGACTCTATAATAGGTCTAATGAGTGCCAAGTAGAAGGGAACAATTACCTCTTTTTTCCTGGATGAGAACCCTTTTGTGATGAGGTATGCCACATAGAAGGATTTCCTGACTACTGAGGCAATGTGATTATCAAAGGAGAGACTACTGTCCACCTGGGTCCCAAGGTCTCTTATCACACATTCGGTGTTAAGTAGATTGCTGCCTATGTGGTAGTTCATGAGTACAGAGTTTTTACCAAAGGGGATGACACTGCACTTTTTGGCATTGAGCTTGAGGCCATGCCTCTGACACCAGGCATCTGTCTAAGTGAGGCACTTCTGTAGGATGTCCACATCATTTGGGGACTCGACTATGGCTCCTAGTTTGTAGTCATCTGTGAACTTCGCTAGCCAGAGGCCTTCTGTGTTTGGTATCTACTTCTCTGAAGTACAGGCTAACAGGAGAGGTCCCATGACTGAGCCCTGTGATACTCCACGTCACTGGTTTGAAGTCAGATTTGGAGTCTGCAACTTTTACAGTGTGGGTTCTGTCAGTGTGCCATTTTGCAACCCATCTTGTGACGTAGGGATTTATACCTAGTTTAGTGAGTTTAGCTATAATTCCAGAATAGGGGATGGTGTTGAAAGCTTTGGCAAGGTCAAGATAGGCTGTGTGAACCACCTTGCCCTCATCTACAGCTTTGGTGACTGCCTCAAAGAAGTCAATCAGGTTCAGAAGGCATGACCTGCCTTTCACAAATCCAAACTTGGTGGGGTCCAGAGTTTGGAGGTTACCAATGCCTTTGTTTATGAGTTCCATGATGATACTTTCCATGGCCTTACAGACCAGGCTTATCAGGCTAATAGGGCAATAGTTCGCAGGATCAGTGGTGGCTCCCCCTTTGTGGAGTGGGATAACTGTTGCTGTGTGCCATTCAGTGGGCACAAAGTCTGACATGAGACTATGATTGAACATGGTGCTTGGGTGGGGAGCCAGTTCATTCTGAAGTACGTGTAAAATGCAGTCTGGGATGTTGTCCGGTCCTATAGATGCTGTGTTTTTGGTTTTACAGAGTGCAGCTTTTACCTGCATAGATGTGATTACAGGGAATCTGCATTCTTCCTGTATAGATATGGGCCCTTTAGTGGGTGAGAGAGGGGTAAAGTTAGCACTGAACCTATCTGCCAGGATGTTGGCAATATCAGGTGGTTCTGTAATTTTCGTGTCATTGTGCTGTAACTAAGAGCAGATCTGGGTGTTGCCATTGAGATTCTTGACATAACTATAGAATGCTTTGTGGTTGCCCTTATTGTCAGTGGCAATTTTGTTTTAGTAGCTAGCATTGGAGGATCTTATAAGGGATTTCAGCTTCTTATTGAGACTGACCAGGCAGTTCCTCCACTCATGGGATTCTACTCTTTTTTTGCAAGAGTTTCTTCCTTCTGTTGTAGAGTTTGTTTTGGCAGGGGACCACCAGATTGGCTTCCTTTATTTGGAGGATAGCTTCTTGGTTCTGTTTGGGATAGCACGATCCATGCACTTGTGTAAGTGCTTACAGACTGCATTTGTGTATGATTCATCAGTCATAACTGTATTTTCCATCTTCATGGGTGTCATGAAGTTCGACACTTCTGTCTTAACCACAGTAAAAAATTTCTCAAAAGCCAACGTCATGCTTCTTAATTTAATGGTGGGTGGGGCCAGGATGCGGATATCTAAGGTGATTAATTTATGGTCAGATCTGACCAACAAGGAGTTGATTTCAGGTGTGGAACACCGTTCACTCATGCTGGTATTGACTAGGTCTAGGATATTGTTGCCCCTGGTGGGAGTGTAGATAAGTTGATCCAGGGCATTGGAATTTATAAAGTGTTGAGCGAAGGAGTTGGTACATAAGTAGGTTTTTCCATTTAATGTTGGAGTAGTTGAAATCACCCATTATCAGGGTGTTTGGTTGAACCCTAATATTTTCCAGTATATCGAGAAAAGAGGAGTAGGAATCCTGAGGCATGGTGTGGGATCTGTAGTAAGCTACAATTTGGATTGCAGTTTTGGCCAGAGTTAGATGCACTTGGATAACCTTGGATGCATTATGCTGCGCAACTAGCCTGGAGGTGTGGATATCCTTAATGAATATGAACACACCTCCGCCTTTGGTGTTCTGGTCCAGGTTATATGGCCGAAAAGTGTGGTATGAGGCTAGTGAGTTATCAGGGTCTATCATTGGGCTCCCTGGTAATGCAGGGGTGCTCTCTAGAGCCTTGAACCAGGTCTCAGTCACTGCACAGATATCGATGTTCTGTATTTTAAGGAGTGCCTTGAGTGAGTGCATTTTGAGATTTAGACTTCTAGCATTGAGTAGCATTACCCTCAGTTTTTGCTTGTCTGTTCCTGTTACAGTGGTACATTTGTCATTTGAACCTTGCCTAAAAAAGGCACTATAGGGATGACAACAGCCTTAGCTAGTATCCAGAATCCCAGGGGTGACAGGTGCAGGCCATCTCTGGCAAAGCATCATGGTCTGTCGACCATGTCGTCTCTGGTAGAGAGATACTGCATCCCCTTAGAATAACACCAGAAGCTTAGCCAATTGTTGAAGTCAATCATTTTGCTCTTGTACTGCAGTATCATTCTGGGCGATGGCTAGGGATATACCTGCTTGGGCTACAAGATCAGAGAGCTCTTCCATGTCTCTTTTCTCTGTTCTCAATACTGCAGTATTTAGTCAGGTGTTATTCCTCTGTGTTGTATATTGCCACATTAACCACGGATAACATTTCTTCTGCTCAGATTATTTACACTAGTTGTTTTCTTTTCTGTTTTTACCTGTTTCTGTTAATTAAATGCAGAATGATCCTTACTCCAGCAAGTTAAAGGTTAATGAATGAGTTATTTTTACATTAGAACATCATACTTATACCACTTTATATAAGATTAATGATAACAACCCACTTCAAAGCTCTAAAAAATTTACTTCCCAGTTGCTTAGTTCTTTGTTTACTTATTTGTCAACATTCACTAAGACCTTAATAGTGTATTTTCATGTATTTCCTATGATTAGCAAAGTGAGCTTATTTTGAACTAGCTGCATTAGATTTTAGGTTATACAAAAACAGTACAATAACTTTAATTAATGAACAGTTTGTCATTTAAATAAAATGTGGCACTGCATTAAAACATACACAATAGCTAAATAATAAACAATCATATTAAAATGTACAGAAGAAAGACAAAACTAAAAATACATTATAATACATGACACGTATTATATGTTTGAAGTAAATACTATGTAATAATTTAATTACAAGCATAGCCTATAAACCATATTCAGAATTTCACTTCAGCCTCAGGATAGACCGGGAGAATGTAAGGCTGCCCATTCTATTATCTTGGTTTACCCTAAATGAGCCAAGACTATTTTCTGTCAATCTTAGTAGAACTTTGTTCCAGAGATGGGAATATGTCAGGGTATGATATGTCTTATTTATCTGTTGATGAAGGTTTAGCACCTTCAACTAGATGTATGGGGCCCATCTATTCTGGGAAGGAAGATGAGATTAGGGATGGTCATCTCTTTGATGAATCAAAAGACTAGACAGAGATTCCCATGTAAGAGTTTACAAGAGATCAAGTACAAATATAAAGCTGCTATTCTGTCTGGATAACTAACATTTTTTAGGCGTTGGGCTTTGTTTAGGACTTTCCAATTTCTTTGAAGTTCAGTGATATCAAAAGGAGCATTATATTCAATAGTAGGTGTGGTAAGATATGAGAAAAAGGGACTTGAGACTTTAAGGTCTAGAGTAGATGCTTTTGCAAAATAATTGAGCTAGGTAGAAGGCCTTCCAAACTGACGCAGACACATGACACATCAAGAGATAAGGAATTATCTGCAAGAGTGCATGAATCCCTAACAACAGTACCTGGCTAAAGAGATGTATTAGCAGTATGATATTACGTGGAAATATTTATTTAACTAAATGATCTATACTATGTTTTAATATTTTATTTGCAATGATTGTCCTTACACCAGTTGTTAACATAGTCTAATCCACATGCAAGCAGTTGTGAGATAGTGGAAGAGCAAATTAATAAGTGAACTACAGATTTGTTTACATTTAATTAATTTGAGACAATTGTCCTTGCACAAGTTGTTAACATGGTCTAAACCCATGGTGAAGCAACTGTGAGTGTGAGTGAGTCTGGGACATCAAACTGCAGCACCCCCTTTACAGTCATCTGAAAACTTAGATAACCAACAGAGTAGGAGTGTTGCCTGAAGGTCTTAAAAATAGATAAATAGAACAGGGATCAACACTGCTGCCTGTGACGCACCACATGTAACACCGTTACTTTCAGCACTGGCACCTGTGACTAACCACATGGGTCCTGTCAGACAATCACCTGGCTATCCAACAACATAAGGATTTATTTTCAGATTTACAATTCTGTAATAATGTTTACATAGGAATAGTGTCAGTGACCTTGCCCAAGTCCAGATAGGTGGTATGGACTGCATAACCACTGTCTACTGTGTCAGTGAGTTTCACTAAGAAATTGATAAGATTAAAGAGGTAGACCTGCCCCTGACAAAGACAAATTGACAAAGGTCTGTGGTTAAGAGATTTTTCAATGTTCCTTCCGATGCATTAGTGAGTTTTAGATATGAGGCTAGTGAGTTATCAGGGTCTATCATTGGGCTCCCTTGTGCAACAACATTACAGAGGGTGTTTGCCAGGCTTTTAGAATGTAATCAGTTCAGTCATAAATTGAAGCGGTTTTGTAGGGCTTTAATATACAGTACTGATAATCAGGCATCCTGGGTATTTTATAAGGATTAAACACAAACAAGGAAAACGGAGCTTCCAACACAGAATCCAAACCAAAGATGTTATTTCAATCAATCCAAAAAAGTCAGAATCCATAAATGTCGAAAAGAAGAAAACAGGTTTATTTTAGCGCTTTCGGAAGGGTTAATACCCCTCCTTCCTCAGAAAAATGGGGTCATTTTTCTGAGGAAGGAGGGGTATTAACCTTTCCGAAAGCGCTAAAATAAACCTGTTTCCTTCTTTTCGACATTTTTGGATTCGGACTTTTTTGGATTGATTGAAATAACATCTTTGGTTTGGATTCTGTGTTGGAAGCTCCGTTTTCCTTGTTTGTGTTTAATTAGTTTGTGGCGTCATTTGAGTTTTGTATTTTATAAGGATACTAACAAAAGTCAGAAGTTCACAGTCATAAGACACAAGAGTTCATCACAAAATGCCAGATTTAATAAACGAAGCTTTCCGGTTCTCTACCCCAGGATACTAACAAAAGTCAGAAGTTCACAGTCATAAGACACAAGAGTTCATCACAAAACGCCAGATTTAATAAACGAAGCTTTCGGGTTCTCTACCCTTCATCAGCACATACAATCATCTTATTACTACATTTATATAGAGGTATAATTAAAGTCAAATGACAAATACCAGCCACTAACAAATCACACTAATAAAATTTACATATTACAATTTAAACTTTAAAATAATACCAAAACCTTCTAATTTGGTTGTGGCTAACGAATTAAATGAACTACATAAACTGTTGAATGTACTTGAAAAGAAAGCTTTTCGTTTATTAAATCTGGCGTTTTGTGATGAACTCTTGTGTCTTATGACTGTGAACTTCTGACTTTTGTTAGTATCTCTATAAAACAACAAACCAAAATCGCAGTGGACGTCTATAGGAGGTGACTATACCAGCCTTGTTCGTACCGTTATTTGTACTACATAGACTGCCATTACTATCCTGTGATAGATTGAAACTTGGACACACCTTACTAAAAATATGACTTCGGCTATAAAACGGCTGCTGACTAAATCAAGTAATCCGTTACTGCAGCTTCATAATCAGCCAGCAAAACCTTCTAATTTGGTTGTGGCTAACGAATTAAATGAACTACATAAACTGTTGAATGTACTTGAAAAGAAAGCTACTACCTATAAGCAGCTGCAATGGCAGAGATTTAGTTTCACGGCTTATCTGGATTTAGGCATAGCACCTCGAGGTTTACGGGTGCTAAAAATGCCGTCTTACGGCAACACATATGAGGAACTACTAACCAAATGGCAACAACTTAATTTGGAGTTAAGTGCTAGCTATATGCGCTTAATGAATGAATTTTTTGAAGATGTTGAACCCTCATTATTTGAAGAGATAGTTACACTGGAAACAAAAATTCTTGATATTCTAAAAGGGGACAGTTCAAATGAAAATTATCAAACATTTTTGGAGAAGATACGTTTACTTGACAATAGACTAGAAATACAAAAAAAGCACAAATTGCAAAGGGACATAGAAGATTATAAAAATGGTCATATTTTTTCATGGCCGAAAATTGAATACAAGCGTTCAAATACACTCAATAAGCTACATCGGGAAACTGAGAGTAATAATAATAAAAAAAGTGGAATCCAGTTGTTGGATCAACTTGACATTTTCGAACTGCCCTCCACACCGACGGAGCAATTGACGAATCAACAAGCTGAATTACAACAAGGTGTACATTCTACGCCCCGACGTCATGACAAATCACACGTGGTAGGGGAGGCCATGATAGTTGGATCTAATGTGGGCAACAAGAGTGCAACTACCTCTAATGTTATGAACACGGCACCACATCAAGTGGATATACAAAAGAAAAAACAGACGGACATTTCGGCTTTTTTACCATTCCGTTTAAACCAGCCGGAGAAGGTAATACCATACAGGGTACGGACGGAGAGAAGCCCAATGCCGAAAACAGCGCAGCAACAGGTTCAAGGAGCGAAAAGGAAGAACGACAGCCCGAAGAAAATGAACAAAACACCTCGCAGGTGATTGATGTGGTGCCAATTATTACTAAAGGTACTGTGAATCTAACAAAAAGATGTTTTCCTGAAGAAAATTATAGCTTATTGAGTAAAGGTCTAAAATTTATTCCCTTTACTATGGATAATTTGGTAAACATGATAATAGATTTAAAACTGTTCGCCAGAAATTTAATGTTGAAACTTTTATTTCCCAATTCTGTTATTAATAGTAATTGTTATAAGAAATTGAGTGTGTTTGTTCCACAGTTATCACCAGTCATAATAGCATTTGTAAATATAGTGGAAATAGAGCTAAGGGCAATGTGTATTGGGAAATGTGAAAGAAAATACAACCTGACATATAATGACTATAAAGTTTTAACATCTTTAAAAAATAATGATGAGATAATAATTAAACAGGCTGACAAGGGTGGAGCAACTGTGATAATGGATCGGGCACATTATATGGATGTGTTTAGTACCTTTATTTCCGATGTTACAACATTTCAAAAAATTTCATTTCTGGATGTGAAGAACCAGATAATGCAAGTTAATATGCAAATATATGAAATGCAACTAAATGAGCAAATATCATTAGAATTATTTAACTACTTTTCCGTTCCATGTCCCAGAATACCGCAAATTTATGGGATACCAAAGATACACAAGTCACTTTCAAATCCCCCACTGAGACCTATCGTCTCAGGAAAAGGGTGGGTAACAGAACCCATTTCTAAGTATCTGCAAAAAGAGTTATCTAAACTATTATCCCACTGCACTACTGTTATAAAGGATACTATACATTTTTTACATAAACTAAATGACTGGTATACAAATGCAACAGAAAACAGCATGTTTGTAACATTAGACGTGGAGTCATTGTTTACAGTAATACCTATTGACTATGGTGTGGATGCTGTGAGGATGCTTTTATTAATGTATTCTGTAGTACAGCCTAGTGAAATTGAAAATCTATGTTCACTACTTGACTTAGTGTTAACTAAAAATGTATTCATCTTTGATGGTGTCCCATACAGGCAACTAACCGGTGTAGCTATGGGAACATCGGTGGCAAATACTTTTGCCAATATAGTTCTTTATTATTGGGAAAAGAACTATATATTAAATGATTTGAATGATCTTAACAAATATGTAAAATGCTACACAAGGTTTGTTGATGACTGTTTTTTTGTCTGGGAAGGAACGGAATATGAGTTACACACCTATCTATCCTATTTGAATAGTACAACACCATTTTTTAAATTCAAGATGAATTATTCAATGCAAAGTATAATATATTTGGATGTAAAGATTTATAAAAAAGATGGAAAACTTGAAACAATGATACATAAAAAGATGTACAGGTAATGAGATATTTAAAGAGAACTAGTATGCACCCAATACACATTTTTGGAGGCATAATCAAGTCACAACTTATTAGAGTAAGTAGGTTGACAACTGAATATGACCTGTATGTAAATGAAATAAAAGAAATGAAGGAAGAATTTAAAAATAGTGGGTACTCAGAAATCATGATAGAGAAATATATTGAGGAAGTGAATAAGGGTAGAAGTCAGGAATATAAACCAATATTTAATCCTGCGGTATCAGAGACATTAGTTCAGTCAGAATCACAAATAAAGATAAAATATGATAAAATTAGATATGTAACTACATATAATGGATATAGTTACAAAATTCACAAAATTATAGAAAAAAACTGGCCGATTCTAATGGCTATGCCGGAAATAGAAAAATTAGTAGGGCCAAAACCTAGTTTTGCGTACAGGAATCAACAATCATTAAAAAGTATTTTGTGTTATAAGGATTTTAACAAACAAGTATGTTTAACACAAACTAAATTAGGAACTTTTAAATGTTATAACTGTAGCTGTTGTGATGATATTTTAGAAGCAAATGAATGTTTTAGGCATCCAATAAGTAATGTCAACTATGTCTTTAAATGTAAGGCCACCTGTAATACATCCAAACTTGTGTATCTTGCTACTTGCAACTGTTGTGAAAAATTTTATGTGGGTAAAACAACAAGAAGACTGAAAGATCGTGTTGTTGAACACAAATCAGAAATTAACAGAAAAATTCAAACGAATGCTTTATATAAGCATATTATGGAGAATACAACACATAGATTCAAATTTAGATGTATAGACATAGTAGATATGGGTGTAAGAGGTGGTGATCTAAACAATACATTGGAAATTAAAGAACTGCAATGGATAATAAGACTGCAAGCTGATGTTAATCCTGGCCTTAATAGCGCTATCAGTATAAAACCTATACTGGTTAAACGACAGCAGGATAATCTATGATAAAAAAGGATCCATTAATAGTTTTTATATATGTATATTTTATTTATCATCTTTACATCTTATATGAATTTTGATATGTAATTTCTTAAGTTGAGTATAAAGTTTGGTATTATTTTAAAGTTTAAATTGTAATATGTAAATTTTATTAGTGTGATTTGTTAGTGGCTGGTATTTGTCATGTGACTTTAATTATACCTCTATATAAATGTAGTAATAAGATGATTGTATGTGCTGATGAAGGGTAGAGAACCCGAAAGCTTCGTTTATTAAATCTGGCATTTTTTGATGAACTCTTGTATTTTATAAGGACCCATGGATGAGTAGTTCTTAGATTTTGACAAGGCTAAGAGGGCTTGTTCTATAGTAATTAAAGGAAGTGACTTAGAGTGGGGAATATCTGTGGCTGGAGTAACATTTTTCACTAAGTTTGTTAGTCAGGATACTACCTGCTTTCTTTGAGTCAAGAGTTGGCTATATTATTGTGGACTAGCTCTAAGTACCATTGGATGCTAGTTATTGTGTTTCTGACATATTTAAATACAGATTTGTAGTTATTTTTGGTTTCATTGGCTATCTTAAGTTCAGATTCAGAATGAAACCTGGTATAATCATTAAGTAATTTATTTTGCTGGTTATATAACCTAACAGTTATAGTTTAACAGTAATAGGGTCATTATTTCATAACTGAATAGTTCTGACAGTGGGGTCTATATTACATCCTTGAAAACCCTGTTCAGCAAACACCTGTTCGCCGAACAATAACCAGTGAAATCTAACTCCCATGAGTGGCCATTTCAGCAAATTTTTCCCTAGGAGGAAAAACATTTGGCGATCATCAGGAATTTGCCCTTTTCCTCACTGTAGTGCAATCCCGGTGTTGGTATATTTAGTTAGGTCAAGATCAAGAATATCAGGGCTTCTAGTAGAATGGTTTACTATTTCTATAAAATAGTTAGCATTTCTCATAAGAAGGAAGCACTGGGCATGTCTGCCATTGGCAATGTGGGTCAGCATCTTTTTGATGGCTAGTTAAAATTCTTTATTAGAAAGGTGTTGGGTCTAATGAGGATTTCCGCTAAAATGTTCATAAACAGTACATAATCAGTGTTTAGACCAACTGGTCCTCAAAAAAACACTGATTTCTCTAAATATGATTTATATGCTTTCTCACCTTCCCAAAGATCCGAATTGGTCTTAAAAGTGTCAAGACTCCTAGACTGTCTAATATTAATAGGATTATCGTTTCATAACTGACTAGCTCTGACAGTGCTATACTGTACTCTTACTGTAGAATTACCAGACCTTATTACAGACTTAATATTATTATGTTTATGAGTTATAGTACATCTCTTAATCTCTATTTTATACATTACCAGCAAAACTGGGTCATAAAAATCCTATATGCCAATATCAGTTTGGTATAACAAAACTAAATAAATTTAACCGTACTTAATAGCCTTCACATTCATAATTGTTTAAATACATTTTCTTTGAACACCCTCCAACTTTTTAATTGACCTTTAGAGCTAGCTTACATAAAATTAGTTAGTGTACTCAATAAAAGGCCTAAAGTAAGTCCTGTCTACAAGGGATGAGAATATATTAATTTTGGTGTACAAGTCACACAACAAATAACCCATATATTTAATTGATCTACATGTTATCAGTTCAGTATGAGCATTAAAGGAAAAACTTGATGTTATTAAAATTCCTAAGTTGTTATACTGCTTAACTTCACCTAACTGAAAATACATTAAATATATGGGAGGTTTGATGACTTATTTGAAAAATACATAATTTTGCACTTGTCAGTGACAAACCTGACTCCCTCTTTCAACAACTCAAGAGTCTGTAAATACTGATTTATCTCACCTACATCAGTAGGTTTTTGTAAAATAAATTCTATTTTACAATTGTCTGCATATTTGTACACTCAAAATGGATAATTCTTAGGAAGGGTAGACAGAACAAAATTAAACAAAATAGGACCAAGAACTGACTCTTGAGGAACACCATTACAGGCAAGTATTCAGAGCAAGTGTTCCGGATCTTTACACAATGTCCTCGACCTGACAGCCAATTCCCAATTCATGTTATAATGTATCTGTTAATTATAAACATTTCATAATCACTGCATTAGACAAGCTATCATAAGTCTTAACCACATCCAACGAGAACTCCAGGGTTCAAACCCAAATCCATGGTAACAGTGACATTCTCGTCGAAGCTCACCAAGTTAATCGACGTGGAACACATTTTCATAAAACCATATTGATCGATATCCACCACTTTCATGTTGCCTTCCAATTTCATCATAGGATTCAATCTCTCAAAGCATTTTCCAGGTAAAGATGTCAAACTAACAGGCCTATAATTTTGAAGTTGATCTCTCTGACCTTTCTTATGTACAGGAGTAACACATGACAATTTCCATGATTCTGGTACAGACCCCTGCTCTAATAAGTTTGTGCTCTCAAGGGAACATGTATATATAGATAGATATAGAAATAGATATATGTATATATGGAATTTTATAGCTAACTATGAAAGGATAATTCATCTTGTTTAGAGTATTTGGAGATTTAAGAGTTTATATTTGGTGTCTCAAGGAACTGGTCATGAGGTGATGAGATACTTTACAAATACTAATACCTCCCAAAATAGTCAGTATGTCTGAACACATGATTGGTATTAAGCCACAGAATAGAGGGAGAGCTTTCATTGCTTTGAAATGTGTAAAGTTACAGGACGGCCTCAAGTTCTGACTTTGCCTTTGTTAAGACTACTAATGTTGAGTAGAGGCATTTCAATGTTTTCTGAATTATAATTTTGTAGGTTGGATTGTGCACCAGATGGTCTCTGCCTAAAAAAATGTACCATAGGGACACTAAAGGCTTCAGTTAGAATGCAAACACTTTAGTAAGAGATCTTCAGTAAGAAGTTCTGACAGTCATCTCATCCCAAGCTGACACAGCGATAGCAAATTGTCATCACCAATTGCCTTGTCTTTGAACCTCAGTATCATTCTGTATGATGGCAAAAGATGTGCATACATGCATAGCAAAATCAATCATGTCCATGTTCATATCCATATCCATATCCATGTCCATATGCATGTTCATATCCATATGCATGTCTATATGCATGTCCATGTACCTCTGATAGTGCTTCTAAGGCATTCACCCCCACATAGGCCAACAACACATCATAACCATATTTACCAAGATGAAGCAAAGGGACTAAAAGCTCTTGTTACTTCCTGGATTAAATACCACACTATTTTTATCCAGTCTGTTGAGGATGCTCTTCATGTGTCTGAAAATAGAGTGCACTTCTAATTAAAACTCTACCTTAGTGTCAGGCACTATTTGAAACATTACAGTAGGTCAATGCAGTGTGAAGTACTATTTAAAACATTACCATAGGTCGATGCAGTGTCCAGTACTATGTAAAACATTAACCTAGGTCGATGCAGTGTCAGGTACTATTTAAAACATTACCGTAGATTGATGCAGTGTCAGGTACAATTTAAAACATTATCATAGGTTGATGCAGTGTCAGGTACAATTTAAAACACTAACAAAGGTCGATGCAGTGTCAGGCACTATTTAAAACATTACCATAATTCGATGCAGTGTCAGGTACTATTTAAAACATTACCATAGGTCGATGCAGTGTCAGGTACTATTTAAAACATTACAATAGGTCGATGTAGTGTCAGGTACAATTTAAAACACTACCAAAGGTCGATGCAGTGTCAGGCACTATTTAAAACATTACCATAGGTCAATGCAGTGTCAAGTACCATTTAAAACATTACCGCAGGTCAATGCAGTGTGAGGTACTATGTAAAACATTACCACAGGTTGGCGATGCAGTGAGAGGTACTATTTCAAACATTACCGTAGGTTGATGCAGTGTCAGGTACAATTTAAAACACTACCAAAGGTCAATGCAGTGTCAGGCACTATTTAAAACATTACCGCAGGTCAATGCAGTGTCAGGTACTATGTAAAACATTACCACACGTCGGCGATGCAGTGAGAGGTACTATTTAAAACATTACCGTAGGTCGATGCAGTATCAGGTACTAATTAAAACTTTACCGTAGGTTGATGCAGTGTCAGGTACTATTTAAAACATTACCACAGGTCGTCGATGTAGTGCAAGGTGCTATTTAAAACATGACCGTAGGCCAGTGCAGCGTCAAGTATTATTTAAAACATTACCGTAGGTCAATGCAGTGTCAGGTACTACTTAAAACATTACCATAGGTCGATGTAGTGTCAGATAGCCTTAGGGGTTGGCCTATAAATCCTTGTGACTCCTAAAGGCATGTGCACTGGTTATGGCTGTGTGTGGTAAAGGTGGATGTGTGGTTTTGTGCATATTTCTCAACTTCTTAATGCAAAAAATCTAGACAAAGCCTAAAATAATGGGGTACAAAGTCCCAAAAAGAGGGCAGATTTTAAATATTGCTCTTATAAAGCTGGTAGAATAACAGGATTTGTGTTAGCATGCATTTTCTTAAGGATATAAAGTCTGAAACTCAAATATATGCCATTATTTTGTCATTATTTAGTGACTTCAGTCCTCTGTGATTTGCCAGAAAATTACAGATTTTGTGAGGAAAAAGACCAAATATTTGAGGGAAAAATCTGGACAGTCCGAGAAAATCTGTGCAGTTGAGAGGTATTGGCTGTGTGAGCTAATGACTGAAATTTCATAGTCCTTAGTCTGAGAGACTAAGCCAGTGTTTTCAAAACAATATAAAAAGCACTAAGGAGACAATAAAGGCTCTAGGCAGAATGTAAAAGCAGACATAGTAAGAGACATTGTAGACCATCCCTGACAAAGCAGGAAAGCTTGCTAGCAGTCTTGTCCCAAGCTAATAAATAATTACCCCCTAGAATGGCACAACAAACCTGGTGGGTTGGAAGTGATCTCTGCTGTGTGTGTCTGTCTGTCTATCTGTGTTGTGCTTAAATGTTTTCTGAGCTGAGGAGGTAGCTTACAATTTTAATAAATACTTAATGTCTCTCTCAGTCTGAAGAACTGTGAGTTAGTAATGTAGTGTTTTTGGTATGCATGAGGCAGTTGCCACTGCTATCAGAAGGGACACAAGCTGACAAAAATTCCATAATGGTCAGTGCCAGTGCACATGAATGGGGGATGAAAAAATAAGGACAGAGTAATAACCTAATCTTGGCATGACATGAGGGGGGGGGATATAATTCCATCTTCTTTTAATAAATTATGTGCCATTGTATGTTATAATTTACCTTAAATTATAATTTTTTAGGTAAATTATACTTCTGCCAAAAATTACTGATGCGGAGAACTTTTCATAATTGCATACCGGATCGGTCGCGGCCCGGGTTAACAACGACCGCCACCAGTACTGTTAGCCAACAGGGTGCTGGCGGAAATTGGGCTACTGTTGGCCGAAGGAGAAGAGGAGGGCGGCGTGCCGAAGGCAGGAAGATAGGAGGAAGGTTAGGAGTGTAGCAGTGAGGGTAGGAACTTTGAATGTTGGCAGTATGACTGGTATAGGAAGAGAGCTAGCTGATATGATGGAGAGAAGGAAGGTTGATATATTGTGTGTGCAAGAGACCAGATGGAAGGGAAGTAAGGCCAGGTGTTTAGGAAACGGGTTCAAATTGTTTTATCATGGTGTGGATGGCAGGAGAAATGGGGTAGGGGTTATACTAAAGGAACAATATGCCAAGAGTGTTTTAGACGTGAAGAGAGTGTCTGACCGAGTGATGTTTATGAAGCTCGAAATTGATGGTGTAATGATGAATGTTGTTAGTGCATATGCTCCTCAAGTTGGGTGTGCGATGGAAGAGAAAGAGAAATTTTGGAGTGAGTTGGATGAAGTTGTGGTGAGTGTACCCAAGGGTGAGAGACTAGTAATTGGAGCAGACTTTAATGGGCATGTTGGTGAAGTGAACAGAGGGGATGAGGAAGTGATGGGTAGGTATGGTGTTAAGGAGAGGAATGCAGAAGGTCAGATGATTGTGGATTTTGCGAAAAGGATGGACATGGCTGTGGTGAATACGTATTTTAAGAAGAGGGTGGAGTATAGGGTGACGTACAAGAGTGGAGGAAGATGCTCACAAGTTGATTATATACTATGTAGGAGGGCCAGTCTTAAGGAGATTGGAGACTGTAAAGTGGTGGCAGGGGAAAGTGTAGTTAAGCAGCATAGATTGGTGGTATGTAGAATGACGTTGGTGATCAAGAAGAGGAGGAGGAATGTGAAAGCTGTGCCAAGGATTAAATGGTGGAAGTTAAAAAAGGGTGATTGTGAAGTGGAGTTTAGGGAAGAGTTAAGACAGGCACTGGGAGGCAGTGGAGAGTTACCGAATAGCTGGGTAACTACAGCAGAACTAGTAAGGGTGACTGCTAGAAAGGTGCTTGGTGTGACATCTGGACAGAGGAAGGAGGACAAGGAGACCTGGTGGTGGAATGAGGAAGTACAGGAGAGTATACAGAGGAAGAGGCTGGCGAAGAAGAAGTGGGATTGTCAAAGAGATGAAGAAAGTAGACATGAGTATAAGGAGATGAGGCGCATGGCAAAGAGAGAGGTGGCAAAAGCTAAGGATAAGGTGCATGGAGAGTTGTATGAGAGATCGGACACTAAAGAGGGAGAAAAGGACCTGTACCGATTAGCTAGACAGAGGGACAGAGCTGGGAAAGATGTGCAGCATGTAAGGGTGATAAAGGATAGTGAGGGAAACGTACTCACAAGAGAGAGCAGAGTGTGTTGAGTAGATGGAAGGAGTATTTTGAGAGGCTGATGAATGAAGAGAATGAGAGAGAGAAGGTTGGATGATGTGGGGATAGTGAATCAGGAAGTGAAACAGATTAGCAAGGAGGAAGTAAGGGCAGCTATGAAGAGGATGAAGAATGGAAAGGCTGTTGGCCCAGATGACATACCAATGGAAGCATGGAGGTGCTTAGGAGAAATGGCAGTGGAATTTCTAACTAGATTGTTTAATGACATTTTGGAAAGTCAGAGGATGCCTGAGGAGTGGAGAAAAAGTGTTTTGGTGCCTATCTTTAAGAATAAGGGTGATGTGCAGAGCTGCAGTAACTACAGAGGGATAAAACTGATTAGTCACAGCTTGAAGTTATGGGAAAGAGTAGTGGAAGCAAGGTTAAGAAGGGAGGTGATGATTAGTGATCAGCAGTATGGTTTCATGCCAGGAAAGAGCACTACAGATGCAATGTTTGCTCTGAGAGTGTTGATGGAGAAATACAGAGAAGGTCAGAAGGAGTTGCACTGTGTCTTTGTAGACTTGGAGAAAGCATATGACAGGGTGCCTAGAGAAGAGTTGTGGTATTGTATGAGGAAGTCGGGAGTGGCAGAGAAGTACGTAAGAGTGGTACAGGATATGTACGAGGGTAGTGTGACAGTGGTGAGGACTGCAGTGGGAGTGACAGATCCGTTTAAGGTGGAGGTGGGATTACATCAAGGATCAGCTCTGAGTCCTTTCTTATTTGCAGTGGTGATGGACAGGTTGACAGATGAGATCAGACAGGAGGCCCCGTGGACTATGATGTTTGCAGATGACATTGTGATCTGTAGTGAGAGTAGGAATCAGGTTGAGGAGACTCTAGAGAGGTGGAGATATGCTCTAGAGAGCAGAGGAATGAGGGTCAGCAGGGCTAAGACAGAATATATGTGTGTAAATGAGAGGGAGGGTAGAGGAATGGTGAGGATGCAGGGAGTAGAGTTGGTAAAGGTGGACGAGTTTAAGTACTTGGGATCAACAGTTCAGAGTAATGGTGAATGTGGAAGAGAGGTGAAGAAGAGAGTACAGGCAGGGTGGAATGGGTGGAGAAGAGTGTCAGGAGTGATTTGTGACAGACGGGTATCTGTAAGAGTGAAAGGGAAGGTCTACAAGAGTGTAGTGAGACCAGCTATGTTATATGGGTTGGAGACAGTGGCATTGACAAAAGGCAGGAGTCAGAGCTGGATGTGGCAGAGTTAAAGATGTTAAGATTTGCAATCGGTGTGACTAGGATGGATAGGATTAGGAATCGGTATATTAGAGGGTCAGCTCATGTTGGACAGTTTGGAGACAAAGCAAGAGAGACGAGATTGCGTTGGTTTGGACATGTGCTGAGGAGGGATGATGGGTATATTGGGAAAAAGATGCTAAGGATGGAGCTGCCAGGTAAGAGGAATAGAGGAAGGCCTAAGATAAGGTTTATGGACGTGGTGAGAGAGGACATGCAGGCGGTTGGTGTGACAGAGCAAGATGCAGAGGATAGGAAGAAATGGAAAGAGATGATCCGCTGTGGCGACCCCTAACGGGAAAAGCCGAAAGAGAATGATGATGATGATGTATGTTATAATTTACCTAAAATAAAATAATTGAGATATTCTTTTATTTAAACAAACAATATTAAAATATATATATTTGTAATAGATATTGTGTGTCTTTATGAAGAAGTGCATATGATTTTGTTTTCACCTTCGTCATTTGTACGTATGCACCACTGGTGTTCTAATGAAGAAATCACACAAGTTTCCTATCTTGCATTTAAAGTTTGCTACAGCTTTGTACATTCACATAAAATATTGCCATTTATATAGTCACTGGATTTTAAATGACCCGCAGGTAATTGGTAGGTGCAGACATCAGATTCAATAAAGTAAATGAACTGTTTCCAGTACCATAACTAGGTGTCTGATGTGCTCACCAGAGCCCGCCTCATGGGATTATCAGCAATGATTTTTTGAAAACATGCAGACTTTAATGAGATTTATGAGGCACAAATGAACATATTAATCCATCATTTAGACCCGGGTCTTTCAGTTTTACTATATTAATAAATAAATGAGCTGTGTTTGCACAAGACAATGTTTGCTTTGTATATAGCTACAGTAATTGGAAATCACTTCAGCAAGGTGACCCATTATACCAAGTGGCTGCAATGAATAAGAAGCAGAGGGCAAACCATGCAAAGTAAAAGCAGTTAGAATTTGCTTCTTAGGTCTTAAAAATTCAAACTTAGTTTATTTGGTGTTGTCAGTCTGTATACACATCTGGATTTCAATTTGTTTAAATGAGAAGGGTGAGAAAGTGACAGTTAATGTCTGTCATTATGCGTGCTTACATCTGGTAGTAGTTATCCTGCAGATTACATAAGGGAGTCTACAGATGAAGAGAAATAATTGATGCTTGTAAAGAAATCCAAAACCTCATGAAGAAAGACAAATGCATATTTCATAACGTGATGACTACTGAGCCTGTCTCATAGGCCTCAATTTACTCATTAGGTAGAGTTTTGAACATATGAAATAGCTTGCCTTTTCTCCCTACTCTCACACCTCATAAGGATTTCCTTACATCAGTCATCTGTATTTTTTATTAAATGCACTTACTTTTTTTGAGCATACTGTGTGTTCCTACTGTTTCTTCAGAAATGCTGTTACAATCATGCACAACCCTCTCTGTAAAATAATACCTTTTTCTATGTCTGTTGAGTTGCTATTTTTTGACAAAATTCTGACCTCTTTTTTTCTCTCTCTAGATATGGCAATACTTTGGACACTAAGGATTCTGTTGTGTTATTTGAAAGCTTATCCAGTAAACTCCTCAACTGCTATTTTTTTTTTACTGTACACATTAAGGATTCTGCAGAAGAAGAGAAATGATGCTTATAAAGCAATCCAAAAGTTCTTATATGACTTCTGACGGACGCCATAAATCAGTTTCGTTGTTATCTTCTAAACTGTCTATATCCTATTTTGTCATGCTGATGTCTGTAAACCTGCACACATTACTGGGTATAAAATTAATTATAATGCGTGCTTTTCCTCTGTAAGCCTTCTATCCGTGCATCCTTGTTTCCCACCATGCTTGTGTTCTGACACTGCTTGCTTGCCTTTATGTCATGTGATACAAATGTGTCTTGTCCCTTTACACTTTCCATACTACTGGCACTCCCATCAGTTATATGTTCTGTCCATTATTTTCTGCTTCCCCGGTAACTTGGACCATGATTTTTAGTATAAACAAAAATAAAGTGATACTGAAGGCTATCAAATGTAATCAAGTGTTTGATATTTTGATTGAGAAAATAAAGTATCTGGGTCTATATTTAGCTTCTGAGGCACTCTGTGCAAGTAACTTTGTAGACATGGGATTTTTCTAGCACAGAGAATGTAGCAGGGCTGAAGGAGCCCTGAGATTTTGTACTATACAGAAAAAAAAAAACATTTGCATTAGGACAGTGACTGACGTACTGCATTCCGGCATTACAGACCTCTGACAAAGGTAGTCCAGAGAAGGACAGTTGTTCCTGGGCTGTTAAAACATCCCAAGAAAGACATATGTAAATCTTTATCAACTGAGGACAAGACTATGAGAGGGAGTCATAAAGTGATGCTATATGTTCTAACTGTAATTCACTAGTGTATAGTCATCCCCTTTGGCAAAAACAAAGTGACCACAAATTACCACATAGGTGGTAATCCATTAAGTGCAGAAGAAGTAATTAGGGACCTGGGGGCATTGTCAACAAAACTGAAAAAGAAGAAACCAGATGGATCATGAACATCAGAGCTAATCTGTTTCCAGGGCTTAACAGAGTAGTTCCTATTAAGTCTATTTTGAAAGAGAGAAGCCTGATTAAGAAATGAAATGGAGGCTTAAGGAAGGCGTGTATTTGATTGCTGTGTGTGATTGGCTGAGCAATTAAGGATCTCTATTTAAACAGTAGTAAGTCAGGTCTTTATTAACTGAAAGCACTTATCCTGTTTGACCTGCAATCTGAACAGCACAATTATTGCTTTTTATTTCTTCGTTTTATTAAAGCTTGTATCCTAACAGAATGTTTCAGTGAACTCGTGGTGGAAGCCTTTTTTTTTCATTTTTACTAAGTCTACAACAGGAGGAAGAAACAGATGCAGAATATGGTGAAGTCCCAAGAATGGAATAAGCCTCAACAAAAAGTTGAGATCCCTCATGAAATCTTCTACAGCTAGCTATGAAAACAGGATTGCAGCAGATAGTAAAGACAAACACAAGGCCTTCTATAGTTATGTAAAGAATCTCCATGGCAATACCCAGATGTGCTCTGAACTACTGCTGCACAATGGTACCTCCTATACTGAGCCAACAGATATTGCCAATATACTGGCTGACAGATTCATTGCCAACTTTACCTATCTCTCTCCCCCCAAAGGAAAAATCACAATACCAGTAGATTGCCAGGCACCCAGTATTACTGCTGCACAAGTTAAAACAGCACTGTCCAAGGCCAAGAATACAGCTTCTATGGGACCTGACAATATCCCTGACTGTGTTCTACATGAACTACAGAGTGAACTGGCACCTCACCTGTGTGCCCTGTTCAACCACAGCCTCACCTCAGGCTTTGTCACTACCGAATGGCACACTGCTACAGTCATCCCACTCCACAAAGGAGGAGTGATTACAGACCCTGGGAACTATCGCCCTATTAACCTGATGAGTCTGATATGCAAAACTATGGAATGCATCATGATGGACCCAATAAACATGGATATAGGGAATCTGGATCCCTCACAGTTTGGTTTTGTGAAGGGCAGATCATGTCTGCTCAACTTGGTTGATTTCTTTGAGTCAGTCACCAGAGCTTTGGATGAAGGCAAGGTGATTCATACAGCCTACTTTGATCTGGCCACGGCCTTTGATACCATTCCCCACTCAGAAATCATAGAAAAACTCACTAAGCTACGCATCAACCCATATATCACTAGATGGGTTGCAAACTGGCTCACAGATAGACTCCACAGTGTGAAAGTAGCTGACTCCAAGTCTGACTGCCAACCAGTCATGAGTAGAGTTCCACAGGGTTCAGTCCTGGGTTCTCTCCTGTTTGTTATCTACTTCTCTGAAGTCCAGGCCAACATGAAGGGACTCTGGCTGCTGACAAAGTTCGCAGATGATTTCAAGTTGGGAGCTATTATTAAGTCCCCAAGTGATACTGACATCCTACAGAAAGGCCTCACTGAGACCAACGACTGGTGTCAGAACCATGGCCTTAAGCTCAATGCCAAAAAATGTGTCGTCATCCCCTTTGGGAAAAACCTGGTTCCCATGAATTACCACATCGATGGTATTCCACTGAACACAGAAGGCATTATAAGGGATTTGGGAATACAGGTTGACAGCAACCTCTGTTTTGACCACCACATTGCCACTGTGGTCAGAAAGTCCATGTGGCACATCTCATTACTAAGGATTTGTCATCCAGGAAGAAAGAGGTCATTGTCTCCCTCTACTCCTCCCATCATTAGGCCAGTCATCAAGTACAGTGTCCCATTTTGTATGTACTTTACTAGACACCTGCAAAAACTGGAGAAGCTGTAAAAGTACTTCACAAAGAAGATCCTAGGCCTTAAACACTTGTCCTATATGGACAGACTCAAAAAAGTCCAACTATTCTCTGTCTCATATTGCCTACCTCATAGGTAAGTACTAGGCTATCAGCCCCAGGGCTTATATAAGCCTAGACAAAAGAGATTCCCTGGCTTTCACCTCCCAAGAAAATTATTTTCCTGTGCCCCTGTTAAGCAGAGCCACAGAAGTGATCCGTAGAGTGAATATTCTGTTTCCCATCCAATTGTCAAGGTTTCTCTTAAAGAGGGCTAATGAGGAACTTTGCTTAACATGAACGGGTAGTCTGTTCCAGAGCATGGGAATTCTCTGGGACAGGAATCTATCCCTCCAGCACGTTCTGTTTATTGTGGTGACAAGGTTTAGGTCCCTGGAGCATGTGGCTCAGAGAGATTGGGATTTCTTTAAGTGTAACATGTCTAGCAGATCTGGGTTAGACATGGCTTTGTATGTTAGGCAGAGGTCACCTCTGAGTAGGCTATATGTGATGGAGTAGAGCTGGAGTTTTTTGAGCTGGTCTGTGTATGGCATCTGTTCAAGGCTGGTAATCCTCCTAGTGAGGTATTTCTGTGACCTTTCTAGTTGTTGTAGACATCTTGTGAGGTACATGCCAAATGGGGTGTTGTACTCTATAACAGGTCTGATGAGTAGAGAGGAACGATGACCTCTCTTTTTTCTGGGGGAGAACCCCTTTGTGATGAGGTGTGCCATGTAGAAAGATTTCCTGACTACTGTCGTGATGTGATTATCAAAGGAAAGACTACTGTCTATTATCACACTTTTGGTGTTTAGTAGGCTGTTGCCTATGTCGTAGTTCATGGGTATGGTGTTTTTCCCAAAGGGGATGACAATGCACTTCTTGGCATTAAGCTTTAGGCCATGCCTTTGACATCAAGCATCAGTTTCAGTGAGACCTCTATGTATAATGGCCACATCCTTAGTCAAATCTATTATGGCTCCTAGTTTGCAATCATCTGCAAACTTCATTATCCACAGACCAGCTGTATTAGCCTGGACTTCTGAAAAGTAGATACCGAACGGGAGAAGACCCAAGACCGAACCTGTGGTATTCCACTTGTCACTGGTTTGAAGTCAGATTTGGAGTTAGAACCCACACAGTGAAAGTAGCTGTCAATGAGCAAGTTGGCCACCCATCTTGTGACATGGGGATTTATGCCCAGTCCAGTGAGTTTATCTATAATACCAGAGGGGGGGATGGTATTGAAAGCCTTGGCAAGGTCAAGATAGGCTGTGTCCACCACCTTACCCTCATCTACAGCTTTAGTGACTGCTTCAAAGAAGTCAGTCATGTTTAGGGGGCATGATCTACCTTTTACAAACCCAAACTGGGTGGGGTCTAGAGTTTGGAGATCATCTTTGTCTTTGTTTATAAGCTCCAGGATGATGCATTCCATGGCCTTGCAGACCAGGCTCGTAAGGATAATGGGCGGTAGTTCCCAGGAATCAGTGGTATCACCCCCTTTGTGGAGTCGGATAACTGTCACTGTGCACCATTCCATAGGCACAAAGTTCTATAGTTCATGCAGAATGCAGCCTGGGATGTTGTCTGGTCCCATGGATGCTGTGTTCTTGGCTTTGGAGAGTGCGGTCTTTACTTGTGCGTCCATTATTACAGGGGCTTTGCAATATTCTGGTATGGAGATGGGCCCTTTGGGGGGGTAAAGTTTGCATTGAACCTGTCTGCCAGGCAATATCAGCTGGTTCAGTAAATCTAGTGCCATTGTGCTGTGGCTCAGAACAGATCTGAGTGTTGCCATTGAGATTCTTGACATAGCTGTAGAATGCTTTGTGGTAGTCTTTAGAATCCATGGTGATTTTATTTTTGTAACTAGCTTTGGAGGATTTTATGAGGGACTTCTTATTGAGGCTGACTATGGAGTTCCTGCAATCATGAGATTTTACTCTTTTTTGCAACAGTTTATTCCTTCTGTTGTAGAGTTTGTTTATGGCAGGGGACCACCAGATTGGCTTCCATTTTTTTTGGAGGATAGTGTCTTGGTTCTACTGGGGATGGCACAGTCCATGCGCTCAGTGCATTTGTGTAAGATTTAGCAATCATAACTCTATTTTCCATCTACATGGGTGTCGTGAAGTTTGCCACTTCTGTTTTAAGAAGCATGAAGTTGGCTTTGGAGTAGTTTTTGACAGTGCTTTCCTTAATGGGAGGTGGGGGTGGGATATAGATGTCTAGGGTGATTTGCTTGTGGTCAGGTCTGACCAGCAAGGAGTTGACCTCTGGTATGGAACACCAGTTACCCATATTGGTAATGACCAGGTCCAGGATATTGCTGCCTCTGGTGGGGATATGAACAAGCTGATCCAGGGCACTGGAATTGATGAATTTCAGAAAATGTTGAGCAAATGAGTTAGTACATGAGTAATTTTCCAGTTGATGGTGGGGGTAGTTAAAATCTCCCAATATTAGGGTATTGGACTGTACTGTACTGTAATATTATACAGTATATTGAGAAACATGGAGTGGGAGTCCTGGGGCATGGCGGGGGATCTGTAACAAGCTACAACCTGAACTGCAGTCTTGCTCAGTGTTATGTGTACTTGAATAATTTTGGATGCATTATAAGCAACTAACCTGGAAGTGTGGATACCCTTTATGAATATGGACACGCCTCCTCCTTTAGTGTTTTGGTCCATGTTAGGTGGCCAAAAGTTGTGGTGAGAATTGCAGCCTGGTAATGCAGGGGTGCTCTCTGGAGCCTTAAACCAGGTCTCTTTCACTAAACAGAAGTCAATGTTCTCCATCTTAAGGAGTGCCGCAAGTGAGTGCATTTTGAGGTTTAGACTTCTAGCATTGAGTAGCATTACCCTTAGATTTCTCTTGTTTGTACTGTACACCACCACTACTATGGTGGTGAGTTTGACATTTGAGCCTTGCCTACAAAAGAAACTATAGGGGTGGCAAGAGCCTTATTTAGTATCCGGAATCCAAGAAGTGACAGGTGCAGACCATCTCTGGCAAAGCATCGTGGCCTGTCAATCATGTTGTTCCAGGCAGACAGATACTGGATCCCCTTAGAATGACACCAGAAGCTTAGCCAATTGTTGAAGTCAATCATTTTGTCCTTGTACTGTGGTATCATCCTGGGTGATGGCAGGATGCTACTCGGGGCTAGTGTCATACCTGCCTGGGCCACATGGTCAGAGAGCTCCTACATGTCTCTTTTCATGTAGTCCAGGGAGGTACATCTCAGGTCATTCACTCCAACATGGGTAATGACAGAGTCATATTTGTACTTGTTGTGGAGTGACCTGAGTACATGCATTATATGGTGGATCCTGGCACCCAACAGGCAGCTGACAGTAACTTTCTCCTTGTTTAGCATGGTAAGAAGGATGTCAGTGTGCCTGACTATGACTAGTGTGTTGGGTACGTTGTTTTGCCTTATGGGCTGAGGTTGACTGGCACACTGATTTTGTGGGCTATGTGTCATTCGGGTAGTGTTGGGGGGTGGTGGTTGCTTGCATTTCAGCTTTGGAGGACTCTGTTGCTTGGGCAGATTTTCATTGAGAGCCTCCATGAATGTAGGTGTGTGTTTTGTGTTACTATGTGTGGGTTAGGGTGGTGCATATTTTGATGGACTATGTGTTGAGTGCGGTGTGGGGTTTACCTTCTCCTCTTGACTGTCTAGTCCAGTCTTGGCTGGAGAGAGCTTGGCTTCCAGTTTGGCTATATAAGTGCATCTCTCACAGGTTGTAGTGTTAGGTGTTAGGAGAAGAGGATTTTCAGTGTACATGAGGCAATTGCTACATTGCTCCAAGATGCCCAGATTCCTCAGGTGGACAGGAGCAAAGACTGGGAGCTGACCCTTAGACATGTCTGGTTAGTGCTTATTAATTAAGTACTAAAAACTGTTTTCCTCTTGATAAGTGAAGAAAGTTGAGTGCTGCAGTAATTTGTAGATTATTTAGTGCTTGGACAAGTGCTGAGCACAAAGAAACAGTTTTGATTGCTAAAACTATAAAACTGGCTAGTTCTAAGGGAAAATCTGAAAAGCAGAATTTCTGTCACCAGGAATAGTTTAACCGTAGTTAAGCAATCTCTGCTTGACTTACAAAGCCATGTCTGACCCAGCTCTGTTAGAAATGCTACAGCTAAAGAAATCCCAATCCCTCCACATCACATGCTCCAGAGACCTCAACCTCATTACCGCAATCAACAGAACATGCTGGAGGGACAGGTTCATAACTCAGAGACTGCCCATGCTATGGAATAGACTTCCCATACATGTCAAGCAGAGCACCTCACTGGCCCTGTTCAAGAGATATCTTGAGTGGATGGGAAGTAGAAAATTCACCCCAGGGATCACTCCAGTGGCTCTACTCGACAGAGGCACTGGGAACTATGGTCAGGTGGCATGATGCCAGGGTATTTCTATGGGCTAGGCTTGTAAAGAGTCCAGGGCCATTAGCCTAGTACACACCTGTGAACCTATAAACCTATATACTAATCCTTCTCAGGCCATCATTATATTCTCAAAAGCCATAAATATTTAATAGAATTAAATGTAGCTTCTTACACATTGTTACTGCACCACTCTCCCAGTTAGAATCTCATTCCAGCCACAACAATGTCTAGTGTCTTTAAAAATGTCTTTAAATACTTGCTTTTCAAACAGAGTCCATATCTGACTCCTACTTACAACTTTCCAATTTCTCCCATACAACTTCTCTCTGTTGGGTCTTCCTGCCATTTTAATGTTTCTTCTTCTCAGCAGTACATTGTCTTTAGCCATTCCTAAGACAATTATATAATTATCAGAAGAGCGCCGCACTCTACCCCCTTCTCCCCCATCCTTTGATAAATTCACTATTAATCTAACTCCACTTGTAAACATTAGGTTACTCCTCAGTAACAGAGACCAGAACCACCCAGACCTTCTCTCTGCCTGCACCTACCACTGTAATTCTTACATCCACCTTATTTTTTAACCATAATGCATTTGAACTCTGAATAGTAGTTAGTGATGGGAGCTTGGTAAACAAAACTTAACAGCTAGATGCCTTCTACTACTCTGAATCCTCCAATATATCAGCAGTTTTAAGAGTCCTGGTTCAAACCAGTTACCCTTAATGTAAGCAGCCACATGCTGGACATGGACATCCATGGCTATTCATGACCATTCAGCTCCATACCTGGAACAACACTAGTGGTAGAACCCCATTTTCTTATGTGATAACATTGACATTCACTCCTATTATAAAAACTCCCACCTTAATGACAATGTTGTTTAAATATTCTAAATAATTTTGATTTGGTCAACATATGTATTTTAAGGAGGTCTGTGATTGTACTATTTTGTTCTGATGCAGTTTTGTATTTTACAAAAAGAAAGCACTTAATTAGTTATTTATTATTCAAACATTTCAATTTTACATTGTGCAAATTGCAGTTCTGTCAGTGTGGCACTTCTGGTTTTAGTGTTTTTGAGTGTATTTGCCTACAAGGAAAGTATCCCATTCATCTTACCTTACAATATTGAGACTTTCTTCTTTATCCTGCCTAGCTCCTGCAGTGCTAGGACTGCTAATTGGACCCTGACCTCTGGGGTCACAGTCAGGTGGTGTATGAGCCATGAAGGTGGGCATGGTTCAGGCACTTACTAGTACAACTTACAGTTTGGTGCAAAAGAAGTACAGAGCTGCACAACATTGCATAATTTAAACCAAACATTTTTGAAATCACAGCTGAGAACATATGCAGGGGAAAGGTCTTCAACAATCATGCATTTGGGACAATGACATCTACACATCCTCTCACCAGGCTAATAGCATACACTGGTTCCAAATGAATGCATCAAACAGTTCACATGTATCTCAGAATCATCTCCAAAAATTAAGTTGTGGATAAAAAAAATGGACCTGTTTGCAGATATGCTATCATTGTGGTTTAGGCACTGTTTAAAGCAGATCTCTATAGAAGACCCAAACAGTGCTGTGTACAAATACATACAACACTTGAACATAGTATTATTTGGATTTTAATGCAGTATCTTTTTACCTTACTTCTGTCTCACTTTAACTGTAACTATCTCTGATACCTTTTTCCTTATTTTTGTTAAACTAACGATAACTATGTTGCATAGATGTTACTCCATCTCTGGTATTTTTTTCCTTAATTCTATTGGACTGTAACTACACTGCATGCATGTTATTTTTTCTAAGGTATCTTTTTACCTTACTTCTGTTAGACTGTAACTATGTTGCACAGATGTTACTTAATCTCCAGTATGTTTTCCTTACTTCTGTTAAACTGTAACTATGTTGCTCAGATTTTACTTCATCTCTGGTACCTTTTTGTCTTACTTCTGTTAGACCTTAACTGTGACTATATTGCACAATTGTTACTTCATCTCTAGTACCTTTTTACCTTACTTCTGTTAGATAGCAACCAAGTTGCAAGGATGCTACTTTATAACTGGCAGTTTTTTACCTTTTTACCTTACTGGTGTTAGACTTTAACTGTAACTATGTTGTACTGATGTTACTTCAGCTCCACTATCTTTTTTACCTTACTTCTGTTAGACTCTAACAATGTTGCATGGCTGCTACTTCATCTCCAATACTTTTTTACCTTATAAACCTTGATTTATGTTAGAATTCAGCTGTGACTATGCTGCACAGATGTTACTTTGTCTAACTGCTTTGGTTCTCCCATTAGATGCTATGCTCCGTTCTGACATCCTTTGTCTCAGACTAGCCACTCGTGCTGCATGTCTTGTAAAAAGGACTTATAATGTGCTCTCTGGCACTCTGTTGTCATTTACCTTACTTTTGCTAGACTGTAACTATGTTGAAAACATGTTTCTTCATATCTGGTACCTTTTTACCTTACTTCTGTTAGACTGCAACTAAGTTGCACAGATGCAACTTCATCACTGGTGTTTTTTTTTACCTTACTGGTGTTAGACCTTTATCATAGATCACACTATACATTCTTCTGGACCTTTGTGTTTATTTTTCTTTGCCATGTTTTAATGAATGTTCTTCAAAAAAGAAATCCGAATTCAGCAACATCAAAAAAAAAAAAAAAAAAAAAAAAAAACAGAAAGAAAAGTTAGTAAAGGATGGGAAGAGAATTGTGCTGTTTTATAACAACGGTAAACACAAAAAGACAGCAAAACTTGCAGATGTTCTCCTTTTTTATAACTTCTTCTTTCAGCTTTTTCCCGGTTAGGGGTCACCACAGCGGATTATCTGTCTGCTCATGATTGGCAGTGGAGTTTTACAGTGTCGAGTTGCCAGCCTGGTGCCCAACCTTCCATAGAAGGCACACACACACACTCACTCACACCTATGGCCAATTTACAGTGTCCAATCCACCTACTGCATGTCTTTGGGATGTGGGAGGAAACTGGAGCACCCAGAGGAAACCCATGCGACCACAGGGAGGACATGCAGACTCCGCACAGAAGGCACCCCAGCTGAGAATCAAACTGGAGAACCTCTTGCTCTGAGGCAGCAACGCTAACCGCTGCACTACCGTGGCCACCTGTTCTCCTTTTTTATAACAATGTTTAGAAATGAACTGAGTTCCAGGGCACAGGGTCAAAGCTAATCTCTGGATATACGTGTAGATGTTTTCATTCTGTCTTTGTGCCTTTACTTCAGTTTTCTCCCTTCCAAAAATATGCTGCTTGCTTAGTTACCCTAAACTTTCAATATATATTGTACTTATCCTTGTTGCCCAAGTCTTGCCTGAAAATAGTTAATAATATCCAACAAATAAAGTAAATTAATATTACAATGCTAAAATTAAAGCCCTGTATTAGTTTTATACATAATACATCTGCTGACAAAAGCATGGATCTGTCCATCTTTTTAGAAAATCTGTTCACAGGCTTGGTTAAAAAGTTCACAGTCTACTTGTTACATGTTAGTGTATTATCTGTATTTATTGCATCTTTTATTGTGATTACATTTTCTCTGTTATTATGTATATGTGTTTATATATATATATATATATATATATATATATATATATATATATATATATATACACACACACACTGAATCAAAATGTATATAAGAAAATAAAACAAAATAACTATTTATCATATTTACATGTATGCACAACCATAGATACATTATATTAGTCAAATTCAAATTACCAATAACAAATATGAGTTTAATTTTAGTTAAATTCAAGGGGCTGATTAATTGGAGAACTTTGGTCCATGAATTAGATACCAATGACTTATTTGGCTATTGTGTCTTTACAACTTACAACTTGAAACTCCTCTTTTAAAAAAAAAAAGCGCTCTTCCAGTTTCTAGTAATTATTTTCTTTACTATTGCTAGAATAGTCAATAGAATATAAGAATTGTTGTTGTAAATTTAGGAATTGTAATAATACTTCTTCTTTTGGCTTTTCCCGGTTAGTGGTTACCACAGCAGATCGCCTGTCTGCTCATGATTGTCAGTGGAGTTTTACGGTTGCCAACCTGGCACCCAACCTTCTGCAGAAGGCACACACACACACACACACACTCACACCTAGGACCAATTTAGAGTGTCCAATCCCCCTATAGCATGTCTTTGGAATGTGGAAGGAAACCGGAGCACCTGGAGGAAACCCACATGACGGCAGGGAGGACATGCAGACTCCAGGAATTGTAATACTATACATTGCAAATTTAACAGATAAAGGCATAGTAAAAGACCATACATCTTCAACAAAGCTATTAATGTGTTGTTGACGTTCTTTTCATAGTACACATTCATGCAAAACATGCTTCCCATTAGATTTAATATTTAATTTACATCTCCAACAGTAGTTTATAGAATTTTGAAAACATTTTTGATATTGTATGTGGATATTCCCAAGTATATATTTCCATTAATGTACCAATAATTATTTCCTACTAATTTTAACATTAGGGGTTTAGAATCCTTATCAAATTTTCCTCTTCTAGGAATAGATATTTCAACCAGTTAACATTAATTCCTTCTTTGTAATATATGTTTACATGTATCAGACAATAAATCAAATAACATTTGTCTTCATATACAACTTCACATAAATAAATTATAAGTTTATGTATGTCAATAGTTCCCTTCAATTTTATAACTAAAAAGTTTAAAATCAAGTAACAAAATGGATAGACTTAAATGTTGTTCATCATTTTCTAAACCATCTTCATTTTGTATCAATGAGTACCATTTTTAAAACAAAACAACATCTACAACCTTTATTATTCCATTCAATCAACTTCTAATGATTAAAGTTATTATATAAAAATTTTAGAGTAATAAAAGGTATTAATAAATCTGGGCAATATTTAAGATCATAGTGTCTTAAATTTTCTAAAAATTAGATTTACAAAGTTTGAATTAGTTGTTAAATGAACTTATATTATATATATATATATATATATATATATATATATATATATATATATATATATATATGGGTCCATGTCATATGGTCGACTGTTCATTTGACTGACAAGCATTTGCCCCCTTCCCCAATGTTGTGCGACCCTGGAGTTGATATATATAGTTAGGGTGGGTGGGGGGCACAGCCCCCCACATCGGGGGGTATGGGGGGTGAAGCCCCCCACCTAAAATGCTTGTCGATCAAATGAACTTTCAGTCAAATGAACTTTCAGTCAAATGAACAGTCGACCATATGACATGGACCCATATATATATATATATATATATATATATATATATATATATATATATATATATATAAATAATTCAATGCATAAATGCATTTTCCTATCAAATAGATCTTTTAGCCTTAGAAGAAGATTGTGCTAAAATTTCAAATTGAGGAAAATAAAACATTTCTTTTATCATTTTCTCAAATATGAGTGTCCACCACTTACTTGGGTGAGGTTTAAATTAATATATTTAAAAGTATTAATTCTTTTAAGTTTATTATTAAGACAATTAGTACTAGGGATGCACAAGCCAGTGCATTTCTTTGTGCCAGCCCCAAGCCCAGATAAATGGGGAGGGTTGCATCAGGAAGGGCATCCGGTGTAAAATTTTGCCAAATCATACATGCTTGTCGATACATAAATACATACCAGATCAGTCGAGGACCGGGTTAACAATGACCACCATCAGTACTGCTGGCCAACAGGGTACTGGCAGAAATTGGGCTGCTGTTGGCCGAAGGAGGAGAAGTGGGGGAAGGCATGCCCAAAGGCAAGTAAAGGCTAGGACTGTGATAGTGAGAGTCAGAACTTTGAATGTTGGCAGTATGACTGGTATAGGGAGAGAGCTAGCTGATATGATGGACCGAAGGAAGGTTGGTATATTGTGTGTGCAAGAGACCAGATGGAAGGGGAGCAAGGCTAGGTGTATTGGAGGCGGTTTCAAATTGTTTTATTATGGTGTGGATGGGAGGAGAAATGGCGTAGGCATTATCCTGAAGGAACAGTATGCTAAGATTGTTTTGGAGGTGAAAAGAGTGTTGGATAGAGTGATGTTTATGAAGCTGGAAATTGTTGGTGAATGTTGTTAGTGCATATGCTCCACAAGTTGGGTGTGCGATGGATAAGAAAGAAAAATTTTGGAGTGAGTTGGATGAAGTGTTGATGACTGTACCCAAGGGTGAGAGACTGGTGATTGGAGCAGATTTCAATGGGCATGTTGGTGAAGGGAACAGAGGGGGATGAGGAAGTGATGGGTAGGTATGGTTTTAAGCAAAGGAATGCAGAAGGTCAGATAGTAGTGGATTTTGCGAAAAGGATGGACATGGCTGTGATGAATACATATTTTAACAAGAGTGAGGAGCATAGGGTGACATACAAGAGTGGAGGAAGATGCACACAGGTGGATTATATCTTATGTAGAAGGACCAGTCTGAAGGAGATTGGAGACTCTAAAGTGGTGGCAGGGGAAAGTGTAGTTAGGCAGCATACGATGGTGGTTTGTAGGATGACATTGGTAATCAAGAAAAGGAGGATGAGTGTGAGGGCAGCACCAAGGATCACGTGGTGGAAATTGAAAAAGGGTTATTGTGAGGTGATGTTCAGGGAAGAGTTAAGTCAGGCACTGGGTGGCAGTGAAGAGTTACCGAATAGCTGGGTAACTACAGCAGAGCTAGTAAGAGAGATGGCTAGAAAGGTGCTTGGTGTGACATCTGGAAAGAGGAAGAAGGACAAGGAGACCTGGGGTGGAATGAAGAAGTACAGAAGAGTATACAGAGAAAGAGGTTGGCGAAGAAGTGGGATTGTCAAAGAGATGAAGAAAGTAGACAAGAGTATAAGGAGCTGAGGTGCATGGCAAAGAGAGAGGTGGCAAAGGCTAAGGATAAGGCGTATGAAGAGTTGTATAAAAGGTTGGACACGAAGGAGGGTGAAAAGGACCTGTACCGATTGGCTAGACAGAGGGACTGAGCTAGTAAAGATGTGCAGCAGATAAGGGTGATAAAGGATAATGAGGGAAACGTACTCACAAGCGAGGAGAGTGTGTTGAACAGATGGAAAGAGTACTTTGAGGGGTTGATGAATGAAGAGAATGAGAGGGAGAGAAGGTTGGATGATGTGCGGATAATGAATCATGAAGTGCAATGGATTAGCAAAGAGGAAGTAAGGATAGCTATGAAGAGGATGAAGAATGGAAAGGTCCAGATGACATACCCGTGGAAGCATGGAGGTGTTTAGGTGAAATGGCAGTGGAGTTTTTAACTAGATTTTGTAATGAAATCTTGGAAAGTGAGAGGATGCCTGAGGAAAGGAGAAAAAGTGTTTTGGTACTGATTTTTAAGAATATTTTTTATTTTATTTATTTATTTTACATTTATTGACCAGGCTAGTCCAACTGGATATATGTCTATTTTCAGTGGAGGCCCAGTGAGAAAAGCTCCACACTTCAGAATAGAATCACAATAACATAAGCACATTACTAAGATTTATCAAATTTTACTAGTATATTATGTTTTAGCTTAAGAGTAAGGAAAAAAAAATCTTCTAAGCTACATAACACGTATGGATATACATACAACAAAATATAAGGTAAATGAAATCGAGCACTGTTTCAACTTTAAAAAGGTTATACAAACAATAATGTTAGTAAAAAAGAATAATTAGTTTGTGTGAGTGAGACGATTAGTGTCTGGAGACAGTGGAGGCAGTTAGTCTGGGTTTGCACAGGGGCATAGCCAGTGTGATTTAAGGTATGGTTTGAGTTTGGATTTAAATAGGGTATTTGAAGGTAAGGAGGTTACATCAGTAGGGAGGGAGTTCAAGGTTTTACCCACTGTGTTAAGAGAATAGAGAGTCTCCAGCCAGATTGCTTGTTTTACTTATCTTTACCATTAATTTATTTGATGAGCACACAGTCTTAAGGTTATTGTAGGGGGTGATTAGGTTAGTTAGTATTGGAGTAGTTGTAGGATGAAACAGTATCTTATGGGCAATAGTTAACTGGTTTGATAGAATAAGAGTTGGCAATTCTAACCATCTTAGTTGATTAAGATTGTTACAATGATGGGTTCTATAGGTAGACCAGTTGCAAATCTGGCAATATTATTGTAGGAGCTAGCCAGCTTGTTCAGATTGCTTTTGCATAGTTTGGTATAGATAGGGAATGCATATAGTAGGGTTGAGATAAGGTGGGTTCGGGCAATGGTGGTCCTGGCTAGTGGGGTAAGAAAGGGTTTGATCCTATAGAGGGAACCTAGTTTTTTGTTTACTGTTTTTATAGTTTTGTTAATATGTGGCTCAAAGGTGAGGTGGTTGTCGATTAGTACTCCAAGTAGTTTTGTAGTAGAGTCTGGAGATATGATTGTACCATTGCTAGATGTGATTGTGAAATGTAGTGGGGTGGGCTCTGCGGGTGGGAGTGAATAGTAGAATTTTTGTTTTTTTGGGTTCAGGATGAGACAACGTTGAAGGAGCCAATTCTCTACTTTGCTAAACGTGTCTTCGGTTAGGGAATGCAGTTGTGAAAGTGAGGAGGCTGAGCATATTAGTGTAGAGTCATCCACATATTGGATACAGGTGGCTTGAGGTAGAGCAGTGTATAGGTCGTTAGTAAAAATAGAAAAGAGGAGAGGACCCAATATGGAGCCTTGAGGGACACCAAGGGCAATTGATAGGTGGGAAGACAAGTTATTCTCCCATAGTACAGCCTGTTGCCTGTTATTTAGATAGGATTGGAACCATTGTATAGCATGTGGATCCAGTGAGAAGTTTCTAAGTATGTTTCTGAGTAGATGATGGTTGTCCATGTCTAAGGCTTTTGACAGATCAATGAAGAGGGCTGAGGACAGAGTATCGTTTTTACGGTTTATATTAATGACATTGGTGGGGCTGAGGATAGAGTGATGATATTACGTTTTTTATTAATGACATCGGTGGGGCTGAGGATAGAGTGTTGCTATTACAGTTTTTATTGATGACATCGGTGGAGCTGAGGATAGAGTGTTGATATTACAGTTTTTATTGATGACATCGGTGGGGCTGAGGATAGAGTGATGATATTACGTTTTTTATTAATGACATCGGTGGGGCTGAGGATAGAGTGTTGCTATTACAGTTTTTATTGATGACATCGGTGGAGCTGAGGATAGAGTGTTGATATTACAGTTTTTATTGATGACATCGGTGGGGCTGAGGATAGAGTGTTGATATTACGTTTTTTATTAATGACATCGGTGGGGCTGAGGATAGAGTGTTGCTATTACAGTTTTTATTAATGACATCATCGGTGGGGCTGAGGATAGAGTGTTGCTATTACAGTTTTTATTAATGACATCATCGGTGGGGCTGAGG
The DNA here is from genome assembly GCF_019279795.1 of Protopterus annectens. Lineage (NCBI taxonomy): Eukaryota > Metazoa > Chordata > Ceratodontiformes > Protopteridae > Protopterus > Protopterus annectens. The sequence goes on from NC_056743.1 coordinate 336,835,820, forward strand.
ATAGAGTGTTGCTATTACAGTTTTTATTAATGACATCGGTGGAGCTGAGGATAGAGTGTTGCTATTACAGTTTTTATTAATGACATCATCGGTGGGGCTGAGGATAGAGTGTTGCTATTACAGTTTTTATTAATGACATCATCGGTGGGGCTGAGGATAGAGTGTTGCTATTACAGTTTTTATTAATGACATCATCGGTGGGGCTGAGGATAGAGTGTTGCTATTACAGTTTTTATTAATGACATCGGTGGAGCTGAGGATAGAGTGTTGCTATTACAGTTTTTATTAATGACATCATCGGTGAAGGAAAGAAGAGCAGAAGAGGCGCTGTGAAATGGCCTGAATCCCTGTTGGCAGGTAGCTAGTAGGGTGTTTGCTAGGAGGTGGTTTAATAGCTGCTTATGAATGCACTTCTCCATGATTTTTGCCAGAGGGGATAATATGGCTATAGGCCTATAGTTAGAAAAATCTTTGGAAATACCACCTTTATGGAGGGGGATGGCATGTGAGATTTTCCAGATTGATGGAATAGTTCCTTCAGAAATAGTTCTGTTAATGAGGATGGATATGGGCGGGCTATAGCGTTGACTGCTTTTGCAGGTATTCTGTAGGTAGTAGATCTGCAGAGAGGGTGGTGGGTTTAAGTTTCTTGATAAGAGTGCAGACAAAGGATGAAGGAACAGGTTGGAATTGAAATATTGGGAGGCTGTTAGGGATAATATTGATAATAATCCACTCTGTAGGACTCAATTTGCCGGTTTACAAATTCAATTTCTGTTTGTATTTGGAGTAATATTCCTTTCCAATTACCCATTAGGGATTTAATTGTTATCAGTTACGTTTTAATTGTTTGATTATATATGTTGTATTCATACTGAATATGGTGTCTGAAGAAGTGAACGGAGTAATGTGCATGAAAGCGCTTACACAATAAATCTGGTTTTAGTGGACTATACCGTGGTTTGCCAAAATTTTTTTCGTTTTTCAGTTTTGGTTCGTTTTCTAGTTTTTATGACCATCAATTAGGGAGTGGACTTGTATTGCCAGAGTGAGTATTAATCCTTTGCATGAATAAGGGTGATGTGCAGAGCTTTAGTAACTACAGAGGGATTAAATTGATCAGTCACAGCATGAAGTTATGGGAAAGAGTAGTGAAAGCTAGATTAAGAAGGGAGGCGATGATTAGTGATCAGCAGTACGGTTTCATGCCAGGAAAGAGCACTACAGATGCAATGTTTGCTCTGAGAGTGTTGATGGAGAAGTACAGAGAAGGTCAGAAAGAGTTGCATTGTGTCTTTGTGGATTTAGAGAAAGCATATGACAGGGTGGCTAGAGAGGAGTTGTGGTATTGTATGAGGAGGTCGGGAGTATCAGAGAAGTATGTGAGAGTGCTACAGGATATGTACGAGGGTAGTGTGACAGCCATGAGGTCTGCGGTGGGAGTGACAAATGCGTTTAAGGTGGAGGTAGGATTACATCAAGGATCAGCTCTGAGCCCTTTCTTATTTACAATGGTGATGGACAGGTTGACATACGAGATCAGACAGCGGTTCCCGTGGACTATGATGTTTTCAGATGACATTGTGAGAGTAGGGAATAGGTGGGGAGACCCTGGAGAGGTGGAGATATGCTCTAGAGAGAAGACGAATGAAGATCAACAGGACTAAGACAGAATATATGTGTGTGAATGAGAGGGAGGATAGAGGAATGGAGTAGAGGTGGTGAAGGTGAATGAGTTTAAGTACTTGGGATCAACAGTTCAGAGTAATGGTGAGTGTGGAAGAGAGGTGAAGAAGAGAATACAGACAGGATGGAATGGGTGGAGAAGAGTGTCAGGAGTGATTTGGGACAGACGAGTACCAGTAAGAGTGAAAGGGAAGGTCTACAAGAGAGTAGTGAGAGGTATATGGGTTGGAGACAGTGGCATAGACAAAAAGGCAGGAGTCAGAGTTTGATGAGGCAGAGTTGAAGATGTTAAGATTTGCACTGGGTGGGTGTGACAAGGATGGACAGGATTAGGAATAAGTATATTAGAGGGTCAGCCCAGGTTGGAAGGTTTGGAGACAAAGCCAGAGAGGCAAGATTACATTGTTTTGGGCATGTGCTGAGGAGGGATGCTGAGTATATTGGGAAAAAGATGCTAAGGATGAAGCTGCCAGGTAAAAGGAAAAGAGGAAGGCCTAAGATAAGGTTTATGGATGTGGTGAGAGAGGACATGCAGGTGGTTGGTGTGACAGAGCAAGATGCAGAGGACAGGAAGAAATGGAAACAGTTGATCTGCTGTGGTGACCCCTAATGGGAGCAGCCAAAAAAAGAAGAAGAAGTATTTAGTAGTCGAAAGTATAAATTTATATTAATAAAGAAACTTCAAATACACAAGTCTCTGATTTTAAAGTATCCTCCTAGTATTTTGGTTAAACAAAAGTTCATTTGTTGAATATAAATAGTAATAATATTAATAAATAATACTGGTAATAAAGCTAACAAAATGACTTGTATATAAAATGTGCATCCAAAAGATAAAAGCAATAAAATATATAATAGAAAAAAATTACTTACAACCAACATGTAATCCATTCTGAGTTCTAGTTTACCCAGGCTAAATCTAAAAAAAATCCTTTTATTACCATCCTGTTAGCTAAGAGAAATAAAAAACTAATTCATCCCCTAATGGAGCTAAATAGTGTAAGCTGAATATATTTAAATCAGTAGTTAAATGCATGACTTACAATATACTTTTTTGAGTCTGTTAATGTTAGACTATTAATCTTTGAATTATTTAAAAACAAAATGTTAAAATATCTCCCACAAATATATATTTATCAATTAAGAAATTTGATTGTTATAAAAAGTGGTATTCACTCCCATACCAGAATATAAAATGACATCAAGCAAAATGGAATAAGCAAAAGGATCATAAGTTCCTCTTTAAAATTTAATTTTATATATATTACTAAATTGAAAAAAACATAGTTTCAATATACTGAAAAATATAATTTGTTAATGTCTGACATTCATTACTTCATGAAATAAACGAAATGAATCTCAATATGCAACATATATATATATATATATATATATATATATATATCAAATAGCAGGTGATGAGCACAACTTGTTGATCAGCTGATCAAAAAACATGAAAAAACAAGCCTGATTTCTGCTGGAGCCAAGCTCCCCCCATCCTTCTATACATATAGAAATATGTGTGTATGTAAGGTGCAAGGTCAGTAAGGACCATCTAGATATATATATATATATATATATATATATATTTACAATCCAAGATCAGTAAGGACCATCCTTGGATACATACAGGTAAGGCTTTCCTTATATACATATAGATATAGGCATATAAGCTCCAAGATCACACTCCAGTAAGGAAAGGTCAAATTTCCCAATCTCCAATGTAAACTGCCAACACTTACACTTACTGTACTAGCAGTTTCCATGTTTGACTAGTTGTTCTTTGACAGCTTGTCATACACCCACATAATTGTACATTCGTGTGGATATTTCTCATTATTCTGTTAGAATTCTAATCACTTACATCAACTATATATATATATGTATTACATCATATATAATACATTATATTTTCTGTATGCACATGCAAGATGGACCGTGCAGATGTTGAAATGAATTCCACTACCTTTCCAAGATAGCTGTTAATGGAAAATGGGGTCTGAAGGAAGAGATGATAAAATCAGCAAGCAAAGAAGAATAGCATTGCTGGAAATGAACTGATCCTCAATTCTTGGCGAGTACCCTCACAGGGTGCACACTGTTTTTACAAAATCTCACCAAGAAGGTACTCCTATATAGACTGTATTATACATAGGATATGTCATGGACAGAAGTAGGTTAAAACATTAAAAAGGCAGCTGGGTACACAAGTTCCAGGAAAAGAAATGTGCCCACTTCTGGTCTGAGCACTGGTGCCAGGACTGGAAAAAATAGTGTAGAATCCTGAAGATACAGAAACATTCCTATAATGGGGTTCGGCCAGGCACATGGAGAGGATGGTCCCTCTGTTGAAGGAATTTGTAGTGCACAAAAAATGTTAGGTTGGGGTGTGGCCAAGATGCAGACAGGCTGACAGCATCTTTTCTTAGCTCTGCTGTCAAAGAGACATTTCTGACAGAAAATTAAAAAAAAAATGGACTTTGTAGACTTATTATATTCACGGAGTTACTTCTACTAATATCACTGAAAGTCTACATTGGAATATTTTGGTTTAAATCATATTTTTTTCTGTCAAAAAAAGAAGAAAAAGCACTAACTACTAGTCAAAATGAGTTTCTCAAGAAATACCTCGTAAGACCAGACAATGAAGAAGGAACTGCGATTTCTGTTAACTACTATGCAGGACTTATCTGTAAAATTTGACAAGATGGACAATACATTAGACACTTTTAAAGAGCAATGTACAAAGCACATAGAACAATTACAACAACTAAAGGTCGAAATTGCTGATATGGAAGAAACACTAAATGATATGGAGGGTAAACTTGCAAAGCAAGAACCTCAGCTCTTAAACAAAATATTTCAATATTAAATAAAATAAACAACCTAGAAAATACATCCAGGAGAAATAACTTGCATATATATGGGCTGCCAGAAGGAACAAAAGGAGATAACATGGTGAATTTGGTTACTACTTGGCTATCAAATGTTGTGAAACTGCCAGAATCTCTTTCATATGGAATAGAGAGAGTCCATAGAGATTTAAAAGTTCCTTCACCGTCAAATACATTAAAAGTATTAAAATTAAATATTAATATTAAAGAAGAATCTCAGGTCAATAATATTCAGATTTTTTCATCACAGGATAGAGAACTAATTCCGAAAACAGCATGGTCAAACTCACCAGTTAAGTACAAAGATTATATAATTAGATTTGACAATGATTATTCAGCAGAAGTAATTCCAACAAAAAAGAATGTTTACTTTTGATAAAGGAGTTGAAAAAAAGACCTGCAAGGCATAAAATCTTCTTTACTGAAGGTCTCAAAACTGTTGACACATTGGAAGTAGCTGTAACTTTTTTTATCAACTAACAAAATGTTGGATAAAGTAGAAGAAATGGATTGGGCTAGTTTCTCATTAAAGTGTCAAGCAGAAAGAAGTGAATGGGGTACAGCTGATAAGAAGAAGAAGAAGAAAAAACTAAGCGACAAATAAAATGTAACTTTCATTTTGTATCTCTGCTGTTAGGTTAAACAAATCTTTATTAAATTGATGCATTTCTTTATCAAATATCAAATCCATAAAGCAACCTGAAATATAAGGCAAGCATTGTGCTTTCTACTTAAAGAAATCCACCTCAAAGGAGACAAGGTAAACATTTTATTCTTATACAGTTATTTACATTTCTAATGTCATAAATCTTAAATAATACATAAACAAATATAATACATTGAATTTATATAATTAAAATGATTATTTTTTTCTAAAGATGATATATTTTATGCAAGCATGTTCACTTTCACCCCTAAATCACATATAAAACAATTTAATAGACTAATCATAAAATTCCTATGGTATCCTAACAAACCAAGGATATCTATGAATTATCACTTGGATGTGTGGGAAATGGGAAGGATTGGTTTGCCAGATATAGAAACATATACACTGTTGTCTATCATAAAAACAATATCATTATTGTTGAATACACCTTACACATCCAAATGGAAACAAATACATGAAAAAATATGGTTTAAATTTGGCTTTGTGTCATCAAATACACTGAATTTGTATCTAATGATTTTCTTTGGATGCTGAGAGAATACATAACAGAGAGTAAGTGTAAAACTAAAATGTAAGTTCTAAATTCATAACATATACACTAAAAGCTTATAAAAACTTTATAAACAACAACACAGACATAAAACATGGTCATTTGTATTATATCTAATTGCAAATACACAAAGTTATATTAAAACAATTGATATCAACAGTTAAGATCTTTAAGAAGAAAGAACTGATTTATTGGCACCAATTGATGGACTCTGGGGAAAATTCTAACTTGTCTTTCTGCTTTTCCAGGTTAGAGGTTGCCACAGCAGAACTTTGGTCCGCTAATGATTGGCAGTGGATTTTTATGGTGCCGAGTTGCCAGCCTGATGCCCAAACTTCAAAGCAGGCACACCCATGCACTCACCTCTTTCTACGTCTTTATACGTCACTCGACTATGGGGGAGGACATGCAGACTCCACACAGAAGGTGCTCCAGCCAATAACTTGAATGGGAGTACCTCTTGCTGTGAGGTGACAATGCTAACCACTGCACCCTGGGAAAGTTCTAACAATAGATAAAATTAAAAGGAATTTTAATTTGGATAATAATTTGTGGCTACTTATATAGGATATATACACTAATCTTTCAAAATATAACCTCAATAGGCTCACAGCAGCATACAACAACATTGCCAGATTTTCCACTGCCTCTCCATATAAAATGCATCATTGCCTGAATCTCCTAAACCTAGGTTGGCTGGAGTTACCCCACCTAATTCAATACTATCAGCTCACAATTGCCCACAAAGCCCTTCATCACCCTGAGAGAATATACCTATGCTCTCCACCCTTATAAAACCCTACAACAACCAAAAAAACCTACGCTCTTCTAACAAAATACTGATTCAAACTTCTCTCTCAAAGAACACCGCAGGCGACTCCATATTTTCCAACTCAGTTGCTAAGATTTGGAATCAACTTCCTCCAGACCTTACAGCCCTAACTTCTATCCCACTATTTAAAACAAAACTGAAACACTTTCTAACCAATCACCGGCTATGCTCTTGCAATAACCCTAGCTGAACTTTTTACCTCCTTTCTTCTCCTGCCTCCTATTCTCTTTCTCCCAAATCTATTACTTCACACTTTCCATTTTCACTGGGGATTTGACTCTCTCTACTTAAAATATACTCTACTCAAATTTCTATTGTTAAACTTTAAACAATGTATTTAATTCTGTTACATATTTTGCTTACCTGTACTTAAGAAACTGCAACATATTAAGCTTACCTGAACTTAAGTCTCTGCCTGATCACCTTTTTCTGAACATCCTGTAATTGTGGTTTACATGCCTTATGTTTTTGTAGTACATTCTTATTTGCTTATAACTGCCATGTAGTAGATAGCGGAGCTTTTCTCCCCGGGCCTCCACTGAAAATGGACATGTATCCAGTTGGACTAGCCCGGTTAACAAATGTAAAATAAATAAAAAATAAATAAAAATAGGAAATACAATAAATATTAAGCAAACTAGAGACAGTGCAGTTAACAATTAGACAAACTGTTCCTAAATTTGTAGACCACATGATATGAATAATAAAACAACCTATTACTGCAAAAAGATACTTATTGTCTATTTATAAACTAACCAAAAAAAATATTATCATAAGGAAAACCTATGGGATTAGTACAGAGCAATTAATAATCATTTACCAAATGACAAAGATAAAAAACAAATTATTCTCTCCTCAAAACATTGCTTTCACTACAGTGGAAACTTTTTTACATGGAAGTCCATACACAGATCTGGGTTCCTATTATATAATCGAAGATGCAATCCTTTGAATGTGTCTTGATCGAACCTGAAAACACGAAACAGTAAAATAGAAAAATGGCATATAAGCGATTTCTTTCCCAGGGAAAGAAATCACTTGGCCACCTCTGTTACTTTGCCATTTTTGTCACTGTAGTGCGATCCTGGAGTTGGTATATTTAAGTAGGGGGGTGTAGGGGGCAAAGCCCCCCCTTTATGTAATGTTTTGAAGTTTTTATTTATTTATTTATTTTTGTGGAACAGCGATTTTTTTTCCTTAGGAAAAAAATCAATGTTCCGAGTGGTTAGAGATTCTAAGCTTTTTCTTACATGGGGTCAATAAATCAGCATTCGCTTTTTTAAGCATTCACTGATTTAATATAGACCCCACAGATCTTACATAACAATGGGATTCTTCTTCTTCTTCTTTTGGCTTTAGGGGTTGCCACAGCAGATCATCTGTCCGCTCATGATTGGCAGTGGAGTTTTATGGTGTCAAGTTGCCAGCCTTATTCCCAAAAAAGATAGTGGTTGTTAGAGATGCAAATTAAAATTAAAAGCAGACTGGCAGCATATGTTCTATGAATGTCAAGTGCTCAAATTATATTGGGATAAAAATTAATTACTTTTTACAAGCAGTTTTAACGAAAAATTCCAGCTGTCCAAATCTTTGATCCTGTTTAATGCACCTGTGCCTAACTGTGTCCCAAAAGCAAAATATATAATTCTATGGACTCTTTTAGCAATTGCAAGAAAGAACATAAAAATTAATTGGAAATATGAGTTTTCTCCAGGATTTAAAGAATACAGAAATATTATGTTAACAGTGTCACAGTTGGAAATGAGCACTATAAGAAAAAGAACTGAATGAATTACAGTTTTATACAATGCATGTCAAAAAAGTAACTGAAGCACTGAAGAGTAATAGTGAATTACAGACATATTGGTAATGATCATATACTTATTCTATACAACCCTTCAAATTGTTTGCTTTGTTGTTATTTGTGTTAGATATTTTACCTGTTGTTAACCTGCATATATAGTATGTATATATTTCAATGCTATAAAAATTATATATGCTTTTGTTTTGGTTTTTTTTTGGAAATTTAATAAAAAAATTTTGGAAATAAAATGTTAAGTCAAAAGGAGGCATAAAGGTGATAGTATGTACTACTGAGGATAAGACCATTACTATTATGCTATAAACTCAGAATGTCCAGATATAGTTTCAAAAAGAAAAATACTTGCACAAGAAAAACTGTGAAAAGCTTCAAATGTAAATTTGTGTTTATTAATACAACAGATCTATGAAAAAAAAAACATTATATAGACCAAGAAACTTTGGGGAATTAGGAAAAAGAAGTGAAAGAGGAAGTGCAAAAATATAAAGAACAAAACCTAGAGATTTTTGAAAGGTATAAAAAAGAAACACAGACGTGGGAAAGAAAGCAAGATTTGATATGGTGTGATATTTATACAAAGAAGATAGCCAAACTAACCAATACAAAAAAAGCTCCAAAGATATCTGAAGAAAATAGAGGTAAAGGCAGCAGTACAAAAAGTAAGATTACAGAGAGGATGTAGAAAAGGAAATTAGTACAGTTAAACAGATAGAAGCTGACATTATACAATATATTTAAAGTGAAGGATTTAGTATAGAAAGTTTAATACGGGTTATGTCATAGTATGATGGAAAGATGGGTCTCCAAGGTAAGGAGAAACAGGTGGAGTGTGAGAGATCTGAAGAAGAAATAAAGGCATGGGGAAAAATAGAGATTTAATACGGTGCAATATTTATGCAAAGGAGAGAGCAAAACTATTCAACACAAAAAGTAGCACCAAAGATATTTGACGACAAATACAGGCAAAGGCAATCGGAAATGTAAAATTTCACAATACAAAAAAATAAGAAAAAGCAAGAGGTAAAGTAGAAAAGATTAGCAAAGTAAAAGTTTAAGAAATAGAACGTGAAGTTATGGATTACCTGTGAAGTGAAGGACTTAATGTAAAAAATCCAACTGTGATAACATCACAGCATGATACAAGTCCCCAAATTAACAAGAAACAGTTGGAATGGAAGCATCTGCTCACTTGCCATATAAAGATACCCTAGAGCCTTCAGTACAAAAGTTTTGTTGGAGTTGCACAGTGAGGGAAGAAGCATGGAACGTTGGCAACACTGAAACTGTCAATGTTGTGTAGTGATAGCCAAGTGAGTTCCCATATGAAAAAGCAATGGATGATGCAGCATGCAGCTGAAGAAAATTTTCTTTAGAATGCCTGCAGGAAACAGCAAACAAAGAGTGTAGCCTCATTTTAGAAGAAAATGATCTGAGGGAAGAGTTGCTTGATTAACATCAATGAAAGAAATAGGTTACAGAAAGTCAATAAGACCCAAAATGCTACAAGTCCTATAAAACAAATGAACACAGTAATCGTAACAATTGACAGAAATTCATGTGCTATAACAGAAGTAAATAGGATATATTACCTTGGAGCTAAATTAATAACAAAGTCCACAAAACACAGAACAACAGAACAAAAAGGGAATGGAAGGGAAAGAATCAAATGAAATCATGGAAGCATCAAACAGAGAAAACTAAAATCGTGGAAGCAGCAAACAGAGAAAACTAAAATCATGGAAGCAGCAAACAGAGAAAACTAAAATCATGGAAGCAGCAAACAGAGAAAACTAAAATCATGGAAGCAGCAAACAGAGAAAACTAAAATCATGGAAGCATCAAACAGAGAAAACTAAAATTGTGGAAGCAGCAAACAGAAAACAAACAGAGACAACTAAAATCATGGAAGCAGCAAACAGAGAAAACTAAAATCATGGAAGCAGCAAACAGAGAAAACTAAAATCATGGAAGCAGCAAACAGAGGAAACTAAAATCATGGACGCAGCAAACAGAGGAAACTAAAATCATGGAAGCAGCAAACAGAGAAAACTAAAATCATGGAAGCAGCAAACAGAGGAAACTAAAATCATGGAAGCAGCAAACAGAGAAAACTAAAATCATGGAAGCAGCAAACAGAGGAAACTAAAATCATGGAAGCAGCAAACAGAGAAAACTAAAATCATGGAAGCATCAAACAGAGAAAACTAAAATCGTGGAAGCAGCAAACTGAGAAAACTAAAATCATGGAAGCAGCAAACAGAGAAAACTAAAATCATGGAAGCATCAAACAGAGAAAACTAAAATCATGGAATCAGCAAACAGAGAAAACTAAAATCATGGAAGCAGCAAACAGAGGAAACTAAAATCATGGAAGCATCAAACAGAGAAAACTAAAATCATGGAAGCAGCAAACAGAGAAAACTAAAATCATGGAAGCAGCAAACAGAGGAAACTAAAATCATGGAAGCATCAAACAAAGAAAACTATACAGCAATTAAGGCAAGAAGTGCCACTTAGAAGAGGGAACAGATCAACAAAAATATTTAGAAAGATAGATGTGATAAAAGCAACATCCAGTACCAGAATAGACTAGGATCTAGTGTATGCAAATAACAAACTAAAAACAAGGAATCTCCGTGGTATCCCCGAAGTCTCAAAACAACCCAACAAAGTATAGTGGGTCCAAAAAAGAAAACAGTGTAAGAAACTTCTCTGTGTGGAATGTTTTCAGTCCATATATCTCTAGTTAATCACTGTATATTAATCAGATCAGACAATAGTAGTAGAAGTAGCAAATGTAAACTCGTCTTAAGTCAAAACAAAACAAAGCAAAAAGTAATAATAGAAAATATATAATTGTACGGCATTACTAAGTATTCAAAAGTAATCCAAGCAAGGCAGGCAGTCTGTTTCTAGTCGAAAATCCTCTGTTAAGTACACAGACAAGCGATCCAAGTATAACAAAAATAGAGTAATTTCCTCACAAGCTTTCTAAATATATATATACTTTTTATCAGGCATGGTAGTGGTTTATTGTGCTGTAAAACAAAGTGTTATTGGTACACATGTTAAATTCACATCCCTTCCCCCATCAGTGTGACATTCGAGCTGGTCCTGCCCTACTTAGTAGCTGTCATAATAATATATAACCCTTATGTACTTTAAATAAAATTTATAATGATGTGGTACCTCTTATTTAACCAAACTATTAAGTAGATTATTAAGTCTGTGATTTTATCCAAGACAATATACTACATGGCTGGAAATATATCAACCTTAGTTCATTTGGCAATCAAAAAATATATATAAATATATACATATGCATTTTGCATGTAAAAATCAATTTCTATTTTCATAACCTATTGTTAAAGATCGCTTTCATCCTAGACTTCTTCCGGTCTGTGTACAAGAACCCTAAAAACCTATATAATTGTAAAATTAGTTAGTATTGTTATTACACATCATTTTGAATAAAGTGGAAAAAAGAACCAAAAAAAAATTAAAATAAGAAAAAATGTATGTATGATGATGGAAACAAAATATACACTTAAATTTCAACTGATTTAAAATGGTATTTAAACCAATTTGTAGAATAAAATAAAATACAATTAGTCATGTAAACAATGTGGCAATTTTCTAAGTCCAAGTGCACTTTTAATTAAACAGCAGTAGTTTAGTCCAGGCTTCCTAAAAGAGTTCTGCTTTAATTGCCACATGAGTTCATGTTTCTCCAGAATATTCAAGATGTCTCCTTCAAGATCACCCATGTTTATGTGATCCAGGATCTGGAACTTAAAACCTGTGAGTCTTTTATGAAGAGAAAGGTGTTTGGCTAGTGCATTATTTTTACAGCCAGAGTGGATTTCTGACAGATGACATGAAATCCTACGCTTGAGTTTATTTACAGTCTTGTCCACATAGACTGCATCACATTCATTAAATGTAAATTACTTTTGTAGTTTTACAGTCACCTCCTGCACTGGTTTTAATGATCTTCTTTAAATAAGGGCAATAAAAACTATCACCTTGCTGTATGAATATACAATTAGTTTCACATCTTTTAGTGCTTTTCTCACATGGTCTAGGTTTAAATTCAACAAAACTTCTAATGTTCCTGGCCTTCCTATAAACAAATGATGGGGCTTCACCTAAGATGTTAATCAGAAAAGACTTTGCTGTGACAATGTCCCAGTTTTCTTCTATAATATTTTTGATACTGTGATAATCCTAAGTGTATGTCAGGATGCAGCTATTTTTGCATTTGTTATTCTCTGTGGGATTACTTAACATTTTTCTACTGGGGAGGTTGAGTGAAGGTGCTTCAGTCCTTTTCGGTTCTATAATGGGTTCCAGGATGTTTTTTTAACATCTGACTTTCAAAGCCTCTCACTAGAAAATCATTCTCTAAGTTGTTCAGGTTTCTCAAAAATGGTTCCATCTCTGTGGTAATTCTAGCTAATCTATAGCCTTGGGACTTCACTACATTATACGTGGTTTTTGTAGGATGTAGACTTTTACTGTGGAGTAATAAGTTAACCCTCGTTGGTTTTCCGAATAGGTCAGTGGTGTTTCTGTTATTGTTGGTGTCCTTGGAAATCTGCATATCTAAGAAAGTGGTTGAAGTATAGCCATGGGAAGAGGTAAACTTCAGGAAGGGGGTTGTTTGACTAAGGTAAGTGATAAAATCTCCAAGCTGCAAGGTGTCACCTTCCCACATAATAAAGATGTCATCTTGATGATTGGATGGGAGATCACCTCTGTGGCTCTGCTCGACAGGGGCACAGGAAAATAATTTTCTTGGGTGGTGAAAGCCAGGGTACCTTTTTGACTAGGCTTGTATAGGCTATAGGGCCGATAGCCTAGTACCTACCTATGAACCTATGCTCTACCAAGTCCTGAAGCCCACAGCCAGTAAGGCTAGCAAGGCAGTTGTGTGCACAACTGTTGCTACCACCCTGACACTGTGAGGACATCTCTGGATGGGCAGATGGTGAATGTTTCCTAACCTGGGAGAAACATGTTTGGGCTTCAATTAGGGATTCTGGATCTGTAGAACAATGAATAGAAAGGGGAGAGAAAGAAAATAAAAAAGGTCAAAATAATGCATGATTAAAATAAAAAAGAGGGAAAAAGGGTTGAGACAATGAATACATGCAGATAATGAGATCACACATAATGTTGCGCATCATTAATTAGCACTGAATGTTTATTTTTATTAAATCTTTATTCAAGTAAAACAATATATTTCTGGGAACTGTTTCTGGCTACATGGGAACAATCAGTAGATGGCTATGGGGTGGTGGTGATGTTTACATTTGCAGTCTAATGATACTAATGATGTATGCTGCTCCATCATAAGAAATGGTGATACATTGGAATTTTCTGCCTGTTATGGGTTTTGCTGCAATAATTTACTGAAAGCACTTTACTGCTTCTGTTATATTTGTGTGTAAATTACTCTTTCAGTTATAGTAACAAAATCAGTTAAAAACAAACAAAAAACCCCAGAATTTATTACTTAACATTTCTTTTTTAAAATGGAATAATTTTTTCCCTACTTACATGCACTCTCAGTCAGCCTTACCAATCTCCTGTTCTGTTGGGGCAGAAATGTCCTCTAATTCCTCAACAGCTTCACAGATGGCACACAACAGCAAGGTTGTTTATCTGGGTCATATTTTTGTTCCTTAAGATTTCTCACATGTCTTATGGCAAGGCATTCAAGTTATTGTTGCACTTGTGCTTGTTTCTTTAAACATTTACTTTCTTGTTTGAAATATGCTTTCATCATTAAGCATGGAAATCAGTTAAACACAGAGTGTTATACAGACAATACACCTAATCCATCTGTGTTATTACTTCTTTTAATGCAAATTGAAATAGCAGGAGTGCATCTTCCTTCAAATTGTTCATCTTGATGATTGGATGGGAAATAGGTAATTCACCCTGGGGATCATTTCTGTGGCTCTGCTCGACAGGGGCACAGGAAAATGATTGTTTTGGATGGCGAAAGCCAGGATACCTTTTTGGCTAGGCTTATATAGGCCCTAGGGCCAATAGCCTAGTACCTACCTATGAACCTATAATTGCGGAACAGATATAGTTATTGAGATAGTGATCTCTCAGTACTGATTTGAATGTTTTTATAGAGTCTAGCTGGATAATAGAGGGAGGGAGAGCATTCCATAGTTTGGCAACGGCATGGGAATAAAGGCATTGTCCAGCTCTTTTGCTAGGTTTAGTAATGGTTAGGAGTTGTCTATTAGAAGACCTAAGATTCTGATTTGAGGTGTGTGTTTGTATAATATTTTGAAGAGAAAGGCAGAAATTAGGGTTGTATAGTAATTTGTGGGTAAGAGTTAGTTGGGTGCAATATAGGTAAATGGGGAATTTGAACCACTTTAAAGTTTTTATGGCTAGCCAGTGATGTGTGCAAGTTGGCATATTGGAGACAAACTTAGCTATTTTGTAGTAGCATGATTGTAATTTATTCGTAAGAGATGTGCTTAGGTTAGTAAAAACGGGGCTGCCGTACAGGAGGAAAGGGAGAAGCAAACTGTCAGCCAATTTTAACTTGGTGGACGTGTCCAAGTAGGGTTTATGTCTATAGAGTTTACCTAGCTTGAAATGGGCCTTTAGATCAGGCTGAGTATGTGATTCTCAAAGGAGAGTTTATCATCAGTTATGATGCCAAGTAGTTTAGATGTTTTTATGATTTCAATTTCAGTATTGTTTTGTGAGGATATTTTAAAGTCTAAACTTAGAGGTTTGCATGTGAATACTAAGAGTTTTGATTTTTTGGGATTAAGTAGCAGTTGAGCCTCATTAAGCCAGGATTCGATTAATGCAAATGCTTTTTTGTGTTAATTTTAGGAGATCTGAGAAGTTGTTAGAAGAGGTGATTATTGTTGAATCATCAACGTAGTGAATGAGTCTACTTTGTTAGGATGCGCTATGAAGATTTTTAACGAATATATTAAAAAACAAGGGCCCAAGAATAGACCCTTAGGGGACTCCTGTGTTGTTGATTAGGTATTGCCATCTGACTGATTGTTTTTATACATTGAGTACTGCATAATTTCAGGTAGTAAGGTAAATCAAACTATGCATGCTGGATGGCCATGTCGACTCAATAAGATGTGAGTCCATTTTCTGTTTCTAATTGTAGGGATTTTTAAGAATTACTACAAGTGTTTGTCCATATCATGGATTGTTTAGGTATGTTAGGGACTGCTGCAGACCCACTGCCTGTAGCAAGGACATTCTGAAATACATAGGTTTCATAGGTTTCATAGGTTCATACTAGGCTATCTGCCCGAGGGCATTTACAAGCCTAGCCCATCGTTTTGTGGCTTACGCCACCCCTTTAGTATGGGGAACTATACCCATTATTTTGCTGTGCCTCTGTCGAGCAGTGACACTGAGGTAATCCCTGGGGTATATCTGTGATCTCCCATCCATTGGTCAAGATTTCTCTTGAACAAGGCCAGCGAGGTGCTCTGCCTCACATGTACCGGGATTTTGTTCCACAGCATAGGGTGTCTTTGGGTGATGAATCTATCCCTCCAGCACGTCCTATTAATAGCCGTGTCAAGGTTTAAGTCTCCGCCTTGTGGCTCTGATGGATCTAGATTTTTGAGGTGAAGCATATTCATCAAATCTGGGTTTGACATGGCCTTGTATGTTAGGCAAAGGTCACCTCTGAGCAAGCGGCGACTGAATAGAGCTGGAGTTCTTTCAGTTGGGCAGCATAGGACAGATTTTTGAGACCCTTTATCCTTTTGGTGAGGAACTTTGTGGCCTCTCCAGCTGCTGCAAGTGTCGGGTCAGATACATTCGAATGGGGCATTGTACTCAATCATTGGTCTGATGAGTGATGAGTAAAGGGAGACTATGACCTCCCTTGATCTAGATGAGAATCCTTCATGATAAGGTGGGCAATGTAGAAGGTCTTCCTAACTACTTTAGCTACATGGGTGTCGAATGACAGACTACTATCAACCTGGGTCCCCAGGTCCCTGATAACTTCTTCTGTGCTCAGTGGATTGCCACCTATTTGGTAGCTAGGGGTAACCTTGTTTTTCCCAAAGGGTATGACTATGCATTTTTGGCATTTAACTTTAGGCCGTGGCTCTGGCACCAGTTATCCGTTTCTGTGAGACCCTTCTGAAGGATATCTGTATCAGATGTGTTTTCTACTATGGCCCAGTTTGCAGTCATCTGCAAACTTTGTCAGCCATAACCCTCCTGTGTTTGCTTGTACTTCAGAAAAGTAGATGCCAAACAAGAGTGGGCCCAGGACTGAGCCCTGTGGGACACCACTTGTGACAGGCTTTGAGTCTGACATGGCGCCAGCAACTCTGACCCTGTGGGTTCTGTCACTCAGCCAGTTTGCAACCCATCTTGTGATGTATGGGTTGACATTTAAGCTGATGAGTTTTTCAATGATACCCGAGTGGGGTATTGTATCGAAGGCCTTAGCCAGATCGAGGTAGGCTGTATGGACTGCCTTTCCCTCATCAATGGCTTTGGTGACTGTTTCAAAAGTCAACCAAGTTTAAAAGGCATGATCTGCCTTTGACAAAGCCAAACTGGGTTGGATCCAAAGTCTGCAAATTCCCTATGTCTTTATTTATGAGGTCCATTATGATCCTCTCCATGGCTTTGCAGATAAGGCTTGTCAAGCTAATGGGCGGTAATTTCAGGGTCGGTGGAGGCACCGCCTTTGTGAAGTGGTACCACAGTTGCAGTGCGCCACTCCTGGGTGCGTATCCAGAGGTAAGACTTTGATTAAACAGCTGTCCTAGCTGTGGGTTTAATTCCTCATTGAGTTCATGGAGCACACAGCCGGGGACACCATCAGGTCCCATGGATGCTGTGTTTTTGCTTTGGAGAGAGCAGTTCTCACTTGGGCTGGAGATGTTTGGGGGCTGCAATCATTTGGTATAGATATCTCTCCTTTTGGGGAAGGGGAGAAGTTTGCACTGAACCTGTCAGCCAGTATGTTGGCAATGTCTGTAGGATCAGTAATCTTCACATCATTTTGAACTAGCTCTGAGCATATCTGGGAGTTTCCTCCCAGGTTTCTAACATAGCTAAAGAAGGCCTTATGATTGTCTTTTGAGTCTTTAGCTATTTTTCTCTCGAAATTTGCTTTGGATGATTTTATGAGAGCTCTTAGTTTTTACTTATAGTGATCAAGGGTGTCTTACCTTTTAAGGATTTTGCTCTATCTTGTAGTAGCTTCCTCCTTTTGTTGTAGAGTTTGTTTATGGCTGGGGTCCACCAGACTGGATGCTTGCCTTTGGTACAAAGAGTCTTTGTTTTGCTTGGGATTGCCTTATCCATGCAGTCCTGCAGGTGCTGGTAGAAGGCATTTGTAAGTGATTCAGCGGCTTGAGTACTGTTTTCCGGCTCGGGGCCTTAAAGGAGACCACACTAGTCTTTAAAAGTGTGAAGTCGGCTTTTGAGAAGTTCTTTACTGTGGTCTTTTTATTTCAGGTGGGGTGGGATGAGGACCTCCAGCGAGATTAGTTTGTGGTCTGATCTCACCAGTGAGGGGTACACCTCCGGTGTTGAACATTGTGCTCCCATGTTCGTGATGATGAGATCAAGTATGTTATCTCCTCTTGTGGGGATGGTGACTAGTTGTTCCATGGCATTTGAGTTTATGAATTCCAGGAACTTTTGGGCTAGGGTGTTTGGGCTTGAGTAGTGTTCCCAGTCTATATTAGGGTAATTGAAGTCACCTAGTATGATGGTGTTTGGTGATACATTTATCCCTCTAGTGTTTTCAGGAAGGCCATGTGAGGTTCCTGAGTTTGTGAGGGTGGCCTGTAACATGCTACAATTTGCAGAGCAGTCTTGCCTATGGTTAATTGCACCTGGATGGTCTCTGATGCATCGTGCGTTGCCACCAGTCTTGAGGTGTGGGTGTCCTTGATGAATATGGATACCCCCTCCTTTCTTGGTATTGTCCAGATTTTGGGGCGGAACGCATGATATGAGGTAAAACCTGATAGCTGGGGTGTTCTCAGGAGCCTTGAACCAGGTTTCTGTCACAGCACAGACATCGATGTTCTCCATACTGAGAAGGGCCTCGAGTGCGTGCATTTTGAGATTTAGACTTCTGGCATTGAGCAGCATTACCCTTAGTTTTTTCCTTTTTGTGTTCTAGGGTGGTAGGTTTAGAATTTGAGCCTTGCCTAAAAAGGCACTATGGGGTGGCAAGAGCCTTTGCCAATATCCGAATCCCAGGGTGACAGGTGCAAGCCGTCCCTTATGAAGCAGCGTGGCTTGTCCAGCATGTCATCCCAGGCAGACAGACACTGGATCTCCTTTGAATGACACCAGTGTTTAAGCCAATTGTTAAAGCTGATCATCTTATCTCTGTATTGTGGCATCATTCTTGGTGAAGGTAGGATACTGCTCAAGGTCAGGGTCATACCTGCCTGGGCTACATAATCAGAGAGCTCCTCAATGTCTCTTTCATGTAGTCCAAGGAGATACGTCTCAGGTCGTTTACACCAGCGTGGACAATGACTGAGTCATATTTGTACCTGCTGTTGAGAGACCTGAGTGCTTGCGTTATGTGGCGGATTCTAGCGCCTGACAGGCAGCTTACTGTGACCTTCTCCTTACTCAGTCTGGTGGCGGGACGTCAGTGTGTCTGACTATGGAGTCACCAATGACTAGTGTGTCTGGCATTGTGTTTGGCCTTAAGGGCTGTGACTGTTTGACACTCTGACTGTGAGGTCTATGTGTTGCAGGTGTTGTGTTCTGAGGTGGTGGTTGTTTGGGTGTCTGCTTTGGTGGCCTCTGCTGTTTTGGTAGATTTTTGATCAGAGCCTCCGAGTATGTCTTTGTGTGTTTATGTGTATGATTTGAGGTTGTAATGGTACTATGTGAGACTGGGTCTATAGTGTGTGTGGTAACCTTCTCCTCCTGACTGGTCTTGCCAGTCCTATGTTGAGAGAGCTCAGCCTCCAGTTTGGCCGTATAGTTGCATCTCTCGCATGTATTTGTGTTTTGTGGGAGGAGGAGAGGGTTGTCTGTGTACATGAGGCAATTGTAACATTGCCTCAATATTCCCAGGTTCACCAGCTGAGCAGGAGAGGACACTAGCAACTGATCCCTCGACATGCTAGAAGGAATAGACAAAAAACTTTAAAAAGATTCGGGGACGTGGGTGACCGAGAAATGGGGGGTTGCCTTTTTGGGGTACTATCTATGACAAGAGTGCTGTATCAAGGTAATAAGTACTGTAGGAGCAAGTGCTACGTTTAACAGATAGAGAATAGTCTACTTGGAGTCAAGTAGAGATGATCTTTTTAATTATAGGATAAGCTGATTAGATCAGTAGTATAGTTCGAGGAAGGTAGTTTTAAGGGAAAATTTGAAGAGTGGACTTTAGGTAGCCCGAATAGTTTAAACCTGCTTAACCGCCGCTGCTCTAGTGTGCAACGGTAGCAACTCCGCGCTAAATCGGGCTAAATCGCGCTAATGCGCGCTTTATAGCAGGGGGCTGGAAAAGACAGGAAATGACCCAAAATGGCCAATAAACTACAAGTTACTGCCTTAAACCACTCCTCTGAGGACAAATGAAGGAGTTATGGAAATGACCCCTAGTGGCCAATAAAACTACAGTTTCAAGTCAGTAACCACCTCTCCGGGGGGCAGGGAAGCTGCTCAATGTTAGTCACTGCCACTGATGAACACAGAGACCCTCCTTCAGCCCAAGCAAAAATGGCCTCACAGAAACTTTCAAACAGTTCAGGAACAGCAAGCCTGTAACTGAACTTTTTTAACTCTCAGAAAAGTGGGAAAAAACAAGATTTTTTTGTTTTTGTTTTTTACAGAGATAGCAGAGGTTCACAAGTAATATCAAGTTATAACAGTGCAGTAAATGACCCCACACAAGAGTGCTAGGTCAAGGACAGAAAATATGCAAGTTTTAAGAAAAAAACGATTTAAAATTAAGTGCAAACAGGAAATTCAGCAAACAGCTTTTGGTTGTGCTCTAAATACAGCTACTAATACAGAAATCAAGTTTAACAAGCCAGAAAATGCTCAAGCTAGGCAGCTATGCAGAAAAACTTAGCAAATAAACAGAGAATACATATGAGGTGTATTTGTATGGATTGATGACTTATCCATCTGTATATTACTGTGATACACACAGTTAAGCATAAATAAGCTTACTTTGCATACGGCATGGGGAAATGTGCCTGAAGTTATGCAAATCAGTTTAAGATTGGCATATTAACTTGTAATCAGTCGAGATAGGGAAGAAATGTTTGAAGAAATCACAAACTTATTCATGTAAGAAAATGATAAAAACAATAGAAAGTCATTCACAGCAGTTGATATTGATTTTAGATTTAGTGAGCCAGATTCAGGAAGGCTTACACGGAGTTCAAGAGTAGTGTAAGCCTCCGTGTAAGCCTCCCGATTCAGGAACAGCCCAAATCTCCGTGTAAGAGACAGCTAACACATCTCTTACATGGACTGGGCGTGGAAATGCTCAATACCTCATTTGCAGCTCAAAGATATGCAAATGAGGTATCTGAGTGATCCACGAAGCAGAAACCAGTCCGTGTAACGGACGTGTTAGCTGCAGAAATGTACTCAGCTGACAACTGAGTACATTTCTGCAAAATTAAAAACGGAGCTATGTCAGCTCCAAATAAAGGGTGCATTTGTTTCATTAAGCATGCCAATGGCCAAATATGTGGCCATTGGCATGAAAAACCTTTGCAAAAATATGTTATATAACTTTTTTTTTTTCACGGGATTTTGAGGTTTAACTGCAGTGCACACCCGCACAAATGGGGTGCGCTACCTAAAACTAAAAACCGAAGCTTATAAGCCCACAATTGTGGGATTTATGTATTACATGGAATGTCAATGGAGGGACTTGCAGACCAAAAACAATATGGCCTCCGTTTAGTGGTTGTCAAGGGGGGGAAGCGCCGTGTAAGACATGTAACTAGTCATTACTAGGCAATCCTATGTAAATGAGGGTTACAATACTGAATCACACTGCTACATAGGTAATGAGCACTTTCTGAGTAGTGTAAGAGTTAGAGAAGGGGGAGGAACAGAGTAAGAGGTAGGTGACATCACGGGGGGGAAGGATAGATACAAATGTACCAGATTGGAGGGCAATGTAAGGTGAAAGATGACAGACAGACTTCAGGGAGGGAGGTGTGTCCCAACAGAAAACTAGGAAAGTCAAGAAATTGAAGGTTTACGCTATCCCTACACTCAAAGTTTCTTGAAATACGCGCATGCGCGCGTGTAAGGCAGGCTCAACATATGGGAGTGTGTTGCAAACCGTTTACAATGGTTTGCGCGGGTGTGCACGTGTGTAAGGCAGTGTGCGCGCGTTTTAACATGAATCAGCCTAGTTCACACCGTGTAAGGATGTGTGCGCGCGTGTAACACCGTGTAGGGATGTGTGCATGCGTTTAAGTGACTGTGAGCGTGTTTAAGCTGGTGTGCACATTGCTCCCCCTCAGGAAACAGAGAGGAAACAGGAAACAACTAAAATACATGGAAACTGCCAGAGGATACTGCTGCAGTTAATTGTTGGAAACAATTGGAAGCAGGCAATTATGCAGGCAGACTAGAAGCCCAACCCAGCATTTAAAACACTGCAAAGAGCAGTGCAGGGTGTTTCTCACAAGAGATACTGCAAGAAAGTAAGCTATCAGAATTGAAAACTGAAAAAAGCTGAACTCAGAGCAGAAATGCTAGGGGCTGCCATAGCTGTTATAATCAGGCAAAGGCGAATTGCTGAGGGTGGTGACAATGCAGATACTGACAGACAACCCAGAGTGAGGAGAAGGAGAAGAGTATACAGGCCCAGGGTCACCTACCATGGGTTACATGAGCTGGAGATAGTAGAGTGCTACAGAGTGGACAGAGACCTTCTGCAGCAGATTGTTGAGCTGTGCAGGCCACATCTCACACACAGAACCAACAGCGGGGAACCCATCCCAGTGGAAACCAAGGTATGTGTTGGCCTAAGAATACTAGCAACAGGTACCTTCCAGCGACCAACTGGTGATATGATGGGGATATCACAGGCATCAGCCTCCAGGGTACTGTGCCAGTTCCTGGATGCCATGTCAGCACATGTCGGTGATCATATATATGTCCCTAATGACCGTGAGGTTGTGGCCAGCAATATGCGTCTCTTCCAGCAAATAGCGGGATACCCTGAGGTGCTGGGTGCAATAGACTGCATGCACGTACGCATCAAAGCACCAGCTGGTGAGCGGGGTAGAGTCTACATTAACCGCAAGGGATACCCCTCCATCAACTGCCAGGTCGTGTGTGATGCCCAGGGCATAATAATGAATGTGTGTACTGGCTGCCCTGGGAGCTACCACGATTCCCACATCTGGCATCTGACGCAGCTGTACCAATCATTTGCCAGTGGGGACTTCCCACACGGACACCTAGTGGGGGATGCAGGTTATGCACTTGAGCCGTGGCTGATGACACCCATCAGAAATGCACACACACCTGAACAAGAACGCCATAATGAGGCACACGCACAAACACGTAATGTCATAGAGCGTGTGTTTGGGCTGCTCAAGTCATGGTTCCGTGTCTGGACACATCTGGTGGAGCCTTGCAGTACACACCAACTACATGTACCCAAATGGTCATGATATGTGCTATGCTACATAATATGATCCTGCGGAAACAGCTGCAGCAGGACCAGCACAGGGCTGGGCCTAACATCCCCCCACTATTGCCAAGGCCACCACAGGCAGAGGGTGACTCGGAGGAGGAACAACCTGACCTTGTCCCAGTAGGCAGAAGGAGGTGTGCCCAGTATGCCCTGGCCTTGGCAAAGAGGCAACGATAGCACATACACTTGGTCAGTAGGAACACTGGGACTGATACCCGCTCTGACTCACTCATATAGTAACAGGGATGCCTAACATGACACAACCTGCTTCCAAACATGTACAGGGAGTGTAGTATGTGCATCCGACAGAGGCAGCTCTGCAGCACCACCTGAGGCATGAATGCCATGTGTTAAGTAATGTAATACCATGTACCATATGCACACCTGAGGACCTGACTAACATCCACCCTCACCAATCATAAACCACAAAAAACACAAACCTAACTCATAGGTACCACAAGGGATAGTAACCTAGATGTAATGCTACCCAATGCCAGAAGTATAAATGCGTGCAGTGTAAACGCACACAGTATAGAGAATGTAGATATCAGTGCTGTAATAGAAAACAGGGTCAAAGCCCACATCAGCACCCTGAAACTACCAGGTCACACCTCTGTCCTAATAGCAGGAACAGCCCCAGGCCTACTCTGGCAACGTGAGTGTCAAATGAAATATTACTGTCAACCTGGGTGCCCAGGTCCCTGATAACCTCTTCTGTGCTTAGAGGATTGCCACCTAGATGGGAACTAGGGGTAACCCTGTTGTTCCTGAAGGGTATGACTATGCATTGTTTAGCGTTTAACATAAGGCCATGGCTCTGGCACCAGTTATCTGTGTCTATGAGACCTTTCTGAAGGATGTCTGTGTCAGATGGGTTTCCAACTATGGTTCCCAGTTTGCAGTCATCTTCAAACTTTGTCAGCCATAATCCTCCTGTGTTTGCTTGTACTTCTGAAAAGTAGATGATGAACAAAAGTGGGCCCAGGACTGAGTCCTGTGGGACACCACTTGTGACAGCTCTGGAGTGTGACATGGCACCAGCAACTTTGACCCTGTGTGTTCTGTCACTTAGCCAGTTTGCAACCCATCCTGTGATGTATGGGCTCACATTTAAGCTGGTGATGTTTTCAATGATACCTGAGTAGGGTATTGTGTCGAAAGCCTTTGCCAGGTCAAGGTAGGCTGAGTGGACTGCCTTGCCCACGTCAATGGCCTGGGTGACTGTCATGAAAAAGTCAACCAAGTTTAAAAGGCATGATCTGCCCTTGACAAAGCCAAACTGGATTGGATCCAACGTCTGCAAGTCCCCTATGTCTTCATTTATCATTCCCATTATGATCCTCTCCATAGCTTAGCAGACCAGGCTTGTCAAGCTGATGGGATGGTAGTTTCTGGGGTTGGTGGAGGCACCTCCTTTGTGAAGTGGGTCCACCATTGCCGTATGCCACTCCTTGGGCACATATCCTGAGGTGAGGCTAAGATTAAACAGCTGCCCTAACTGCGGGTGTAATTCCTCATTGAGTTCATGGAGCACACAACTGGGGACACCATCTGGTCCCATGGATAAAGTGTTTTCCGCCTTGGATAGAGCAGTTCTCACCCCAGCATTGGAGATGTTTGGGGGGCTACAATCCTCTGGTATAGATACCCCTCCAGTTGGGGGGGGGGGAATCCGCACTGAACCTGTCAGCCAGTATGTTGGCAATGTCTGTAGGTTCAGTGATATTTACATCATTCCGAACTAATTATGAGCATATCTGGGAGTTCCCTCCCAGGTGTCAAACATAGGTAAAAACGGCCTCATGATTGTCCTTTGAGTCCTGAGCGGGTTTACTTCCAAAACTTGCCTTGGATGATTGTATGGGGGAACCCAGTGTTTTACTCATAATGAGCAGGGGTGTCTTCCCTTCTACGGATGTCGCTCTATGTTGTAGTAGCTCCTTCCTTTTGTTGTAGAGCTTGTTTATGGCCGGGGTCCACCAGACTGGATGCTTGCCTGTGGTACAAAGAGTCTTTGTTTTGTTTGGGATTGCTTGATCCATGCAGTCCTGGAGGTGCTGGTAGAAGGCATTTGTAAGTGATACAGCGGCTTGGATAATGGTGTCCACTGGCTTGGGGGCCTTGAAAGAGACCACACCAGTCCTTAGAAATGTGAAGTCGGCATTTGAGATGGTCTTCACTGTTTGTTTTTCCATCTGGGGTGTGGGTGGGATGTGGACTCCCACTGAGATTAGTTCATGATCTGATCTCACCAATGATGGGTATACTGCTGGTGTTGAACAGTGTGACCCCATGTTCGTGATGATGAGTTCTAGTATGTTGTCTCCACTTGTGGGGATGGTGACCAGTTGTTCCATGGCATTTGAGTGTATGAACTCTTGGAACCTTTGGGTTAGAGTGTTGGGGCTTGACTAGTGATCCCAGTCTATATTTGGATAGTTGGAATCACCCAGTATGATGGTGCTTGAAGATACAGTTATCCCCTCCAGTGTTTTCGGACAGCTGTGTGAGGTACCTGAGTTTGAGAGGGTGGCATGTAACATGCTACAAACTGCAGAGCAGTCTTGCCTACGGTTACTGGCACCTGGATGGTCTCCGATGCATCGTGTGTTGCCACCAACCTTGAGGTGAGGGTGTCCTTGATGAATATGGACACCCACCCTCCTTTCCTGGTGTTGTCCAGATTTTGGTGCCGGAATGCATGATATGAGGTAACACCCGATAGTGCCAGGGTGCTGTCAGAAGCCGTGAACCAGGTTTCAGGCACAGCACAGACATCAATGTGCTACATACTGAGAAGGGCGTCGAGTGTGTGCAGCTTGAGGTTGAGACCTCTGGCATTGAGCAGCATTACCCTTAGTGTCTTAAGCCCAGGGGTGACAGGTGCAAGCCGTCCCTTGCAAATCAGCATGGCCTGTCCAGCATGTCATCCCAGGCAGACAGACATTGGACCCCCTTTGAATGACACCATAGTTTAAGCAAATTATTACAGCTGATCATCTTGTCTCTGTTTATGTGGCATCATACTTGGTGAAGGTAGTATACTGCTCAAGGTCAGGGTCATACCTGCCTGGCCTACATAATCAGAGGGATCCTCTATGTCTCTTTCCATGTAGTCCAGGGAGGTACATCTCAGGTCGTTCACACCAGCATGGATAATGACTGGGTCAGACTTGTACTTGCAGTTGACTGACCTGAGTGCTTGCATTATGTTGTGGATTCCAGTGCCCGATAGGCAGCTTACTGTGACCTCCTCCGTACTCGATCTGGTGAGCGGGACATCAGTGTGTCTGACTATGGATTCACCTATGACAAGTGTGTCTGGCATTGTGTTTGGCCTTAAGGGCTGTGACTGTTTGGCACACTGACTCTGTGGTCTATGTGTTGCATGTGCTGTGCCCTGTGGAGGCAGTTGTGTGGGTGTCTGCTGTGGTGGTCGCTGCTGTTTTGGTAGAATTCTGATCAGAGCCTCTGAGTATGTCTTTGTGTGTCTATGTGTATGATTTTAAGTTGTGATAGTGCTATGTGAGACTGGGTTTGTGATGTGTGTGGTTACCTTCACCTTCTCTCTGGTCTTGCTAGTCCTATGTTGAGAGAGCTCAGCCTCCACTTTGGCTATATAGTTGCATCTCTCACATGTATGTGTGTTTTATGGGAGAAGGAGAGGGTTGTCAGTGTACATGAGGCAATTGTAACATTGCCTCAATATTCCCAGGTTCACCAGCTGAGCAGGAGAGGACACTAGCAATTGATCCCTAGACATGCTAGAAGGAATAGACAAAACAATGTTAGAATACAGTGAGATATCAAGCCCCCCAAACCACATCATAGTGCTTGACTGACAATACCTACACATACACCATAGTTTCATAGTGTCATAGTTTACTAGTAGGCTATCCGCCCTAGTGCATGTATATGCCTAGCCATAGTGATGTGGCTATTGCCACCCCTTATAGTGGTAATAAGTGTACAGAATAGATTCCGAATATTGTGCCGCTGACTTAGTAGTGAAACATTATGACCCCCTTACATAATTGAATAACATGACTGTGCCTCTGTCTAGTCTGTGCCTCTGTCTCATATGCAGTTGTCCAGATGTTTCTTGAAGAGAGTCAGTGAGGGACTCTGTCCAACATGAACTGGGATACTCTGCTAGAGTGTGAGATGCTTCTGAGTTATGACTCTGTCCCTCCAGCATGTCCTATACATGTATGTGCTGAGGTTCAAATCTTCAGCTCTCATGGTTCTGGTGGATTTGGATTGCTTGCAGTGGAGCATGTCCACCAAATCCTGATTGGACATGGTCTTGTATGTCAGGCATAGCTCACCTGTAAGTATGCGGTATGACACTGAATAAAGCTGGGTTTCCTCTATTCTGGAAGCATATGACATGTGTTGTAGACCCCTGATCTTCATGGTAAGGTACTTTTGGGGTATCTCCAGCTGTTGCAAGTGCTGGGTGAGGTACATACCAAATGGGGCTTTGTATTCAATCATGGGCCTGATAAGGGAGAAGTATAGTGATACAATGACCTCCTATGATCTGGATGAAAAACCCTCCATGATAAGGTGGCCAAGATAGATAGTCTTTCTAACCACTTTGGCAACATGGGTGTCAAACGAGATGCCACTATCTACACGTGTCCCCAGGTGTCTGATTTGTTTTCTGTGCTCAGTGGGTTGCTGTCTATGTATTGATCTGTGGGTACTTTGTTCCTCCCAAAGAGGATGACTACACATCAGTTGCATTCAGTTTCAGGCCATGAGTCTGGCACCAGCTATCCATCTTTGTGTCAGCATTCTGTAGGCTGATGTATTCACTATGGTGCCTAGGTTGCAGTCATCTGCAAACTTTGTCAGCCACAACCCTCCTATGTTTGCTTTCACATCTGAAAAGTAAATACCAATTAAGAGGGGTCCCAGGACACATCCTTGTGGGACACCACCTGTGACTGGCTTTGAATCCGACAAGGCACCTGCAATGTTGACTTTATGGGTTCTGTTTCCTAGCCATTTTGCAACCTATCCTGTGACATATGGTGTTATATGTCAGCTGTTGAGCTTGTCTATGATGCCTGAGTGGAGTATTGTATCACAGGCCTTAGCCAAGTGCAGGTAGGCTGTGTGGACTGTGTAGCCCTCATCAATGGCCCTACTGACAGTTTCATAGTAGTCAACTAGGTGCAAAAGGCAGGATCTGCCCTGTACAAAGCTGAACTGGGTGGGATCAAGGGTCTGTAGGTCAGCAATGTCTCTGTGTAAGAGCTCCATAATGATTCTTCCCATAGCTTTGCAGACAAGGCTGGTTAAGCTTGTGTGGTGGTAGTTGCCATGGTCTGTGGAGGCAGCTCCTTTGTGGAGTGGGACCACTGTTGCCGTACGCCAGTGTTCAGGTACATATCCTGTAGCAAGGCTAAGGTTAAATAGCATTTGTATATACGGGTCCAGCTCCTTCTGGAGTTCACATAGCATGCAACCGGGGATACCATCAGGTCCCATTGATGCTGTGTACTTGTCTTTGCTGAGTGCGGCTCTCACATGGACATCCAAGATGACAGTGAGGTTACATACAGCTGTGATAACTATCTTCTTTTGGGGGTGAGGGAGGGGGTAAATCGCACTGAAGCTGTCCGCCGGAATGTTGCCAATATCTGTCAGGTCACTGGAATATATGTTGTTGTGTACCAACTCTGAGCATATCTGAGGGTTCCCAACCAGGTGTCTGACATAACTGAAGAAAGCAGTGTGGTTACCTTCATTGTCTTTGGTGATTTATGTCCCCAAGTTGACCTTGCATGTCTTTATGACATAATGTAGCTTTCTACTAGTGCTAATCACAGCTGTCTTCCCTTTTGGAGATGTAGCTCTGTCTTGCATTAGTATCCCTCATCTGTTATACAGTTTGTTTATGGCTATGGTCCACCAGACAGGCCACTTTCCCTTTGTGGAGAGGGTCCTGTTTTTATTTGGGATTGCATGGTCCATGCTCTCTGACATCTAGCTAAGGGGAGGTCATTGTGGTTCTGCAGTTATCTTTCATCAGCATTAGAAATGACCACAACAGCCCCTGTGGGGTGTACCTCATGCAGACACATCCAGCAACTGTAAAGTCCACAACAGTACCTCACCAGGAGTATGAAAGAGCTGGAACACATGTAATGTGTCGCCTGATTAAACAGAGTGCAGCTCCACACACTGCCATGCTGTCCACCCAGACGCAAGCTGTGCCTGATGTAGAAAGCCATGTCCAAGTTGGAATCAATGCACATGCTGCACCTTGTACAATCTGAATGGCAGGGAGCTATGCACATGAGGGACCTGAACCCCAGCACTGACATACATAGGACAGGCTGTACTGCATTATCCATAACTCAGAAGCCACCCCCACGCATGAGTAAACTACCAGTACAGGTTATCCGTAGAGTCACTCGTTGATTCCCCTCAACAGGAATCCTAATGAGTGGATGGGAGATGGTAGGTTTACCCTGGGTATCAATGTTATGTCACAGGTAGACAGAGGCACAGTATACTAAACAAGACATATATCATGGCAAACTACACTTACAATGTGTTGACGGACAAACACACTCTCCGACTAGCATTAGAAATGGCCTAGGGCACATCGGTAGTGTTTGCCAATGTACACCCATGTTGTGGAATACACTACTGATGTTGGATGAGGCTGTTGTAAGTAGTTCACATCTGAACATAATGCAACATGGTCAGATAGGTTCATAGGTACATAGGGTTATACTAGGCTATCTTCCCTAAGGCAGGTATAAGCCTAGCCCAGAGTTTGTTGGCGTACACCACCCCTTATATGGAAACAGTACTGTGCCCATTATTTTGTCGTGCCTCTCTCCAGCAGTGACACAGTGACGATCCCCGGGTTAAACGTATGACCTCCCATCCACAGGTCAAGATACCTCTTGAACACAGCCAGCAAGGTGTTCTGCCTCACATGGGCCGGGATTGTATTCCACAGCATAGGGAGTCTCCGAGTGACAACTCCATCACTCCAACATGTCCAACGTACATCCATGCTAAGGTGAAAGTCACTTGCACTACTGGTTCAGGTGGATCTGCCAATTCTGAGGTGGAGCATGTCCATTAATCCCTGTTTGGACATGGCCTTGCATGTCAGGCACATGTCACCTCTAAGCAGATGGTATGTGACTGAATAGAGCGGGAGTGTCTTCAATCTGGCAGCATATGACAGATGTTGGGGTTCCTTTATCCTTTAGGTGGGGGACATTCAGGGTGTCTCCAATTGCTGCAGATGTTGGGTGAGATACATCCAGAATAGGGCATTCTACTCGATCACTGGTCTGATAAGTGAAGAGTACAGGGGAACAATGACCCACTAGATCTGGATGTGAATCCCATCCTGATCAGGTGGGCAATGTAGAAGGTCTTTCTAGCCACTTTAGCAACGTGAGTGTCAGAAGAACGGTGACTGTCAACCTGGGTCCCCAGGTCCATGATAACCTCCTCTGTGCTTAGAGGATTGCCACCTATATGGTAGCTTGGGGTTACCTTGCTTTTCCTGAAGGGTATGTCTACACATGTTGTGCACTTTGACTTCAGGCCATGGCTCTGGCACCAGCTATCAGTTACCGTGAGTCCCTTCTGAAGGATATCCGTGTCTGATGCACTGTCCACTATGGCGCCCAGTGTGCAGTCATCTGCAAACGTTGTCAGCCAAAGTCCTCCCATGTTGGCCTGTACTTCTGGGAAGTACATGACAAACAATAGGGGGCCAAGGACTGAGCCCTGTGTGACACCACCTGTGACCAGCCTGGAGTCTAACATAGTGCCAGCAACTCTAACCCTGTGGGTCCCGTCCTTAAGCCAGTTTGCAACCCATCTTGTGACATATGGGTTTACATTTCAGTTGTTAGGGTTTTCCACAATACCTGAGTGGGGTATTGTGTTGAAAGTGTTTGCAAGGCCAAGGTAGGCTGTATGGACTGCCTTTCCCCAACAATGGCCTAAGTGACCGTTTTGAAGATGTCAACTGAGTACAAAAGGCATGATCTGCCCTTGACCAAGCCAAACTGGGACGGGTACAATGTCTGCATGTCCCCTATATCTTTGTTTATGAGCTCAATTATGATCCTCTCCATAGCTTTGCAGACTAGACTTTTTAAGCTTATGGGGCAGTAATTACCAGGGTCCGTAGAGGCATCGCCTTTGTGCAGATGTGCACAACTGGACCCTAACCAGGCTGTTGTGCACACTATGGAAATGTAAAGCAGTGATAGGACTAAAGCCCAGGATACTGACCACCACAGTGAAAGTACTGAACCACTACACTATACAGTACTACAGTGTTAGGTCAGTATGAACGGATGTTGACAATTGTGTGCAAAGTATCCCATGCAAAACCTGCAGGCACAGTATACTCCCTGTTGTGATCACACAAAAAGCATTTGGACAGTAACTACACAACATGGCACAGAACACACAACCATAAACTGGAGGTATTTGTTGAAGGTCACACTCATCCACAAATGTGATGGGCTGCAGAGTTCAACATATGGAAAGCCCACACTGGGCATGCTCACACACTTAGATAAATGAGACGTCTTTCACACAACATGCCATGGGAAGGCTGAACTGGGCATGCTCACACACTTGGTCCAAATGTTACTCCTAGCAACTGTGAAAACACACCAGAGGATGCTCATTCCCCTTTCTAGACACTGATCATGTAAGCACCCTATAAGTATATCAGGAGAATAGGAATCTCTCAGTAATCCGAATAGCGCACTCTGCTAATGCGTCTGTCTCTAGTGTCATAACATAGTTAGGTAGGGGTTTGAATCCAGCAAGTGGCAAGTGTGTGTGAAGGGGGGGTAAGTGTGTTTGTAAGTGTGTATGAAAGGAACATCCCTTTTGGCAACTGGAAAAACACACCACAGGATGCTCATTCCACTTTCTAAACTCTGATGATGCCAGCACCCTATAAGTATATCAGAGGAAAGGAAATCTCCCAGTAATGCGAATAGTGAGCTGTGCTAATGCATCCGTCTCTAGTGTCATAACATAGTTAGGTAGGGGTTTAAATCCAGCAAGTGGCAAGTGTGTGTGAAGGGGGGTAAGTGTGTGTGTGTAAGTGTGTATGAAAGGAACATCCCTTTTGGCAAATGGAAAAACACACCACAGGATGCTCATTCCACTTTCTAAACTCTGATGATGTCAGCACCCTATAAGTATATCAGGGGAAAGGAAATCTCCCAGTAATGCGAATAGCACGCTGTGCTAATGCGTCCGTCTCTAGTGTCATAACATAGTTAGGTAGGGGTTTGAATCCAGCAAGTGGCAAGTGTGTGTGAAGGGGGGTAAGTGTGTGTGTATGAAAGGAACATCCCTTTTGGCAACTGGGAAAACACACCACAGGATGCTCATTCCACTTTCTAAACTCTGATGATGTCAGCACCCTATAAGTATATCAGGGGAAAGGAAATCTCCCAGTAATGCGAATAGAGCGCTGTGCTAATGCGTCTGTTTCTAGTGTCATAACATAGTTAGGTAGGGGTTTGAATCCAGCAAGTGGCAAGTGTGTGTGAAGGGGGGGTTAAGTGTGTATGACTGAAATATCCCTTTTGGCAACTGGGAAAACACACTACAGGATGCACATACCCCTTTCTAAATGATATCACAATTATGTATGGCTTTTAATTACAGACATGCCACGTGTGTTTTGCCCACACAGAATGCCCATGTGTGTGGGTTGTCCCTCACAATAATGCATGACATTGATTACACCAGTTATGGCAATGCACACATGATGTATGTGTGTGCCAAATACACATATGTACCTGTGACCTTCAATAGTTACCATGTGTGATGCCTGCCACATGTGAATACATGGTATTTGCACAGGGTAACATTATGACTGTGGTCTTCTGTGCAGGTGCTGCATGTGGGATGTCTATATACAGTGTGAGATGTAGATGCTATCAGCCTAGTAGTGAGGGATACACACCTGGTCTGTGGCATATAGTCTACATGTTGTTGATGTACAGGTGCTGCATGTTTTCACCTGTTGTGGGAGTGGTAAGACGTTATTCCATAGCAATGCAGTGACTGCATGCTAAGAACCGTTCAGCTAGGGTGTTGTAGCTACACTAATTCATTAGCATTCAGTAATATGTCAGAATCCCTGGTGAGGGTCTGATGCCAACCAAGGTCAGGGGTCTACCAGCCTGTGTCACTTGCTCAGTGATCCCTTCCATGTTCCCTATCATGTATCCCAGTGAGGGACATCCCACATCAGCTGTGGTGGCATGGACAATGACTGAGTCATATGTGTCCATGCATCTGACTGACCTGTATGCTTGTGTTATGTGGTGGACCACAGTGCCCCATGAGCATATCACTGTGACCTACACCTTGTCCAGCCTGGTGAGCATGTTCTCACTGTACTGGACAATAAAAGTACCTAACACAACTGTGGCAGTATTGTTGTATAGCTGTACAGACTGTGCTTGTTTGACACACAGGATTTGTGTGCTATGTGTTATGCGTGCTGTGTGCAGGCCTAATGTATGCCTGTGTGCCAGCTGCAGAGATGTCTGCCAGTCATGCAGGATGCTATCCTTAGGCTCCACAACTGGCCTGGTGTGTTTCCATGCTTGTATTGCTGACCGTGTAGGTCCACATCAGATTGGTATTGCTGTCACTGTAGTATTTCATGCCACCAGACAGGTTATGCCAGTACTGGGTTCAGAGTGCTTAGTCCACAGTTTGGCCATGTGTTTCCATCTCATACATGTGTTGTACATCCATGGGTAGGGGATAGGGTTGACTGTGTACATGTGGCAGCTGTGACATTACTACATGACACATATTCCACAACTGTACCATAGAGGTGACTGACAACTGACCTTTGCACATGCTACCATAGTATTGAGATTGCATTGGTGATTAACAGCACATAGGGCCAATGGTGAACAAGATACATAGGTCCATAGGTTCATACAGGGATGTCTGCCCAGGGCATGTATCCACCTAGCCAGAATGTGTGTGGCTTTCAACATGCATTGTAAATCTGTCTTGCTATGCCCTTTTCCAAGGTTAGTATACTGTGCCTCTGTCTCACAGTGACACATAAGTGATACCCAGGGTAACCCTACAATGTCACATCCAGTCATTAATATCACTCTTGAAGATAGTCACTGAGTCACTCTGCCTAACCTCTATTGGGATAAAATTCCAGAATGAAGGGAGCCTCTGAGTTATGAATGTGCCCCTCCAGCATGTCCTATGTATATCACTCCTGAGGTTCAAGTCTTTCCAGCGTGTATCCTGATGGGATCTGGATATTCTGAGGTGCAGCATGGCCATTAAGTGAGGGTTTGATATGGCTTTATATGTCAGGCACAGATTGCCTATGAAGAGGCAGTATGCCACTGAGTAGAGCTGCTGTTTCTTTAACCAGTCAGTATGTGGCATCTGTTTGAGCCCATTGATCCTCTTGTCGATGTACGTATGTGGTATCTCCAGTTGCTGCAGGTGTCTGGTAAGGTGCATGCCGACAGGTTCATCATAGTCAATTATGGGCATGATGAGGGATGAGTAAAGGGGCACAATGTCCTCCCCTGATCTACATGTGGATCCCATCATGATGATGTGGCCCATATAACATGCTTTCCTAACCACTTTGTCCATGTTGTTGTCAAATGGTAGAATGCTATCAACCTGTGTACCCCAAGGTCCATAATTCCTTCGTCTGCACTTAATGGATTAACACATATGTGGTACTTTGTGGTCACTTTGTGTTTGACAAAACGGATGACTATACGCTTTCTGTCATTCACCTTGAGGCCATGGCTGTGGCACAAGTCGTGTGTTTGCAAGAGGCCCTTTTGGAGGATGCATGTGTTAGCTGGAGAGTTGATTATGGCGTCCGGTTTGCAGTCACCTGCGACTTGCTCAGCCACAGTACTTCCATGTTGGCCTGTACCTATGATAAATATATAATGAACATGTCAGCTCCCAGGGCTGAGCCTTGTGGGACACCACTTGTACCAGGTTGGAGGCTGACATGGCTCCAGCAATTCTAGCCATGTGTGTTCTGCCCTTGAGCCACTGTGCAACCATAGTGACATAGGGGTTAATATGTACACTGGTGAGCTTCCCTAGAATGCACAAGTGGGGTATTGTATCAAAGGCTTATGCAAGGTCCAGGTAGGCTGAGTAGACCTCCTTCCCCTTGACAGTGGCCTTGGTGACTGTTTCAAAGAAATCAAACAGGTTTGAGAGGCAGGATCTGCCATTAACAAAGCCAAACTGTGTATGGTGACATGTCTGTAGGTCCACAATATCTAGATATGTGAGGTTCATGATGATCCTTGCCATAGCTTTGCAGACAAAGCTAGTCAGACATATGGGGCGAATAGTGTCCAGGATCCGTGAAGGCACCACCTGAATGTAGAGGGACCACTGTTGCTGTACGCCACTCTTTGGCCACATATCGTGTAGTAAGGCTGGGATTGAACAGTGGTGTTATGTCTGGGTGTAGCTCTTCTTGTGGTTCATGTAGGACACAGCCTGGGACACTGTCTGGTCCCATTGATGCAGTGTTTATTGCTTTGGGAAGGGCATCTCTTACCTGAGCATCTGTGATGTCGGGGGGGGCAGCACTCTGCCGTGAGACATATTTGCCCTTTTGGTGTGGTGGTGAGGGGGGAGAAGGCAGCAGTGAACCTGTCCACTAGGATGATGGCAATGTCTGTGTGTTTTGTATTTCGTGTGACATCTTGGATTACCTCTGAGCATATCTGAGTAGTACCACCCAGGTTCCTAACATAACTACAGAAAGCCTTGTGATTATCCTCAGTGGCTTGTGGAATCTTCTCTCAAAGATGGCCTTAGACAATCGTATGGGTGCCTGTAGTTGTCTTCCAATACTCATCAGTGATGCCTTCACATTTTGGGAGGTTGTTGTATCATGTAGTGGTGTCATCCTTCTATTGTATAGTGTGTTTATGGCTGGTGTCCAGCACACAGGACATCTGCCTTTGGAGAATTGGGTCATGCTTTCATATGTGGTTTCATGATCCATGCATTCCTGAATGTGTCCATGGAATGCCTTTATACAGGTATCTGCAGTCTGGTCCATATTTTCAACAGGCCTGGGGCCTTTGAAGGTTTCCACATCATTTATGAGGGGTGTGAACTTGCTTGACATGAGCTGTTGACAGACGTGCCGCCCTCCAGACAGAGCAAGGTGAGGGTCACATTTAGCTACCTGTCAGGTGATAGAATGTGCCACATAACACAGGCACACAGGTCACTCCATAGCAAGTACAACTATGAGGCAGTCATTGTCCATGCTGGTGCAAACAACCTGAGACATACCTCCCTGGACCACATGGAAAGAGACACAGAGGAGCTCTTACAGCACCTTCTCAAACTCAGGACTCCCACACAGCCTTCATGCTGACACAGGAGAGTATAGATTTCTCTGCAAACACCATCATACTGGGTGACGTCAGCTACCCAAACATAGACTGTGAACATTACACAAGCCACAATACCCAAGCTCTAGGGTTCCCATAGATCAGACATTCTTTAGCTATGGAACAGGTAACCAACCATCCCACAAGAGGGGCACATATACTAGACCTGATCATCACAAACATGAGTACAAAATGCTCACCACTGGGAGTATATCCCTCATTGTTGCAATCAAACCATATACTAATCACACTGGAGTACTGGATCCCCCACATATGCAAATCTGGAACACATCGATGTGTGTGTGGGAAATGCCCCTATTAGCAACTGTGACAGTACAGTACAGGATGCAGATTCCCCTTTTGAAACACTGATGATGTCAGGACTCTATAACTATATTACTTGTATTAAAGTCCTCCAGAAATTCTTATAGCGCGCTCTGCTAATGCGTCTTTCTCCAGTGTCATAACATAGTTAGGTAGGGGTTTGAATCCTGCAAAGGGAATGTATGTGTGTTAGTATGAGTGGGGTTTATGTGTGTGCACTATGCTGGGAGGGATAAGTGCCTTTTGCCAACTGGGAGAACACACTACAGGGTGCACATCCCTCCTCCTACTACACACAGATGATGTCAGCACCCTCTAAGTACAGCATTAGAAAGGATTTCTCCAACTACTGCAAATAGCACACTCTGCTAATGTGTCTGCTTCTACTGTCATAACACAGTTAGGTATGGGTTTGAATCTTGCAAATGGAATGTATGTGTTTTACTGTGGGTGGGGTTAGTGTGTGTGCACAATGATGGGGGTGGGATGTGGCTTTTGCCACATGGGGCTATGCACTGCAGGGTGCTCATTACCCTTAACAAGCAGTGATGTTGACAGCACCCTATACAAACAAAACTACAAAAGAGAAGGTGGTGGTACCAATAACACATGTAAGGTAACACTTCTTCAAGTAATGTCCACAAAACGAAGTAGGATAATCAAACAATTCTTTTATTCTATACAAACAAAATGACAACAGACAACTGCCAGTACTCAGTATAGTGTTACATGCTACTGTAACACACACATGTACCAGAATATACCTAGATAGTGCTTTGAAGCCTGAATGTGGCAAGTGTGTGGATGTGGGATGTGTCTGTGTGTGCATTTCCGTATGGGAAACATGTTTTATGTGGCAATCAGGGTACCACAGTACCTGATGCACATTACATCTTTGAACTGATGAGGTTGCCTGCACCCTGTGAGTACAGGTAGAGAAGAGGAAGTCGGTAGTAAACAACATAGTGCACTTCTCAAATGTGTACCTGTCATGTATCAACAGCTACTCATGTAGGGTAATAAATAATGGGATTGGCAGGTGAGCGTGTGCATGTGTGTGGGTAGCAGGGTGTGTATAAATGCATGTGTGACAGAACAGATACATATAGCTGAATCTACATAACAGCACATGATGTGCATTCCCATAGTCAATGTTAGCATGTGATGGTGTGCAGCTGGTACACTTTGGTAAGTACTATGGGTGCAGATAACAATTGAGGACATTCATACAGTTACTGCAGCAGGACTGCTGGGATATACACACAATCATAGTGGAACAGTGAACAGTTACCAACATGTTACTACTTATACACATCTATGTAGTCACCCTGTGCATCAGCAACGTGTTTACCTTTTCCTGCACCAGTGTTGTAGTATGCAGGAGGTGGCACAGTGTCATCATATGCACAGGGTGTGGGTTAGGTATGCCCAAGCCAGCCACTGGTAACACCAATTGACATGTGTGTGTATGTGTGTTTGTGAGGGGCAGCAGTACAGGGTGGACCAGTGTTGGTGCAGTGTGTGTGTGTGTGTGTATATTTTTGCCCTAGGTGTTAGGTTTCTGCATGTGTGTAATCACGCACACAGTCCCACATAATGGCTGCCATGTACAGGGTTTTGTGGACAACCACAGACTGCACCTGTCAGGTCATCCAGATCAGTGTCTGTGGGCACGGACACGGTACCTGTGCCTGGCAGGGGTGCTACGGGCCGTATCCAGTACTAACCCAGACTGGGTACTGTCGTCAGAAGCAGGGGTGTGTTGACTGGACACAGTTCCCTGTTGGGACTGTCCAGAGCCACGTGCACATGGTCTCCTGGGGCGTCTTGATGACAGCACAGACCCAGCATTGCTGGGGCTGGTGCTGGCACTTGAGGTGCGTGAGTGGGCCTGTTGTCATCCGCGGCCACTGCCAGCTGGTGCTGTTGCTGGCATACGGCCACATCGACGTTGCAAATGCACACCATCACCCTGGCCCATGGACATCTGGTTGTGGAGCAGCTGTTCTATGCCCCCACAACGTCTGTCAACGACATCTGTGAAGTTACGGATAGCATTCGCAACGTCACGCATGCCGTCTGTCATGGCTGTGCGACATGCTCTCAGCTCCCTCAGACCCTGTCTGGTGTACCTTTCCATACGTGCCTGTGCCTGCATGACAGTTCGAAACATAGTGGAGGTTGACATACCTCCTTGGGCACGTCGGCCAGAGGCAGTACGGCCATGGATGCCCCCACAAGAACCCATGGGCGACTGTCTGCGTGGTACCATTGGAGGACCCTGCTCATGGCTGCCTTGTGGGGATGCATGTACCACAGGTACCACATTACCCTGATCTATGCCCACTGCAGACTGTCCATCACCTAGGGACAATGGTGACAAAGGATGTAACGGCAGGATGACTGTGCATTGACGGGTTGACAGCTGTGTACTGTCAATTGGCTGACCAATGGTGGACCCAGACACACCTTCCTGCACCATTACAGACATTTCATCATCATCAGTACCTGGGGCACAAGATTCAGGTTCCCTGCAGCAGGTCACCAGAGCAGCACTAGAACCTACGGGAGGAAAACAGGGAACACAGATTACAGTCTCAACACATATTTGACAGAGATGCACTTCAATACTAATGCACACATTCAGAAATGGACACATGCACTCATGGACACTAACACACATGCACACATGGGCACAGGCACACTCGCACACATACACACCCCACAGTAAACATACACATCAGTACCGTGTTACACTACTCTTAATTTAGTACAACTGGGTATTACAGGTATTATTAAACACACTCACCAGCATGTCTACTACAGAGTTACACTACTCTTACTAATATTATAAATTGTTTTTCAGGTAATGTTAAAAACACTCACCAGCATGTATGGCCTGCCTCGTTGCTAGATGGGAGGGACCTGGAAGTGTGAAGAGAGTAATGTCAGTGGGCACAAGTGTGCCATTTGTTTTGCACGATACAGTACAGTAGTACACTAGTTCCCTTATACACATCAGCTGCTCATAATGTCTGTATCACACATGCACAATTACATATCATGATGACAGATACATACCACATGCACACCTTATGCGTGCATGAAGTAACAGTGTACAGAACAGTCATATGTACATACCAGGAGTTAACTCTAATCTCACCCTTACCTCTCTTCAAACGACAACTCAAACTGTACTTCCAAAACCACTGGCTTTGTTCTTGTTGGACTCCAGGCTAACGTCCCTCTCCCCACCCTCTCTTTACCTTTAACCCCTCATTGTGCATAAAAACTAGCTTCTACCCTGTTTCTTTCACCTTGATGTCCTTCTATGCTCTGACCTACTTCTCCCATCCCTCCCACCTCCTCTTGACTGTCTTCTTTCTTTTCCTCACTTCCCTTCTTGACTCCTGCCTCTTCCCTATTATTTTATCTTTCATACTACTCCTACTTCTCTACCCTTCTGAGCCCTAACTATTATCTATATGGCTTTTGCCTTATTGCATAACCGTTATGCTTTAGGTAGAATTGCTTTGAAACCGACAGTACATTGTGTATGACTCTAAACTGTTTGAGTTCCTTAAATGTATGTTGATTTAATTAACAGGCTGGTGTATATTTCTATTATGTTGGCTGTCTGTATTAACAACTTGTCTGTCTGCCTTTATTATGTTATGTGTGGAGCTTTTCTCCCCAGGCCTCTACTGAAAATGGACATATATCCAGCTAGACTATCTTGGTCAACAAATGTAAAAGTAATAACAATAAATAAATATGGCATCTTACCTGCACGCCGGTGTCTTGCTGCTGTGTGGATCCAACCTCCATCATGATGCATGACTGTTGCTGTTGTTGTTCTGGGGCTGGATCCACAACACTTAGCAGTAGCCCCTCCTGTCTGGTGAGGGGGGGATGTGTACCCCACCGCACCTGTGGCAACCTGTTGCCTGCGGATATCTGCAGCACGCTGGTGGACATTTCTAATCAAATCACTGCAGTGATGTCTCACCTGCTCATATGTCCTATCATGCATGCCAACATCATTTATCCTGCTAACTAGGTTTTGCCACAGTGCAGACCTCTCCTGCTGATTCTGGGTGGTGCGTGAGAACAGGATGGCATAGTCACGCACCAGGCTCTGGTGAATCACGCCATCCTCTGCAGCAGAATATGCTGGGTTCCTTTTTGGAGCCATGTTAACCTGGAAAGGTACACAAACAGGTTATCAGCATAGTATCTCAGCAATACATGGTACATATTCTATACAGGGAGTATTAAATTGTACTTATTACTGCTTGGTTGTAACTTGATTACAGTGTAGCTATCATTCTAAGTCATTTGGACTAAGCACTTGGCCTTCAGACCAGTTGTTTTACATTAGGGAGGTTTGTG
This sequence comes from Protopterus annectens, assembly GCF_019279795.1. Lineage (NCBI taxonomy): Eukaryota > Metazoa > Chordata > Ceratodontiformes > Protopteridae > Protopterus > Protopterus annectens. The sequence goes on from NC_056743.1 coordinate 336,877,163, forward strand.
GCAAGCACTGTGGTGGCAGGACACATATCTTTCATCCGTTGAAGTTGGTAACTGCTGATTGAGGGCCCAGTGTACAAGTGTATTAGTTCTGGTATAGGCAGTTGGCCTTCAGGCCAGTTATTTAACATTAACAAGGTTTGTGGTCTGCACTCGTGTGTGACAATAGGCTGTACTCTGCCATTCATAGCTGGGGACATCTGGTTTCAGGTTTATAGTGCCTGCATATCTGAGCTGTATCTTACTGACATTGCTACACTTTGCTGTAGCAAACACCACATCCAGGCCTCCTGGATCTACCTTTGTTTATATGCTTGTTATTTGTTAGCTTGTTATTTCACTGGTATGCTACTTCCACATAATGCACAGCTTCTCAACACTTCTGTGACTCACTACTGATATCTGCATTGCTTACTGTACATATTTCCATGTTACACATGACAGCAAGTGACTGCTTGTCATTGTTGCATTTACTTAATTGTGACACATTGCACTTAGGTTACCTGGCACTTGCTCACTGACGCTTTTATATCAGTCAGCAGTTGTAGGTAATATCAGTACACCCTCACTCCCCACTGGACCTTGTTTTCAATTATTAGAATTCACAATAGTATTCTAGCATGTCCAGAGGTCAGTTGTCAGTTCCCTCCCAGTCCAGCTGGTGAGTGTGGTACTCCAGAGACAATGTTAGAACAGCTGCATGTACACAGACAACCCCCTCCTCCTAACAACAAATTCAAACTCATGTGAGTGATGCAACCATATACCAAACTGGAGGCTAGGCTCTGTCTACTCAATACCGCCATAACCAGTCAGGTGGTGAAGGAAACCACACTCACTACACTTCCAGTCTCACATAGACCTACCACGACAGCAGAACTAACACATGATCATACATGAACATACTTGTAGGCTCGGACTACAGGTCTGAGCCTACGCAGCAGAGACCTCCTAAGCAGACACTCAGGCAACCACTACCATGGAAACGAACACGTGCAACACATATCACACAAAGCCAATGTGCTGAACACTCACAGCCATTAACAGTAAACAATAAACCTCATACACCTGTACTAGGTGCCTCTATCATCAGGCACACTAACATCACGTTCACCAGGCTTAACGAGGTGAGGGTCACGGTGTGCAGCCTGTCGGGCACTATGACCTGCCACATAACACAAACACTCAGGTAACCCCAAGGCAAGTACAGGTATGACTCAGTCAATGTCCATGCTGGTGTGAATGACCTGATACATACCTCCCTGGACTACATGACATGAGACAGTACAGAGCTCTCTGAGCACGTAGCCCAAGACAGTTTGACCCTGACCTTGAGTAGCATCCTACCCTCACCAAGAACGATGCCACAATATCAAGGCACGATGATCCCTTCCAACAATTGACTGACATACTGGTGTCATTCACAGGTGTGCCAATGCCTGCCATCTTGGGGTGGTATGCTTTGCTAGGGACAGCTTGCACCTGTCACCCCTGTCCTATTGGAATTTGGCGGAGCCTCTTGCTACACCCATAGTGCCTGTATTAGGCAAGGCTCATAAGACATTTGTATCACAAAGGATGAGGAAGTAAGAGTGATGCTACTCAACACCGGAAGTCTAGACCTCAGGATGCACGCACTCAAAACCCTACTTAGCATTCTGGACATCGATATCTGTGCAGTAACATAAACCTGTTTCAGGTTTCACAGGAGCACACCAGTACTACCAAGTTATAGCTGTTACCATTCTTGTCAGCCCCAACACTTGAACAAGGGAGGGGGAGTATCAATATTCAATGCAGATTCCCACGCCTCCACATTGGTGGCAAAGTACAACATAGGTGTTAGGCCATTGAGTACAGAAGACGTAGTTGGGGACCTGGGGAAGAAACATGGTAGCAGTCTGTCATTTGTCAACCACATGGCCAACGTGGATTGAAAGACATGTTATATAGCCCAGCTAATCATGAGGGATTCACATGTATGGCAGGGGAGGTCATTGTGCCTCTTTACTCATCCATCATCAGGCCTATAATTGTGTACAATGCACCTTTTGGGATGTACCTAACCAGACACCTACAGCAACTGGTACAGGACAACAGTACCTCATCAAGAGGATGCAATGGCTCAAGCAGATGTCATATGCTGCCCAGGTAAAGGAAATCCAGCTGGACTCAGTGGCATACTGCCTGTTCAGAGGCAATCTGTGTGTGCCATATACAGCCATGACCTACCCAGCAGTAATGAACATGCTGCACCTCAGGCAATGAGTCCCATACAGCCACATGCTCAGGAGACCTGGACCTCAGCACTGACATACATGGACATGCTGGAGGGGCATATTCCTAACCAAGAGGCTCCCTTCACTCTGTAATGAGCTCACACTACAGGTTAGGCAGAGTCCCTCATTGACTCTCTTCCATAGGAATCTGGATGAGTGGATGGAGATCATAGTTGTACCCCAGGTATCACTTCTATGTCACTGTTAGACAGAGGCACAGTATACTAACGTCGGACAAGGGCATAGCAGCATAACTTGTAATTGGGTGGCGAAAGACAAACACATTCTACTAGGCTTATCAATGCCCTAGGGCAAATAGCCTAGTATGAACCTATGAACATGTGTGTACTGCTATAGTACTTCTGCCATATGTTGCATGTGTGTGTGTTGTGGGGGATGCACAGGTAATGGCCAGATATTTCTGCACAGGTGACACGTCTGACACACTCTGGGTGTTCATCCCTACATACTGGATGTGTGTTGCCATCCAACCCTGTGATGTGGACACACATTACTCAGCCTGGATATACATATCCGAACAACACCACAAGCACAGTACACTACCTTGCTATGTATGCATGTAATTACACAGTTATTTACTAGTTATGACTGTGATGCTATCCATGCAGCCCATTGGGCCAGGGGAAGCCACAACACACACCGCCGGCCCCTTTGCATATGCTTACCACAGACATCCCACATACTGCATGTACTGTGCACACACATATCTAATCCAGAACAACTGCACACCACTTATTAATCCTGTCCAGTGGACTACAGATACAGGCACATTGTATAACAATAGTAGGAGGCTACTGCAGCACAGGGCAGATTCACATGATGGCAAGGCATCTGTGGTCAGCAGTGTTAAGATGCTTCACATTCACCAAATGCACAGATATTGGCAACATTGTTGCAGACAGTTTAGGTGCAGGTACCCCCCCCATTCTCCTACACATGTGGTATTAGTTATCCCAGATGACTGTAACCTCCCTATCCTCTCACATGTCCAGGTGAGAGCCACCCTCAACATTGCAGAACACATAGCATCACTGTTACGAAATGGTATCCCTGGATGTGTGCTACGTTCACCCCTGGAGGACATAGCACCACATGACAGACTGATATTAATCCCTGGCCATACTACAGGATATGTACCTGAACAGTGCCATACATACACAGTGGTCCCACACCAATGAGGAGTAACCTCTACTGACCCTGGTAACTACTGCATCATATGCACAACTGGCCTTGTGTTCTAAGCTATGGAAGTTTTAAGTATGGGCAACATGTACAGCAATATTACATATGTATATATTTCAGGACTATGTACACACAACCTATCTCATGGACATACCTATAGATAGTGAACTATGATACATTTGACGGTGTCACAGTAAACACAGTATTAACCTGCTACTTTGCATTACCTGTGTTTGTGGCAGCTGTTGCTGTGTCAGTGGTGCTGCTTGCTGCTTGCTGTTTTCTGCTGCTGCTGCTGGTTTTGCTGCTGTCAGTCTGTATATTTTCTTATTTCTGTTTCTCTCTCTCTCTCTCTTTCTCAGGTTTGTGCAATGACTGTATTGCATGTGTGGAGTGTGGGTACTGAATGCTTTTGTAGGTATCTGCATAGGCCCATGTGATGGCCTCTGCACCAATTGTAAGGCAGCATTGGTTAATTGCATACAGCCAGTTGTGTACTGATTGCATGTCTCACTGTGATTTCAGGACAGTGCTATAAAAAGGTATGTGAGATAGGCGTTGCCCTTTCAGATTGTAAGGGCGTGGACCATGCTGGTATGCTGTTGGAAAATGTTCTGTGAGTGTGAAGGTTAGTACATCTCTCATGCTTCATGCTGTGTTGTGAATTCAGGTTGCTGCATTTCTCCCACCTGTTCCCTGTAGTGAGTGTGTATGCATACTGACAAACACAACTATATTTATTATGTATTGCTATATATACATATGTGTACATATACATACTGTCATACATGTACATTAGCTGACAATATTGGGTACAAGCTAACAATTTTCAGGGCTGTTTCTGTTAACACACACTAGTATGGGAATCCGGTAATTGGGACAGTGAAAGTCTGTCTGCATGCTTAGGGTAGTACACATACTATATTGCCTTTATCTTCATTCCTACTATTACATGTTCCACTTATTTAGCACTATATCCCTGTATGAGAGTCATGTCTTGCTGGTAGGTCATACAGACTAGTGTTAGAATGGTCTTGTGGTAGGGCCTACTAGTATGCTTGTATTTTGCTTTCAAATTGAGTACAGGGTCTATCAATCAAAGTGCTGGAGGCATCTTCCAGCAGTTAAGGGGTTAGTAGGTCTCACAGGAGTCAGGCTGTGTTGCAGATTCTGGCTGCTGCATTTATCTTCACTGTCTCCTGTAGTGAGTGTGTATGGATACTGACACCTACGACTATATTTCATATGTATTACTATATATTTATATATATATATATGTATGTGTACATATACATACCTTCTTATGTGTACATTACCTTACATTATTATGTACAAGCGAACAATTAGTAGGGCTGTTTCTGTTAACACTGAACTAGTGTGGGAATCCAGTAATTCAGCCATTAAAACTCTACCTGAAATGCATTGGGTAGTACACCTCATATATTGCCTTTATATTGATTCCTACTATTACATGTTATATTTATTTTAGCACTATGTTCTTGTATGGCAGTCATGGCTTAGTGGTAGGTCATACAGACTAATGTTACCAAGGTCCTGGGTTCGAGACTGGCAGTGGGAATTTATTTTTCTTTCCAGGTTTTCAAAATGAGTACAGGACCTGTCAATCAAAGTGCCATAAAGGCACTTTTAAGCACTTATAACCAGGTCTGCGCTCGTGGAGCTCACGCATGTGCACTGGCGGTGAGCTCCGCTAACACAAGCGCACACCCGCGCTATTTTCTTTGAAAGAAAAGAAAAAGGGGTGACAGGAAAGTGGTGAAAAAGGGGTCACAAAGAGGGTAAGACAGTAGGGAAACAAGCGTGGGATTTGCAGGAAGGATGTAGGTAAGGCCCATAGATGCCCATGTCTTTTGCAGCAACAGCTGTGTATTTCCATGTATTTTGGTGAGACATTTGAAACCTTCCACCCCTGAGAGAGGTGTCAGGACAACATTAATGTTTGTTGTAAAGCCAATTGTAATTAACAGTTTAAATGTCAAGCGGACATGTGTGCAACATGGATAGCTATGTATGGGGCGTAATTTTTTTGTGGGTACAGAGTGCCCTTTTTTTTTTTTTTTTTTTTCTTCAGGTGAGAGTGGTATGTCAGGTGAAGGAAGTTGGTATAGCTGGGGAGGTAGGTTGGGTAGGTTAACAGACAAGACAGACAAGACGCATACAGGGGCGGTGTATGACACACGTGGGGGGTTACACAATTGACGGGGATGGAGGTTGGGATATCCAAGACGCATGAGCCCACAGATGGCAACAGTGGAACTGATATCCCCACCCATAGGCAGTTGCCACTGTTCCTTCACAGCCCAGGACGGGGCTGTGCTGGGGGCTGTGTAGGCGGGGCAACGGGCAGGGCCGTTAGCTGTGCCACACGAGCCTCGAGCTGGCGTAGGGGCCCAAGAATGGAGTCTTGGATCTCCCTTCACACCACAGACCGGACACCTTGGAGGGTGAGTGGACGAACTCCTCCGGCCATGCTTGCAGAGGGTGGACGGGCCCCATCCCCTGTAGCGCTTCCACCCGAAGGTGGCACAGGGCCACCGGAGGAGGGTCCGGTCTGGGCACTAGTGCCAGGTGCAGTCGCCAGCTGAGGTGGGAGAGGTGGGTCCACTGGGACCTGCCTTCCCAAGCGTTCTAGGTTTGTGAGTAGTTATGTTAGTTTGGGTTAGTGACATATTATTCCATTCATATTAGTTGTAACAGCATGCATTGGTATTCCCATTAAACAAACACCCAGATATTAACACCATTGAACAAGGGGCATATCAATATCACATGCATTATTTGAACGGAAATACACAATCAAACAACATGCAGGGTTGATTAATGGCAACAGGCCATCAGATTTGCAGGTATGAACAGGGCACATGCACGAACAGACATGCATATATTTTTGAAACGGACAAATGTCCATGGTTAATGAAATGTTCACATACCAATATTTATTGGTTGTTTTTATATGAATTATAGGGTTGGGTGGAGATAGAAAGTGATGACACATTCATAAGTTACACATTGATATACATTTGTAATAGGTACACAATTAAGTTGAGGCTGATGTTTCAAAATGATTTTTATTTGACTGTCATGCTACACCTGTTACAAATACATCACTATCCTACTTATTTTGAATTTGATCAGATACATCATCCTGCTACACTTTGATGACAGGACGGGGACAACTATGGCTGTTTAGTCTGTCAGATAATCATTCATTCTATCTGCAAATTGTTTACTGTTATCACCATATACAGATTTTGGCCTAGACATTCCAGATTCAGACACACTGAAATCAGTTTGGGATGTTAATTTGTACTTCACACATGCATTTAGTTCTGTAGAAACACACTGAGGCTTATATATTCAGGGGTTATTACTATATTTATTCATACATGACCCTTTCTGTCAGTCTCACACATCCTGTAACTTCACAGTTCAGGTTGGTACTTCTAAGCTTTGTTCACATATTAGACCTGTGGTGATTCAAACACTTTCCAACAGCCTCACTTCTGTCATGATTCAGCATTTCAACAGGGGATAAATCTCACATGTAACTCAGATTCTGAAGCTGTACTCTGGAGACTACTGCAGGTTATACTATATTTAATTAATGGTGGGACATCTGTATTACAGCACTATTTATTTCTATCAATTATATTTCCAGTTACACTTGCATACTGATGAACTTGTTGCAGCCATACCTGCAGACTTGCAATTCTTGCTTGCACATTATATTACTTTTAATCAATACACTGCAGTGTTCTGATACATGCTACACTATAATATTTATTTACAAGTACTAGGTGGGGTTACTAACCTGCATGGTGGTGCAGCCGCGGCAGCCTACGGTCATGCGTCTTGCGGTTCACAGAGCGGACACCTGCAGCTGTAATACAAAGGAAGTAATATTGGACTACACATCTTCATGGTATCAGCTAGTTGAAATCCTTACATACATGAGTAAAATGTAACTTACTCAGTAGTGGGGCGTTGGGCATATCCTGGGCCTCCTGGATCCATTGGGTCAACTGGTCTTGCTTACGCCACTTCAGGTCCACATGGTGGTGACGGACCTGCTCACCAGTGTGTAGAATGCCAGTAGCAATGGTCAGATCATGAGCCAACCGGTCCCATGCCGCCGCCCTATATGCTCCCCATGAGACCTGGCCCTGCATGAGTTGGGCCTCATGATGGTGGACTAGGAGCCAGACCATGTATCTGGACTCCTCAATGCCCCAACGCTGTGCTCGAAAGCAATGTCCCTCACCTACTCCACTCATGCTGACTGCAGGTCTGTTCTACAATCGGTTATGCTGTGTATTCCCGCCTATGGGGCTTATATATACCGCTTTTCCCACACATTTCTGTGATTGGCCATTTTGGAATTGTATCTACTTCACTGAAAATGCTTTATCATGCTCCATTCTGGATTTTATCCCATATATATGCTATTTCTGCATTTCTAGGAATTGCTGTCATGGCTTAGTGGTTTAGTACCTTGACTCTAGTGCATGGTATCCTGGGTTCGAATCTGACCACTGATTTTTAATTTTCCTGACAGAAATGAGTTGAGGACCTGTCAATCAAACATGCCATAAGCACTTTTAAGCACTTAAAAGCAGGTCTGCCGTTTGCGAGCTAACGATGCGCACTGCCAGTTAGCTTGTGGGAGCGGCGTTCAAACGGTGTGCGCTGGGATAAACCTTAATTGGCTAGTGACACACATGTTGAGCTAAGCACAGCTAGTTGAAAACAGTTTCAGCCTGTTAAACTGGTGCTTAGCAACAGGCATACAGTTTGCAGCTTTTTAAACACTACGCAGCTACGGGCACTCTGTCTCACAGCAGCTTAGCTATCAGTACATTTCTAATTATTTTTATTATTGTGTTACTTCAATATATATGCTCCATTTCATTCCATTTTACAAAAGGGTATACTTTTACATTTGTACAATACTATCAGGGGCTTTTTTAGTGCTTATTTACAAAAAAAAAAGGTTGTTGTGTGGGCTCGAACCCTGCCTGCCTACTCTTCAGCCGGCAACTCTACCGCTAAGCTATTTCATCTTGGCTTACTTTGCATATTTAGTTCTCATATCCTTCTCCACTGCCTGCTAACTGCAGTTGCGCTAGTAGCACACCCACCCACACAGTAGCACACACTTACGGGGTTTAAAAAAATGAAACCGTTTTTATTTTCATTTTATAGCCTCTGTTCACTTTGTACACTGATGGTCTGTGGGGGAATGTGTTGTGTAGTGTGTTTATTTACATTTCCATGGCCTCTCTCGTGGCTGTTTACTTTCAGCCATTCTACACTTCCGGGGGCATGTCCGCATGCAGGGCTTAGCCTACGGACACGCCCCCTACTCTCTTACATGGACTGTGTAAGAGTTACAGTGTGATTCAGCATGTCTCATGCACCTCATGCATATGCATGACATGCTGACATCACACCGTTTAACTGCAGCCTCCGTGTAAGAGTTATAACTCTTACACTGAGGCTTCGTGAATCTGGCCCAGTGTTTTCTAGAAATAATATATATTTTATAGATCTGACAGTGAGATGCAAGAGATTCATGTATTTATTCAGGATATGAATGACACATAAATGAGGAGCATTGACACTGTGTGGAGAATAATTCCAGTGTGAAAGGTATTTTGGAAATTATTTTTGATGCATTTACTGATTGTGATACATAGGATATAAGTTCATACTTGGAAGTGATTGAAGCCTAATGTTCTGCATTATCCACAGAGTGTTTTTGGGTCAGTATATTTGCTGCTTTACTAGGGATTTATGTCTGTCGTAAGTGAAACAAATGGGAGTATAAATGTAGGAAAGTGGTAAAGGATGATAATAGTTAGTTAGCAATGACAGTGCTGCAAGTTTTAAAATACCGCTGTGAATTTGTTTATGAGGCTGTACTGGTTACTAATAAATGGCTGAATCTGGACTTGAAGTATGTGTATATGAATATAGGTGCTGTGTCAACATACATGTTTTTGTACTCAGATTTGTGATGAAAGCAGGCTTACTTTAATTGTGGTATTTTCTGACTGATTAGTGGATCAAATGTTTCAGTACATGACTTTGGCATGTTGTTTTAGGTAAACAAATATTGCAGCATTAGAGGGTTCAAGAGAGAGAAAGGATAACTTTAGTCATGACGAGAACCACAGTCTCATGGCAGCCCTAAGACAAACATCTTTTTTGAAAAGATTCCACAAACAAGCTGAGAAGGAAAAGCCCAAGAACCAGTTAATTAAGGGTATAAATGCTGTTGTTGGAAGGATCTGCTAGTTAACACAGTGTAAGAAGAGGGTCCATGATATGGTGGGATGTGCCAGAGCAAACGCAAGACAGAAACAAGGCTATAGCTATACTGGACAGCCTCCAGCAATCATTCCTTTAACACCTGATGATGAATACCTCCTCTCCATTTGTGAGGATAATTATGAGACAGATGACAATGGCACTGAAATAATTAGAGGTGGTGTTACCCACATCTGCATTAGAGGTGGTTTGGACACTAGCTGTTACCCACATCTGCATTATCAGTGGTGTGGACACTGGCTGTTACCCACATCTGCATTAGAGGTGGTTTGGACACTGGCTGTTACTCATATCTGCAGTATCAACAGACATCTACTTAAGAAGGTTAGTTTCACAACAGTAACATATATAGTGAAAGTGACTGCAATCGTTCAGTTTAATGACAAGATCTCACACTCCAAAACATGATAGCAATCTGCAGGAAATAACATGGGATCACAAACTCAGTCACATGCTGGTATCACACCACAGACTGTAGACAGAGAGAACCCTGCATCTCTACACCAGCATCTTTCAACCCACAGGAACACCTTATGGATGATAGTATAAATTCAGATGCAGCAGCATACACAGCAATACCTTTACAAAGGGGTGTCAGGTGCAATCACTTGTCACAGCTACCTCATGAAACATGCAAAGCATTGACTGTCCAACAGCAAATATGATATGGCATTGTTAAGGCTTAAGAGCAATAATATGAATATCTGTTCTGAAATCATAAAATGATTCAAGGGTGACAGGGAATGCTTGATGAACAGTTACAGTAGACCATGCACTGCACATATCACTCCTTGTATCAGTCATATTCTGTACTGCTTACAAGAAAGCAAACACTACTCTGAATGTCATGCTCCATACTTCTGGGTTAGACGCTGCCTCCTTACTTGCACTGCTGTATGCCATGCACAAGGCCGCCACATGGGGGTCTCTTACTACTGAGGTCAGTTGATCATCATTAGTCATAGTAGGATTGGAACTGGGAACTGTTGTGATAGAAAAAGGTCACTTCATCACCAGACCAGCACATGATCATGTTATGCAGAAAGCAACATGCAATAAACATCTTGCCTGCCATAGCTGTGTCTCAAGGGCACACCCAGACTCATCCAGGCATCAAAGGCTACTCTAACATTCCAAACATGTTTGATGACAATATGTGCCTGGTACAGGGATGTAGAGAAATTATCTTCTGCAGCCCCACTTTAATTTTTCACTGGTGCCATGGCCCATGGCCCCCTGGATATATAGCATCACCAGAAAAAAAAACACAAAAAGAATAAAAAAAAAGAGAAAAAGTGGTTTAGTGTTAAGTATTACATTTTACAATGGATAAATATTTAAATGACAATAAAAAAAATTCTACTTACCATCAAGATGACCACTGGATGAGGGGCGTGGCCAAGGATGAACACAGGATAGCAGCAGATTTCTTCAGCTCCACCAATTTCATTACATTGACAGGAATTAATTACTTAAAAAATTAATTCTTGAAGTAATTTTCTTTCTAAATATGTTTGTTTTATATAGTTCTTGAACTATATCTAAAAAAGAAAGGAAATCTTAATAATATTCCTGTCAGAAATTACTTTGGAAATTTTCCTGTCAGTTTATCAGTCTGAAATGAGTTCCAGTAAGACAAATTCTCAAGACTCCAGCATCAAGAAAGAACTTCAGTCTCTGATAATTATAGTCCAGCAACTTACTGCTAAGATGGATAAAATGGATACTAAAATAGACACTTTCATAGAAAAACTACAAAACAAATAGACTTGTTACATATGGACCTGCAACAACAGAAGATCCAGATGACAGGCATAGAAGAAGCTGTGAATGACATGGAAAATAAAATACAAGAACAGGAAATCAACATTGAGTTTCTGCTGAAACAAAATACACATTTACAAACAAAGCTGGATGACCTGGAAAATAGATCTAGGCGCAATAACATTAGGATTTTTGGACTGCCAGAAAATATTGAAGGTAACAATATTATTTCTACTTCTTTTTAACAACATGGCTCCCTAAAACTTTAGATTTACCAGAAGCATTCTCTTTTGGTATCGAAAGAGCACATAGATCTATAGCTAATACTAACTCTAACAAAAACTATCCTAGATCAGTTATAGTTAGATTTCTATCATCTTTTGATAAAGAGATGGTTCTTAAATCTGCTTGGGCTAAAGCTCCTGTTAAGTTTAATGAGACAACTGTGCGTTTTGACAATGACTATTCTTCCATGGTAATTGCTAAAAGAAAAGTTTTTCTGCCACTAATAAGGGAGCTTAAAAGCACAGTTTAAAACATACCTTCTGTTTCCTGCCAAGCTTAAAATCTTCCTTCCTGATGGTCCTAAGGTCTTCGATGATTTAGACTCTGCTTTACTGTTTGTCAAAGAAAAAGGATTTTGGATAAAATAGAAGAAATGGAATGGGCTAGTTCTTCATTAAAGAGATTGGCAACTGAAGCTTCCTGGAAGACTTCAGAGAAGAAGAAGAGACTAAAAACAAATGATTTGTTATATGTTTTTCTCTCTCATCATTTTAGTTCATTATTAATCTTTTGAATATAGTTCCTGCATTTCTAGAAAGCCACAAATATTTTGGAAAAGATTTAATCAAAGTTGTTCTCTATGTGCAAAGAAATGTTTTGTTTCATAACCAGTCAAAATGCCTGAGGATTTAATGGCAGGCTGTGACGCGATGTGTTTTGCTTTCTGAAAAAGAAAGGTTAGTAATTTGATACATTTTTTATCTTTACCTTTTTTTTCCTTCTTCTTTTATTATTTTCTTTGTTTAAACAATGACATTCTATTTAGATTATGTAGTGGGTAAAGGGTGGGGAGGGCAGGAGAGAACAGTAATGAAAATATCATTAATAGAATAATAACATATTTATTTCTTGTAAAAGTTTATAAGTTCTTCAAATGCTATTTCTAATTATACTTTCTTGATTATACTGCTTATGCTTGTTTGTAAATAATCTGTCATGCTTTAACTAATAATAATCAGAACTAAATAAGAGTAAATAATATGTTTTATTTTTAACTCTATTAATATAAACAGTAAGTAACATTCCATTGTATATACTTCTTACAGCTTTCTCTTACATTTTTTATTTCTGCCTCACCCTTTTATTTTCTACTCTCTTTTCTTTTCTTTATTAATATATAGAAATGCTTTTGACTGTGTGGGCACAGTGAATAATAGGATTTGTATGAAAATTGAGTTGGGAGAAGAATGCTGAGTTTTATTGCTTGTTGGTAATTTTGAGTTTAATTTCACTTGCATAGAGGCTGTGATGATCTGTGGAATACATTGTGGAGGTTCTGTCATGTTTAGATGCATTTACACTGCTAAATGAATGTTTGTCACTAGTTTTTAATAAGTTTCCGCCAAAATGTTAAGAGAGACAATTTGGGATGTGGGCTGTCTTATGCACAATGTCCTTGAGTTACCTCAGAATCTTCAAATCACAGAATTCTCACAGAGAAACTGAAAGCAGTTAGTATAAACATTGACAAGGTTATCACACTGACACACCACAGATTCAGGAAAAATACTCTGTTCATAAAATATGTCAGTTATAATGAGTTTAAATGATGTAGTTTCTTGTAGTAAGTAAATGTCTTATTTTAGAAGGCATAAAAATGAAACATTTATTTAAATGTTTTTGAAAATCTACTTAACAGCAGCATAATAATCTGTGTTAAAAATTTGTGTTCCAAACATATACTTTACTATAACTCATTTAATTCATCTGATTGACAAACATAAATAATCTTATAACTGTATTCTGGAAGAAATGTCATGTGATATATTTTAAAGCAGTAGGTTAGCATGATTGTAAAATCTGGTTACCAATATGTGTTTGCTGTGCATTATTTTGTATAAAGCAGACAGATTTATTCTAGGGACAGCAAGTAGGATAATGCTCTACAAAGACACAACTCAGTGAGATCAGATATATATATATATATATATATATATATATATATGTGTGTATGTGTGTGTGTGTGTGTGTGAGTGTGATGGGTTTTTTTCTGAGAATCTGCATAACTATCTAATATGATTTATAATAATTTCTATGAATACAATATTTTACTCTATTAACAAAATGAATGTTTGCCACAAGTTTTAATAAGTTTCCATAAAATGTTAAGGGAGACAATCTGGGATGTGGGCTGTCTCATGCATAGTGTCCATGAGTTTCCTCAGAAGCTTCACTCACAGAATTTTCACAGAGAAACTGAAAGCAGTTAGTATAAACATTGACAAGGTTATCACACTGACACACCACAGATTCAGGAAAAATACTCTATTCATAAAATATGTCAGTTATGATGAGTTTAGATGATGTAGTTTCTTGTAGCAATAAATATCTTATTTTAGAAGGCATAGAAAATGAAACATTTATTTAAATGTTTTTGAAAATCTACTTAACAGTAGCATAATAATCTGTGTTAAAAACTTGTGTCCCAAACATATACTTTACTATAACTCATTTAATTCATCTGATTGACAAACATAAATAATCTTATAACTCTATTCTGGAAGAAATGTCATGTGATATATTTTAAAGCAGTAGGTTAGCATGATTGTAAAATCTGGTTACTAATATGTGTTTGCTGTGCATTATTTTGTATAAAGCAGACAGATTTATTCTAGGGACAGCAAGTAGGATTGTGCTCTACAAAGACACAACTCAGTGAGATCAGATATATATATATATATATATATGTGTGGGTATGTGTGTGTTTGTGTGTGTGTGTGTGTGTGTGTATGTATGTATGTATGTGTATATGTATGTGTGTGTGGGTATGTGTGTGTGTGTATATGTGTGTGTGTATATGTATGTGTGTGTGTCTGTGTTTATGTGTGTGATGGCTTTTTTTTTTTTTTTTAGGTAATAACGCAGGTGTTTCTGAGAATCTGCATAACTATGCAATATGATTTATAATAATTTTTATGAATACAATATTTTACTCTATTGACAATAATGAGTTTAAGTAAATGCTCATATACAAACAATTCAAGATTTTTTTAGAAGCTGTTGATAGAATTCACATGACAGAAAATAGATGCATCTTAATGCATGTAATGTCTGAATCATATTAGCCAAAGTTTTTGATTTAAATGAATGTTAGAACATAATTTTCTCTCCTCTTGATTTCTAACATTAAGATTATTTGAATGCTATTAGAATACAAGTGTTATATATTACATAGATCTATATAATAGTATGAACATTTTTTTTTTAAAAAAAAAGTTTATTTTAGTTTATATGATGCTGTTTTACCAAATGTGTAGTTTTGTCTTGATAGATAATTGAATTGAAAACTGTTAACCTCAGTTAAATATGACTAGTATTAAATTGATAAGGTGGTAGCTGAGGTACTGCTGCTTAGGGTAGGGGGTTAACTTGAGTAGTAAATACTGCTCTAAGTTGGAGTTTTCAACTCCAGGCGGAATGCAAGGTTTAATCCTTACATTATTTTCACTTGTTCATTGTTATATGTATATAGTTTTGACATCCACAATATATTTTGTACACTCATTGTCACTACAAACAAAATTGAATCCTATACAAAATCCCATAAGAGATTTAATAAATACAGCTATATTTAAAGGTACACCTAAAAGAGGAGATGTAACATTATTTATCTTGTTATTTGTTATTTCGATCATAAGATTCTTGAGTTTTAAAAATGCCAAATGACATCTTTAAAAGGAATTTCTTTAAACATTAATGGATTGAATAATCTGTGTAAAAGGGCAAGCCTAATAAGATACATTAATCTACACAAGGCCAATCTAGTCTTCCTGCAAGAAACCCATCTCTTGAAAAAGATATTGATAAACTAGCCACTAATAAGTATACAGTATTGGTTAGTTCAGAGCACACTCAGAAAAAAGAGGAGTGGCTATTTTATGGAATAAAAGTATGCCCATTCCTAAAACCATTAAGTCTTATCAGGATGACAAAGGAATGTTTTGTATGGTTACAATACAAATTAATGGGAAGACTTACACTTTAATTAATGTATATTGGATACCTGGAATTGGTATTAATACAGTGAAACATCATATTGATAAGATCATATCATTCTCTATAGGGATATTATTTTAGCTGGTGATTTTAATTGTATACTACATGAAAGTGATACTACCACTATAAAGAAAGAAGAATTATATCTAATGCAAAACATTTAAATGATTTTGCTAATTCTTATCATTTGAATGATATTAATAATCAGATAGAGTCAAAATCATTACCATACACCTTTTTTCTAACAGATACAAAACTTATTCAAAAATAGATAGGGTCTTTATTTCTAACCAGATGGTAACAGATTTAATTAATTCCAAAATCATTTCATGTCCTATATCTGATCATAACTCAATTGTTTTGAATTCATGATAAAAATACTCATAATGTTCAGATCAAAAGGATACCAGCATACTTAACTCAGCTAAAAGACTATAAAGAATATATACTTTCAGAAGTACAACATTTTCTAGACATAAATAATACTCCTGACGTCTCCATTGTCTATGTTTGGGATGCCTTAAAATCATATCTATATGGACAAAGTATCAGATGGTATAATAACAAAAGGAAATCTTGGGATAAGGAATTGTTAGATATTCAAAGTAAACTAGACTCTTATAAACATAATAATAAAGAAAATATCATGGACAAGAAAGTTATTGAAGAAATAAACAAACTAAATGAGAAATACAAAGAAATTTTAACTCATAAAGTTAAAATAACTTTAGAGAAATACAAGTTTTTGTCTTATTCAATAAGCCCCAAATACTTACATAGACTTAAAAATAAAACAAAAGATTGAATAAACAAAACCATATCAAAGAAATCTTTTCTCTAAGGGAAAAGAAGAATGTTTCTAGTATACCAGAAATACTGGATGAATTTAGAAATCACTTTCACAAGATTAACCATAACAACATTAACATGGAACCTAAAGATAAAATAAAGGAGTTTATAACCACAAACATGAATAAAATGCTTAATAAACAACAGATTAAACTATTGGACAAGAGTATTTCATATACAGAAGTTATTACACAAATAAATAAGCTTAAATCAAACAAAGCACCGGGTAATGATGGTATTATACCAGAGATATATAAAATCCTTTCTAAAACTACATATTCATTAATACATAAGGTTTTTATTCTGGCCCAAACTGAGTTAATAACCCCACATCTTGGCAATATACATTTATTTCACCAATTTTAAAACCTAATAAAGATCCAACTAGATGTTCTTCATATCGACCCATCTCATTACTTAATGTTGATTATAAAATGTTTATGAGTATTTTTGCTGATAGATTGAAGACAATTATCCCCGGCATTATAGACATAGATCAGACGGGCTTCATTGTAAATAGAAATACTTTTGATAATATAAGAAGAACTTTAACATTAATTGATTTTGCAAATAGGAAAAGAAAGATTTAACACTTATTAGTCTTGATATAGGTTCAGCATTTGATTCAGTAAGTTGGGACTATCTGTTTACCTTACTGAAATGCACAAATTCCTCTGATGCATTTGTAAATTTAATTGAGGATTTATACGGAGGAACGCTGGCTTATATTAAGGTAGGAACATATGTTTCACAAAAATACCCATTCTTAAAGGTACAAAGCAAGGATGTCCACTTTCTCCACTATTATTCACTTTAGTAATGGAGCCTTGGGCTAATTTGATTAGAAACAGTACTGACATAGAGGGTTTTGAAATAGAAGAAAATACAACATCAAAATTCAACTTTTGCAGATGATGTTCTAATTACATCAGCAGGATCTAATTCTTCTATGCAGTCTTTATTTGATAAAATGATGAATTTTAAAAGTATTTCTGGTTTAATATTCAATGAAGAAAAACTAAAATACTACCTATATATACACGAAAAAATACTCTCATTAGTGATTTTACTAAATATGTACCCAACTCAGGTCAGATAACTTATTTAGGTATAATACTATCTAAAGATATTAACTCTATTATATATAATAACTATAATACCTGTTTTCTTAATATACAAAATCTTTTAATACCTGGAATAATATGTTTTTACTATGGAGGAGAGACTTACAATTATTAAAATGATAATATTCCCAAGATTTTATACTTAATACAATCAATAATACTTTCACCTACAAAATAACTATCAAAAACTGAATACACTAATGTTAAATTTCTTATGGGCACCTAATAGACCTAGGATTGCATTAAAGAAACATACTAATAGCTGGTCTCAAGGGGTATTTCTTTTCCAGACTTTAATTTATATATTATCTCTTCTATTATAAAAGTTATTACTTTATTAATAGATCGGTCATATGTCGCAAAATGGAAAGATTATTGGGAGCTAATTAGTATGCACTTCATGAAAATCTCCTTAACACATAAAAATATGATTATAAATAACTCCATGTTGTGGTTGCTAAAGGAATTTTGTACTTCACCTATTACACCTAAACATATGGTCTGTTACCCATTAAATATTATTATTAGTTATCGTAACTTTATATTCATGCACCCTAAGTATAGGGAATGGAATTTTATTGTATTCCTTATAATTTATACTCAGGGTATGCTTATGTCATCTACTTCTGAAGGAGCTCATTTAGCTATAGATAATAATCTAAAGTACTGGTATCAGCTGATATCTGATAATAAAGTCAAAAATCTAGATTTCTTAAAACAAGAATTTGATCTAAGAGAAACTTGCTGGTTAGAGGTTCAGATCTTTAGACAACATCTCATTGATAGAATAGATCTAATGTCTATAACAGTTAAAGAATCTATTCCAAAACTGATTGATTACTTGATAATAAATTTACAGCATAAAGTTTCTGATAAAGGTAAACTTTCATATATACATAAAATTATCAGACAAGAAACTTTTACAATGTAGATTCATACTGAAATTATTTCACCTCTATTAATGGGGACCCACCAACTCAACAAGATAAACAATATATATTGGAATCTGCTTATAGAACTACATCTTCCATTGTCTGGAGACTTTATACATGGAAATTTTTACATAGATCTTTTTATACACCTTTGATGATGAATAAAATTAATAATAAAGATAATCTATGTAAGAGATGTAATGTAGAAATTAATGCTGACTGGGCTCATATGTTTTATGACTGTATGAAGTTGAAAGAATACTGGAAGTCAATTAATGAATTTTGCAGGCTCTTTTTACAGATAATTTCATTATTTCTAAGTCTCTAATATTATTCAACACACCTGTACCTCAATGTGTTAAAAAGATTAAGTTTCCCTTGTTATGGTCTATCCTAGCAGTGGCTAGGAAAATAATAACTAGAAATTGGATTTCAGATACACCTCCTTCGTTCAATGAATTTAAAATGTTATGAATATAATGTGTCATATGGAAATAAGCACAATTAGAATGAGAACAACTAGAAAAACATCACATTTTATTGTATGGGATAATTTACAAAATTTGTTAAAAAAATTCTAATTTCAATAGCACAGTATTTTAGTTTAATTAATTGATCTGATTGTAGTGGATGTCTTTGTAAATACTTTAGTTGTTTTGTTGAATATTATAATAATACCTATTTTTAATTATTTGTATAAAATTGTTATGATATTTCTCTTATATGTTAAAACAATAAACTTGTTTTGAAAAAAAAAAGATGACCACTGGACATCCTATCACACAGGAAGAGGAAGAAGAGTGAGTCTGTGGCCAGATACAAGAATCAGATATAGTGCCAGGATGCTGCAGACACATTGGTGATGCACCACAATACGTCACAACCTGGCAGTTGGATGTGATGGGGCCCCAACTGCTATATGGGTGAAATCTACTACACTGACCCTGTAAAGAGAACTCATACTCTGAGCTTGGTCAAGAGATGACACCAGGAAATAGATGTACTGACCCACACATGCCAAGAGTCACTTCTGCCTGTAAAGCCTGTGTGTCGCCAGTCTCTCTCAGGAAGGTCCCAGTGGCAACCATAGTGATGGCTATATATACCTTAGTATCCATAAGGAGAGGAAGGCCATGCATCCAATCTATGAAGGACATACATGTTTACTATGACCCTTATAATATCCCTCACTCTGCTCTATCAAGAATCTTCTAATTCCCATAATTCTAATTTGCCATTCTCTACCTATAAATCAACAGAAACTGGCCCACATATGATAAAACTTGTGGAAATATAAACATAATAACTTCAAAAAAATCAAAATCCACAAGTGCCACACAAAGCATGAGAAAATAAAACACTTTATTAATGCAAGTTAAAACTTTTGCAACCAGGCCTTTTCAGGCTGTAAAAAACACATTCATTAGATTAGAACATTAAAATACCATTATTCAAACACATGATGTTCTGATGAAGTCACACGATGAAAAGTTTGATAAAACTTTATAGCATTTTAAAATTATATGCATAAAACATAATAAAGATAAATAATGTTTAAAAATAAAAAATATGAATGGTTAATAACATATTAATATTTGTTATGTTTGTCTTTTAAAAGTGGTTTAAGTGAAACACAAACATTCAGTTCAGGAGCAATATGTGTTCGAAGCCTTAGGATCCATCTAAGTTCAGCCATTTCTGTTGCATGTGTTATATCCCCACCACAAATACCTGAAGAATGCTAAGCTAAAAGCCATGGTCCAGTCCATTATCAGATGAATGTTTGAATAAGGCATTTTAGTATTTATTTGCCTGTTAATATCGGATAAGTGGCTACAAATACATTGTTTAAGTTGCTGGTTAGTTTTGCCTACATAGTATCCAGTGCAGGCTACACAAGTAGTTACATTGTTTAAGTTGCTGGTTAGTTTTGCCTACATAGTATCCAGTGCAGGATACACAAGTAGTTACATTGTTTAAGTTGCTGGTTAGTTTTGCCTACATAGTATCCAGTGCAGGATGCACAAGTAGTTACATTGTTTAAGTTGCTCATTATTTTTGCTATAGTATAAGTAGCCAAATTACAAGTGTTGCAATTAACAGATGCTGTCAGAATCACTTCTTTATTTGTGACCAGATGAAATAAACTCAGTTCATTATTAGTTGGGTATTGATATAGTTACATAATTTGTACCTACCACATGCAAATGTACATTTTTTTTCTTATTCTGTCTGTATTTATCTAATATATGTTGTGCTTTGTTACACAACAATTGTTTCAAGTGAGACCTCTTCTTGTAACCAAAACTGGGTTGTGGAGGGATAATAGAGATTAACTCAGGTGTATCTATACTTTTTTTTAATTTCTCAAAATCTTTTGGGTTTCTAATACCATGACGGGGATGGACCCCATTCCTAAGTCAAAGTACAATTAAAGTTAATGAAATTAGTATTGTTTCAATCTTTGATGTCAACCAAAAGTGCTCTTCGCAGCACCCGCAATGTGCCTAGTAATGATTGCTTCTGTAATTCGTATGGAGATACGTGTATTGGTAGCATATCTAGATATGATGGTAGACTCTTTTTTATAAGACCCGTTGCTACGACTACTATTGGACCTGTCTGGGTATCCTTCTTCCACATTGCCCACAATGTGCCCAGTAATGGCTCCGTTTACAATTCGTATGGCGTTACATATATCGGTAACATATCTAAGTTATAAGACCCGTTGCTCCTACTACTGTTGGAACTGTCCGGGTATCCTTCTTCCACATTGCCCACAATGTGCCCAGTAATGACTCCGTCTACAATTCGTATGGAGTTACATATACCGGTAACATATCTAAGTTATAAGACCCGTTGCTCCTACTACTACTGGAACTGTCTGGGTATCCTTCTTCCACATTGCCCACAATGTGCCCAGTAATGACTCCTTCTACAATTCGTATGGAGTTACATATATCGGTAACATATCTACGTTATAAGACCCGTTGCTCCTACTACTATTGGAACTGTCTGGGTATCCTTCTTCCACATTGCCTGTAATGTGCCCAGTAATGACTCCGTCTACAATTCGTATGGAGTTACATATATCAGTAACATATCTAAGTTATAAGACCCCTTGCTCCTACTACTATTGAAACTGTCTGGGTGTCCTTCCTCCACATTGCCTGCAGTGTGCCCAGTAATGACTCAGTCTACAATTCATATGGAGTTACATTTATTGGTAATGTATATAAGGTATAAGACCCGTTGCTCCTACTACTATTGGAACTGTTTGGGTATCTTTCTTCAACATTGCCCACAATGTGCCCAGTAATGACTCTGTCTACAATTCATATGGAGTTACATATATTGGTAACATATCTAAGTTATAAGACCCATTGCTCCTACTACTATTGGACCTGTCTGGGTATCCTTCTTCAACATTGCCCACAATGTGCCCGGTAATGACTCTGTCTACAATTCGTATGGAGTTACATATATCGGTAACACATCTAAGTTGTAAGACCCCTTGCTCCTACTACTATTGGATCTGTCTGGGTCTCCTCCTCCCACATTGTCCACAATGTGCCCTGGAATGACTCCGTCTACAATTCATATGGAGTTACATATATCGGTAACATATCTAAGCTATAAGACCCGTCGCTCCTACTACTATTGGACCTGTCTGGGTATCCTTCTTCCACATTGCACACAATGTGCCCAGTAATGACTCCGTCTACGATTAGTATGGGGTTACATATATCTGTAACATATCTAAGTTATAAGACCCGTTGCTCCTACTAATGTTGGAACAGTCTGGGCCTCCTCCTTCCACATTGCCCGCAGTGTGCCCAGTAATGACTCCTTCTACAATTCGTATGGAGTTGCATATATCGGTAACATATCTAAGGTAGAAGACCCGTTGCTCCTACTACTATTGGAACTGTCTGGGTATCCTTCTTTCACTTTGCCCACATTGTGCCCAGTAATGACTCCTTCTACAATTCGTATGGAGTTACATATATCGGTAACATATCTAAGGTATAAGACCCGTTGCTCCTACTACTATTGGAACTGTCTGGGTATCTTTCTTCCACATTGCCCACAATGTGCCCAGTAATGACTCCGCCTACAATTCGTATGGAGTTACATATACCGGTAACATATCTAAGTTATAAGACCCGTTGCTCCTACTACTACTGGAACTGTCTGGGTATCCTTCTTCCACATTGCCCACAATGTGCCCAGTAATGACTCCTTCTACAATTCGTATGGAGTTACATATATCGGTAACATATCTAAGGTGTAAGACCCGTTGCTCCTATTACTATTGGAACTGTCTGGGTATCCTTCTTCCACATTGCCTGCAGTGTGCCCAGTAATGACTCCATCTACAATTCATATGGAGTTACATATATCGGTAACATATCTAAGTTATAAGGCCCATTGCTCCTACTACTATTGAAACTGTCTGGGTGTCCTTCCTCCACATTGCCTGCAGTGTGCCCAGTAATGACTCAGTCTACAATTCATATGGAGTTACATTTATTGGTAATGTATATAAGGTATAAGACCCATTGCTCCTACTACTATTGGACCTGTCTGGGTATCCTTCTTCAACATTGCCCACAATGTGCCCGGTAATGACTCTGTCTACAATTCGTATGGAGTTACATATATCGGTAACACATCTAAGTTATAAGACCCCTTGCTCCTACTACTATTGGATCTGTCTGGGTCTCCTCCTCCCACATTGTCCACAATGTGCCCTGGAATGACTCCGTCTACAATTCATATGGAGTTACATATATCGGTAACATATCTAAGCTATAAGACCCGTCGCTCCTACTACTATTGGACCTGTCTGGGTATCCTTCTTCCACATTGCACACAATGTGCCCAGTAATGACTCCGTCTACGATTAGTATGGGGTTACATATATCTGTAACATATCTAAGTTATAAGACCCGTTGCTCCTACTAATGTTGGAACAGTCTGGGCCTCCTCCTTCCACATTGCCCGCAGTGTGCCCAATTTTGCTTGCACAGGTGAGCCGTATATTTGAATGTCAATCCTTCTTCACTTTACTGTCCCAGTAATATCTACATGTTTTATATGACATATCGTTAGGTTTTAGCACTGGGTGGGTTTTTGGGGGTATTTGAATGGGAAGGTTGCATAATG